>NC_087549.1:114036446-114343037 GCF_036250125.1 Pseudopipra pipra
ACAGATATGACTGAACACACATAACACGTGCTGTATTCCCTGTTAGGATAGATGAAATACAAAATATAAAAAATATTTTACACTATTTGTACAATGCAAATTTTCTCTTTAACTTTGAACACTGCTAATTGACTGAAGAATTTTAGGCCAGCAGCACATGCTGAGGTTAGTAAAGTGGCAAGTCTGTAAAAAGCTGTCCATTTTTTGTTACTGTAGAATACCCAGATGTGAAAGCTGTTGAGAACAGAGGCTGCTGTTTAGTTCCTGCAGAAATGGGACATCTGGATTAAAAGTGAGATTGAAGGGAGTGCTTTAGGATGGACTATAGCACTTCCTGAGAAGGAAGTTGAGCAAGGATTAAGAAAAAGATTTCAGGAGTGCAGAGGGACAAGCAATGAGAATTCAAAGAAAGACTGCTGTCAGGCAGCTAGGCCCAGTTATGTGAGCCCTTTTCCTGAAAGTAAGTTGGGCTTCAGACAAAAAGCTTAGAAAGATGATCCTCTATGGCCTGGAAATGCACTTGTGCTTGAGTCATCTTGAACTCTTTTGTGTGTAAGTGCTTACCTGCTTGGATAAGAGCTGTGACAACATAACTAGAAATAGAGTGTGAAGCATGGCTGGGGGTAGTTTTTTAGGATGAATGGTGTTTTCAGAGGGGGATGATACATTTGATGTGTGAGAGGAAACTGAGATAATCAAGAAAGGCGATGGCAATATGGTAATATATGCCATCTGTCTACTCCTGCCATCTGAATTTAAATAGTTTTAAAATAAACCCTGTAACAGCGAGCTAGTGCTTGTGCTTCTGAGGAAGGCACTGCCTTTTCAGTGTCTGTGTTTATGTGTGTAGTCAATGCATGCTCTTTGGGGAAAGAAAAGGGACTTTAAGAGCTGAGCTTTATTCCATTCAGTGGCAACACACGGCAAGTTTGCAGCTCTGTTCCTGCTGACAATGATATTCTTCTTGATGATTAAATTGTATTTAATGCATTCTTTGAAGTGAAGCGGAAAATGATATGAGCAGCTCTCAGTGCCCTTTCATGAAAGAACATGTCTCAGCTGGTGGGCTCTCCTCGTTCAGGAGACTGCCTGGGATTATAATAGCAACCACATTCACAGTGGGCTAAAGAGATGGTGTGACTCAGCTACCAAGCTCTCTTTTAACTTTTTTTTTTTCTTTCAGCTAATACCAGTGAGGGTGGCATGTGGGAGAGGAGAGGGGTGTGTGAGATCATAATCCATATTATAATTTAGATGCCAGTTGAATACTGTGTTGCAAATGGCGTAGGTCAAGATTGTTGTACTGGTTTTATGAGTTGTGTTGAATGGGATTAGAAGGCATATCTGTTCCTCATGCTATTGCTCTCTGTACAAATAAAATAAAAATTGTTCCAAATTAGCAGGAAATGTATAGAGATCCCAGACTAGTTTGCTGGGAATGTGTTCTCTATCATATATGACACAGAAATCTCATAAGCACAAAATGCCTTATTTTATAATGTGTGGTGAAGAGATGCTTTTGTTGTGAGCCTTGCAGATAACTCTCTGCTGAGTTTAAAGGCAAAACTTCTCTAGAGGGAAACTGAAATGTGAAGTCTTGGCCTTTGCCAAAACACCTGCTTAGATATTGGACAAGATACATTCAGGATATGGCACATACCCTGCAAAGGATCCTGAGATTCTTATAAAATGTGGAAATAGAGAAAATCATTGTCTAGCACTGTATAGTGTGCTCTGTGATATAAAAGGAGATTGGCATTGTTCAGTAGAAAAATGACTAGATGTGCAAGTGTTAAATGGTGACAAAAATTAAGCTTGTGTGTTTTGTGTAAAAGACTTCATAGGAAATTTCCATCAAAAAAGCCCAAAACACTAAAAAGAAAATGTATTCTTAAAGGTTGCTTAAAATTTGAATTCTGTAACTTACCCTTCTATGCCTCTCACACTTTTCCAAACCAAAATTTTTTTGTGAGCAAAACAGAGTTAAATATGGATGTAGGAAGATGAAATTAAAACCCCAACAGGTTTCCTTTTTCTGGCAGCAGGAATAGGAATGGATGATATGAAAACTATTTCTAGTTTCAAAAAAGGGATACAAAAGGTGAGTAGGAGAAGGAAGTTTTAATGAAAAGGGTATAAACTCAAAGGCTTCCCTCCCTCTCACCCCAAAAAATAAAGCATAACTCTTTGACAAGCTGTAATATGTATCCCTGTCCCATTTGTTACATCTATAAGCAATCATTTGTTCTCTTGTTTAGCCGGAGTTTGCAAACGTCTGCTTTTGGTACATTCCACCAAGCTTAAGAGAAATGGAGGATGGACCTGAGTTTTGGCAAAAGCTGCACCAGGTGAGTATCATGTGTTACCTGAGACTTACTAATTTATCTGTGTGCCAGATAAGTATGTGAAATAACCTTTGGCTTTGCTCACTTTTATAACCTATCAGTAGAACAGGGATTTAATCCTTAAATAGATGTTGGTAGGATTGAAGTTTTTTCTCCGCTTAGAAAAAGCTAATTATTTTTTTCTTAATGTAAGAGGCGTAGGCATTAACAAGTATTCAGCTCACTTCAAAGCTGTTAGCAGCTGGCAGAACTGAGAGAAGAGGAACAGCATTGTATCTGCATCTCTTGTCTAGACAGATTATTCATTACCTGTTTCATATACTTAGCGCTGTCCTTGGAACTTGGCTTGAATTATCCATGATAATCTATGATAATGAAAGCGAGGAAGTGCTTAAGAATATATTTCTGATGTTAAACATAAATGACAATAGGAATACAATGGGATAATACAGTGGGAAAGACTTCACTAACGAGTGTTTTGGTAACTCTTTGCCATCCTGATAGGAAATCATGAAAAAAACAGCAGTAAAATTGTGAAGTTACTATCGGGGAACTCGTTAGTTAAGACTTAATTAAGAAGCCACTAGACATTGTGGTATTATGTTTTACTGAATAAGCTATTCTGTGAGGAATTGAATTTAATTCATTGTTTGCTTATCTCTGGAAGAGCTTTGGTGTTCTGCATTTATTTTTTCCTAGAATTTGCTACTAGAAAGTTATACTAGAACATAGATGTGTATACCATATGCATGCTTGGATATGGTGTGCCTACTATGCATACAAGCTATACATACTATATATACATGCATGCTTCCTATAACATCTGCTCTCAGCAGCTTCCACTGGAATTGCTTTCAATTTATGCTAGAGGCTGGTGTCTTTAAGGGAGAGGTCTTCCTTAACCCTGTCTATATTGTTTTGGAAAGTATACTTTGGTAGTACAAAGCCGTGCACAGCTGTAGTGTGGATGGAAGGGCTTTGCATTTGCGATGCTTTTGCAAAGCATGGACGGGTTATGATCCTTTCATACGGGGCTTCCCTTCCTCATGTAAGAGTGGAAGGCCTGTGTATGAATGTGTGTGTGTGTATGTATACATACACACACAGAGCTGTATAACAGCTCCTCCGCCCATGGAGGAGTGTGGATTTGGAAAGCAGCAATGGGAAAGCATAGAAGACATAGTGCTGCAACAGTCACTGTCTGATTTATGTATGCTACAGAGGGGACCGAAGAGGGAAGGGATGAAGCACGACAAATGGCTTTGAGCATGTATATTTGAGTAGCTTATTGAGTGTAACTTACTGGTTCTTCCAGTCAGGGTAGGCAATAGATGCCTGGCTTTATTTTATGTACTAATATAGATAGACTGATGCTGGAAATGCAGATTTCCTAGCCAGTGTTCTGTGGAAGAGAACTTAGAGGGAAAGAAATTTGGGTGCAATGTCTCTGAAGGACTGAACACTGCTGCAGATCTCAACCACTCTTTTTGTGGGCAAGGTGACATTTTCTTGATTCTTTTATCTCCTCTAATGAAACACGGAGAAACCTCAAATCCTAAAATATAACTATTTCACTCTTCCCCACAAAAGCCTGGAAAAAAAAATCTGCCATGAAACAGACCAAAACTCCCTAGCAGAGCAGGGCACTGAATGGCACAAATTTCTCTCCCAGGGGAAACAACAAATGATGATTGTTAGTTGTGTTATTTTAGACACTGCTGGGAAGTAGTTTGACACTGCAGAAGTGAGCCTGTTTTGCAACTAAAACATGTTATTTCACCTTCCTGATTCTCTACAGGGGTAGGTCTGGGGTTTACCTTGCTTTTTGGATGTTGAGGGCCAATTTGGGACAAAAGATGTATCAATGAGCAGATGAGATGTCAGCACTGGGTCACAAAAAATAAGTCTGACTTGACTTTTCCAGCTAACATCAATTTGTTATAACATTGCTGATGCAAAGAACATAGGCTTTATATTACATTAATCAATACAGATATATTGCTGTACAAGAGGGAATGCATCCTCATCAGCAAGGTGTAACTGATACGAGGATTAAGGCTGGAGAGGTTGTTACATGATGCCATTGATGGACAGAGGGGGTGTGACAGTTTCTTGATTGCAAGCATTTCCTGAATATTCCCTTCATTTCACTAAAATGAGCTATTCACAGTTTGTCTTTTCACACCGCATTTTAATGTCACAGTTATTCTGTTCATGCAGAAATCAATCTTCCTTTTTGTTGACCTGCATATTTGACAATAATTAGGGAAATATACATCTTAAAAATCCCTACAGCAAGTAATTGATTTTACTCAACTACTCATTCAGCAACATTGTGCAGGATAACATGCTGTCTTCTGAGGTTGGTTGTGAGTTTTAGTGCTGGTGAAAGTTGATAAGCAAATTGTTCTGATTTCAACTCCTCAGCTTCATGAAGAATTTGCATAGTCCTATGCAAAATAACCCTGAAGGTTTTCTGCTGTACTGGCTCTTCTCCAGTTTCCATGCCCACTTCATGTGGAAATGTGTCAGGACTGAGTGGGTCACGGCATGATACCTAATTCTGATGTCAGCTCTCCTACATAAAAAGTGCCTTCCCCCCCCCCCCCCCCCCCATGGGCTGTTTATGTTGAATTCTGTGGCCTGGCCTTGAACTTTAGGTGTACAATTTTCACTCTTCAGAGTCTCCTACATTCAAAACAGAAAGGTGGTAGGAAAGAGGGACCTGAAGGATTTGGAACAGCCACTAGCTGGTTATTTGACTTATCACCTGAACACTTTATGGAAAGCGAATTAACATGGGGGTGGGGGGAAGTAAAGAACAGCATAAATAGTACGTTGCTCTGTTAACCAGTAAAACTGGGAATTCTCTGCACATCCACAGTGTGGTACCACTTTGACCTTTTGGGATTACAGCAGGATGTGGCTGTTTAGTGAAACTAGTTCTATAAATAGTACAGCGAGGCTTTGGATGCAGTAAGCCATAAATGATCTGACCATGTAAGGTGTTTTTCAGTGCCATTCCTCACAAGTGAGGAGGGATTTCTTCTTGCAGAAAGTGTACAAACGGGCTCTCTGTGGTAATTGAGGAGCTGCCGTTAGATCCAACTAGAACTATCTGTAAGTGGTGTTATTTTGTCATTGCAGTCTGGGGGCGGTTGTCTCTGACCTAGAACTGACACAACTGACGGGATGGAGCGATGGCTTTGCTAGTGCTGTATGCGCCCCCCAGTGGGAGTTTCACTCCTCTTCCTCTGGTGACACTGTAGGATTTACTTTGTTTACTGCTGAGGATGGTCAGTGTGTCGCGAGGTCACAGTGAGAAAAGTGGAACTGGAAATTACAAGCCAGAAATGAAAGTGAGGGAAGAAGTAAAAAAAATGCAAGCAGATAGCATTCTGATTTTCATATTTCTTCCATACCTGTAAGTATCCATGTGTATTCTTTCTTGTAACAATCTTCTCTTTAGAAAAGTCAGCTTTCTCAGCTTATGCTGAAGTGTCTGCAGATGATGTAGAATTAGCTGATTGTTAGTAATACTGTCTCTGGAATGCCTCCTGGCAACACAGAGGGTGCTAGGGCACAAGGAAGAATTTGGAGGTGTACATCTGGAACTGTCCTATTGCCATCCTGTTGCTAACCCAGGCAGCCAGCTGTGTCTTGTGTATTCTGGATCAGTTTGTAGGCTGCTCAAACTCAATGGGTCTAGGAGACACAGAAGTAACCATCTTTAACAGATCCCTCCTCCTGCAGTAGCCTGGACCCCAGGGTACAATACCTATACAATACCTATTGACCAAGGTTTGAATGGGAAGGAAAAACAAGACCTCCAGTTAGTTATATCAGTAAAGTTTGCCCTCTATATTTTGGAAGAACAAGAGGAAAAAACTATAAAGGATCCTGGAGCATAACTATAGGTAGAGTACTATGTATTGAATACTGCTCAGTAAAGAAGGCTAGTTGTATATTGCTAAGTACCTCAAGATCAGGGTTCAAAAGTGTCAGTAGGTTCCTAGGAAGTCTTTTGTGATTTACTAAACTTTGCCTTGTCTGTAGTTCTAAAAAACATATGCTGGAGTATCAGATTTCCAGTGGTTCAGTAAAGCTTTTATATACAGTTGTTAGTTTCAGTTACTTAAAATTCCAGCATCTCAGTCTTAGACTCTACTTGTGTGGTGTGGTTGATGTTTTTTGTTTTGTTTTGTTTCCTTCCTGCCCTTTTGAGGATTTGTGCCCATGTAATACAAAATTTATTGGCTGTAATAGAAGGCTCAGGATACAGTGTCATACTAAATCCTATATAGCTTGGAATGCCATTTTTGCCCCTCCTCCCTCCCCCTTAGTTAAAGGTAACCTTATTCCTACCTTTCCCTCCCACTTAAAGAGAAGGCTACAGCTGTCTGTTATGTGAAGGCATATTTGCAAAATAGCCTGTCATGCTGACTGGTGTTGTGATACATTTATATAATGAGAGGTTTCATATCAAAGCACAAACGTATGGAGGGTGAACAGGTGTTGCCTTGGCAACCTCTGAATCTTGTGGTCTTTGTGGTATAAATAAAAAACTAATCAAGGACCTGATTCAGTAGTATTTAGGCATTCAAAATACCCATTGAACAGGGTACAAGGTTTGAATGGGAAGGAAAAATAAGACCTCCGGTTGGTTATATTAGTAAAGTTTGGCCACTATATTTTGGAAGAACAAGAGGAAAAACTATATAGATTATAACCATGATAATAAATGCAGCGAGCCCAGGTTTGTGCATAAGGAAGGTCCCAAGTATATCACTTCAAGTGAATTTTCACTTGGGATTTGCATGCAAAATGTTATTTGATTTGGTGGCATCCCTGTGTGCTACACTTTGAGTTTTTCTTATGCTTGTACAAGAAAACAATTAAACAATATTTTTATGTGTGTGTTTGAAGAGTAATGAGAGAGGCATGTTTCTGTGAACTGTTCTTACGTGAGTGATTTTTATGGTACAGCAAGTAGCCTATTGCCTCTAGCATCTAGCTGTCTTTGACATGAGTTTCACTGGAGGGCCACATCAAATGACAGGAAAATCAATGGTAAGATTTACACAGAACTATATGAGAGTTAGATTGGCTAAATCATTTGTCTGGCTAAATCATTGGCTTCTATGACAGGGTGACCCACTTAGTGGATGAGGGAAAGGTTGTGGGTGTTGTCTGCTGTATTGGGTCTGGCTGAGCTGGAGTTCGTTTCCCCACAGTAGCCCTCACAGTGCTGTGCTTTGCATTGGCAGCTAGAAGGGTGTTGATAACACACCGGTGTTTTGGCTACTGCTGAGCACAGCCTCAGCACTGTAACATTCCTTCCTCAATCGAGGGCAAGATCCTGAGGCAAGGAGCAGGAAGGCAGGCATTGCTTGACTCCAATGGCTGCCTGCTGAGGAACTGTTACGCGTGCTGAAGCCCTGCTTCTTGGGGGTGGCCAACCATGGTTGCTCATGGGAAGTGGAGAATAAACTGCGTTATCTTTCACTTTTGCCCGTGCAAGATTTTGCCTGGCTTCTGCTTTAATAAACTGCCTTTTCGCAGCCCACGAGTTGTTTTCCATCTTACTCTCTCCCCTGCCTGGCTGGGAATGGGAGTGATAGAGTAGCTGGGTGGGCACCTGGCATCCAGCCAAGGTCAACCCACCACATCTGCCTAGACTTTAGTAGTGCCATCCCTTTATCTTTTTGTTTTCTTTTAAAGCACCCTATCAATCTGTTGTGGTCTGCAAAACACTAAAATCTACAAGGGGAAGAGATTGCTTTGGCAGGTCTAAAAGAAAGACCCTCTAGAGGGGTGATTGTCATTTCAACATATCAGATGGGGACATCCAAAGGGGTTGTTTGAAGAAATTTAGTTTGCCAGGGAAATCTTCAAGGTCAACAGAAGCTTCAGATTCATCCTGTGTGACATGAGGCAGTTAACCAAGGAAGCTGCTTGGGGAATTGGCACAGTTTTTCTCTGTCTTTAACATGGATAACAAGAAGGGGAGCTCCAAATCATGACTTAGGCAACCTGAAGTCAGAAGTACCCTTGGAAAAGACTTCATTATTCAGAAGGGGAACCTAAGGAGTGCCAGAATCCTTACTTGGCAGCGATTTATAAATACAAATAAAAAACCCCTAACATTAAATCCTCAGCATGCTCTGTGCTGTTTTAGACCTCTGTTTCACAGGCTTCTGGAGAGAAGAGCTGCAAGATCTCCTGATTCAATGAACCTAGCTGAATTCTCAGTATTGTGCTCAAGAGGGGCAGAAATGCAGCATTCTTGGAGAGGTGAGATGAGGAGGCTCAGTGGAGGCAGAGCTGCAGCCAAGGATCTTAGGGGAGAGAGGTACAACAAGCACTGAAGCCACAAAATGAGTAGTATGATAATAATCAACCCTTACGTTGCAGTGTGACCTTCCTCAGCAGAAGGTGATGCTCAGAGATTTAAAAATTAAAATAAGCATTGATTTGTTAAAGTAACAACATCTTATTTTGCAGCTAATACTACATAATATACAGCAGCAGATAAATAAAAATTTTGTAGATTAGCTGCATATAAATGACTGTTATTGTTAAGAAGTCTGAGCTTTGATAAATAAGAGGGAACAGTACAGTGTAATATAATAGCAGAGAGAAATTATAGTGGTGTTTCAGTACCTTGTTAATGAGGGATTCACACTTTCTCTTTTAGTATGTGGCTTTTTCTGCAGTTTTATATAACTCATCAGTACAAAAGTGACTGTAGCTGTTAATTAAACAAGATATTTAACCTGACTGTTTTAAAGGTATCCTCCACAGAACTGAGTTATAAAAACACAAAAATAACATGCCTTTTTTTTTTTTTAAATTTAATTCGAAGTAGAATACTTTGGTTTCTGACTGCATATCTGCACATAACTGCAATTTATGTCTTCGTTCTCTGTTATATTTATTCTTGCATGAATGCTGAAGTAGTAGTGGTAGACTAAGGGGCCAGATTGACAGATCTTCATCAGGAGAAGTAGGAATCAATGCATTTTACCTTGGCAGTGTCCATTTTACCTTAGCACTAGACCCAGGTGTTAGGAACACTTTAGTATATGTTTTACATTGGTGAAGTTGTACATCTGCTTAACTTTCAGCCACATATAATGGTGTGTGAGACTGACCTGATTTCACATTGCTCTTTCATGGGATGACTGGCATATCAGATATATTTATGGGGCTAGAATGGAGCTATGTTTGTATAACTGTACTGTAACCTGCAGTAGATGGAATAAGATAAGACAAAGGTGTGAACTGCTTCCAGCCCATGCTTTCTATAATAGTCTTGAGCGTTACTGTAGGAATTCATGATATGGCGGTTTTAGATACTCTGTTCTAGCTCTCTACTTTGTCTCTTATCCAGACTGACTTTTTAGGGGTGTGTAGTACCACTTGGATCCAGTTAAAAGCAGTCCTATTCATGTAGAAATATTTACATATTTTAGGTCAGTGGTACAGTTTCAACTGAGGCAAATAGACAAAAATCAACATCGCTAAATTACCTTCCACTTAATTTTAACCATCCTTTGATAGGTGGCTGTTTCTGTTCTGCCCCCTCAGTCCCTTCCCAGACTTGGTGATATCAGGTGATATCTTGAACTGATAACATTTACATCTCATCCAGCAGCAATAACACATCTGGCAGCAAAACATCTCTGTATTAAGAGCACTGTTGCACAGCTGCTAAAACTGCACCTCAGTTCTTGGGAACAAAGAGAAGAAGCCCCAGTGACTTTAACACTGTACGGTTTACTAGATGAGAATGCAGGGCAACTTTTGTCAGGGACTTAACATTGAGCTGTGCATGTTCAAGGCTCTCTGGGGACTGAGGTCTATTGATCCCTAGTGCTCAGCCTATGGAAATGATCAAAGCTGTAGGGAGGGAGCCTGCTGCAGCTCCATATGTTGCATTCAAGCTGAACAAGGATTTCATCTTCCCCAAGCCACCTGCAGAGCAAAATTGCTCAGATCTCCAGAGATGAAGTAGGTTTCACACTAGTTGTTTCTTGCTTTAAATCCTTTTAAGGATAATGGAGGGTCCAATCTTTTCTCCATGTGGTAATACACATAATGCCATGAAATGAAGCTGGGAGTGATAGAAAAAATGGAGAGCAGTATTGTTAGGAAATAAAATCACAAGAGATTCACAGATTCAAACTAAAGGACGGAACCTTCCAGGGAGATCAGTGCAAGATGTGTTTTCATCACAGTGTGTAATGCTCTGTGAAGATACCTTATCTAGCTCAGGAACTAGGAACTGTATGGCCACAGGTTAGGTACGGTACTTGATTCAGGTTAAAAATGATCTCACAAGGATTAGTTAGTTAACGTGACAGTTCTTTCAGGACTTAGGCAAATCACCTATAATAGTGGAGTATTTTTTCTGTAGATGTACTTCCTTCTTATGGGGGAAGCATGGGTTCCACTTGCCCAATAGTTTAAAATTTTTGCATGCTGCCTCACTACACCTGATGGGCATTCTAGCTTTCAGTTCAGATATAGAAAACAAACAACCTGATTTCAAACCTTTGCATTGTTAAAAGCTTCACACATAATAAGTCTTTCTATTTATTATTTATATACAGGAAGCTTCTAAAAAGTCTTATTTTCTAACTGAAAGATCAACAGAGGCTGTGGGGATTCAGTGGGATTGCATTCTCTGCTTTATTGCCATGGATTCAATTGACTGAAGGGTGCTTAAGCACTGCATAAATGCTTCTTGCTTGTCTGTGTGAACAAAGACAGTACTATTTAATTTGTATGGCTTTCAAACAGATACAGCCTGTTACCAAGAGCAGTGGAAACTTTGCATCCATTGTTAAGTGTCTCTCAGACTGTAGAAAGACCAACAGAGTAAAACAACTCCATTTCTTTTCCAGAAAAGTGAATTTTTGGGAGGAATAAGCGAAAGTGGTGCAATTCATATAAATTAAGCAGGCAGTTGGTGACATACCTCAGAAAATTTTTCTCTGTGCAGAATTGAAAAATCTAATCTGAAAACTATATCAACTTTATGACACTTTTAAAGAGTAAATATTAAGGTATTTGCTGATTATAGGAAGCCAAAGGGAATTTATAATGAATGTAAGAGTTTATAATCTCTCTTTTTTCTTTTTTTTTTGATCCATCAAGAGCACTTCAACACCATCCTTTCATCATTTCCAAATAGCATAATAAAAATAAGCACTTTTTACTTGGAGTCATGTTGCCACACAGAACAGTATTGCATTTTTGTTCATTACTGCTGTAGAAAGGAAAAAATCCATATTTTGCAATGCAACACTGTGAAACGTTTTAGAATTGTTCATATGTGGTATTTGAATATAAATGTGTGTGTGTGCCTATGCATACACATGTATATGAATATGTATTTACATATTGGGATCATATAAAAGACAATTAGTGTTAAAAAGGAAGAGGATAGCATAATGCATAGTATTACTGAAGTAACTACATTCTTAAAAAAAACTTGTTAACAGAATCAGAGAACACTTGAGTTTAGAAAGGACCTCTGGAGGTCATCTTGTCCAAGCTCCCTCTCAAACAGGGACACCTAGAGTTGTTTGTCCAGGACCATGTGGCTTTTGAATATCTCCAAGGATGGACATTCCATAACCTTCCAGGGCATCCTGTGCCAGTGTTTGATCATGCTCACAAGTGAAAAAGTTTTTCCTGATGTGCAGAGGGAACTTCCAATATTTCAGGTTGTGCCCATTGCCTCTGGTCCTCTCACTGGGCACCACTGAAAAGAGTTTGGATCTGTCTTCTTTGCACCCTCTTCAGGTGCTTACCTGCATTCATAAGATCCCCACAAGCCTCTTCTCTAGACTGAACAGTCCCAGCTCTCAGCTCAGCCAAACCCACAACCCTACAAAAGCAAATGACCTCATTCCTCGAAAACATATGCTTTCTAAGAAATGGTAACCTCAAAATATATGATTTATTCTTTGACAAAAATACAGTATGCATTCTTAGCACTATTTACAGTCAAATATTTTCATTCTGAGCTGCGGCAAATTACTATACTCTTGATGTATTTTGTTGGTTTCAGCTACTGCATCCAGATTCCTTGCTACATAGTACTTGTTTGCCCAAACAGCATATATTTTCCTCTGCCTAAATAGGACTAATTACTCTTCCTTTGATTAAGTTTGGAGTTAGAACATATTGACTAATATTGCAAATGGCCTTTTGTGCCTGCCTGTGGAGAGGACTGCTTGTAATAAGAAAGCAGAATTTAAAGGCACTCCACACATTTAATTTAGTTCTGTTTGACCCTATAGACTGTGTTCTTATAAAGCAGCATGTTGCTCCTGCATAGCTGTGCACCCCTTCATTCTGCTCTCTCAGTGCTGTATGCACATTAATAATCAGTGATGGAAGAAAAAAAAGTTCAAGTTACAGGTTGAACTCCAAAAGAGAGCTTTTCTGGAAGTATCATAGATCATGTTTAATAGCCTGTGGATCAAAATGAAACTCTGTATGTATCACAGGGGAGCTCAATAATTGAAGCATTCTGGGAATGTCTAAGTACTGGAGTCCTGAGGTCACTGGAAGCTTCATTCTGTGCTCAGTTTTTACCTGAAAAAAAAACCTGTCTCCTTCCTCTATCATCTTTTCTTCTTATAACAAATAGTAATCATATTTTAATGCACTGACTTAAATTATATATTCAGGGGAACAATAAATTTCTACCTCCTAATTTTCTGTAAATGAGGAAACCAGTCAGTCAGAGACATTAGCATTTCAGAGTATCTCCAGTACACTTGACTCACAGCTATCTCCCCTCTGTGCTGGGTGTCTGCAGAATGGTCCCACAGGAGCCCTGAACATGTTCTCTGGATCTGTGAAGCTGATCTGCCTGCCAGCTCTGAATTTACTCCTTTCATATGAGAAGCCTCAGGGGCTCTCTGAAGGATCCTAACTGGTCTCCTGGTGAAAGGAAAGCAATACTTTGCCACCCTGGAGCTGCACAGGTGGTATTATGTGGGTAGGGGGAGACTGTATGGGTTTGTCTCAGAAAAGCAGCAGTCACAGAAGAGCTTTGTGGACTTGCTCTGTGGTTTGCACAGGGGATAAATTTTTTTCCTGTGTGAAGGTGGTGGAAGGAAGGTTGACTTTTGCAGCATCCTGACAGAGAAAAAGACTTGTAATGAAACTATAGGAAGCTTGGCCAAATTGAGACCCTTGGACCTTTGAGTGAGTGTCATGGGGTTCCTGTGCCAGGGCTGCATTGTGTGACTGTGACAGAACTGGACTGGTGGGGGGCATGCTGTTTGATTTGGAGCCCTCAGGGTTAGAGTAGCAAGGCAGCCCTGCAGCCCAGATCAGTCCCATCTTACAGTGGCCAATGGTGCTCCTGGAGGACCGTTGTGGTTTCACCTCATTGTTTCACCTTGTGCTTGTAAGCTGCTCCTAGAGCTGCCTCCCTGCAGCTGCCCAAACTGCGGCTCCTTGTCCACGTGAGGTTTTTGGTATGCAGTTCAGAGAATCTGTTTTACAATGGGAGTTTGAACTGAATGGGGTTGCTGACTGAGGAATACAAATGAGGGAATAACAGTTGATTTTTAGGTGAGCATTTGCAGTGAATGTTTTAGGGTGCACTACGGATCGATGAGGGGACTGCCCAGCAGAGCCACTGACTACATGATGGTTATATATGTTCCTTAACCATGCTAATAATTAGTATTTTAATGCTGAAGGGCACATGTAGGATAACAGTAATGCAGGATGAATCTCATTGAGAGTGAAAGCAAAGAGCATGGCTGAACAAAAATTATTCTTAGCAGTTGTTTAACTGTTAGTACATGAAAAAGTCTCCACCCTCTTGGCACCTTTTAAAGTGCTGCCTCTCCCTCTGCAAGGGTGTGGTAACAGGACCTTCCTGAATGCTTTAGATATCTTATAAAGGTACTTGAACATGAGAAATTGCAGGTAAACTAAATGACAATCTCATGAATGAATGATGAGTGGTAGTGTGGTATGTTGGTAATGGCTTTTTAAATGAACCATTTCTATGCTACATAGTAAAGTTTCCTTCAGTTACAAATCTTTCTGGTGGCATCATGAATGTTCTGCCCTGCCAGCTGGTACCTGCTGTGGCTTCTGAATGAATCAAGTGTCTTCTACCATTCTGTTGGGTTTGGCATGTTTAATAAATAACAGCAATGAATTGACTGTAGTGCACTAATAGTTATTACAAGTGAAATAGCCCAGTGATTTTTTTTTTTTTTTGTAATTTTTTAGGGAGTTGGACAGCAGAAAAATAAAATCTTTGAGTTTCACTCTTAATTAATGGACTGCTGCAGCAAGAGTTACTATGTATTTGATGGAAAATAAGATATTTTTTCTGTCTTATCAGCCAGAAAACAGCAGCTGCTGAAAGTATAAGCCTTTATTTTACCTCGTAGGAAAGGTGAACTTCCACTGTAGTCTGTTTGAAACATGAGTGACAATTTCAACATGGAGTTAGAGCCTGTCTGTGGAAATATTTCATTGTATTTGTCATATCAGGCAAAGTGGGGAACTCCCATGTTGGGTGGAGTTACAAAGGATGTGGGTAATTTGGCAAATGGAGCATTTCTAGAAAAGAATTACAAACATACCTGGGTTACAAATATTTGATCAAAGAATTTCTTAGTAGTTGTTTTAGGGTACAAATGAAACATTTATAGCTTTACACTTCTGTTTACGTTGGGCAGCTTAGGCAGAATTTGTAAAAGAGCAGTAGTTTGCGCGTCCTTCCTTTGCACCTGATAGTCCAGTCCTTTGTGAGTCTGCACTTTCAGATGGTGTCAGCTGTCATTTATTGACTTTCAGAAAACCAACAGTGAGGATCAGCATCAAGGTTAATCCCAGTCTCTGTGGAGCCTAACTAGCAGCAATGTTTGATTGACGCCCTATTTTCCCTACATGTGGATATATGCTAGTTATTCAAATCTTGCTTAGTTCTACTGTACTGCTGTTGTGTGGTCCTAATTTTTTGTGCTGTTCCTGTGTGAATTGTTCCTGCTATTTTTCATCTAAATGGCTTGTGTAAGGCTTTCTTATTAATGCTCTAAGTGCAAGTAAATCATTGAGAAAAATTGTAATATCAGCAAAATAATGATGGCAGGCTGACCCAAAAAATGGTGTTTGGCAAAGATATGAATGTAACTGAACACAAAAGACTACATTCTGAATCTGTTTCTATCAATTTTAGAATTTCTACGTATTCTTATCCTTTAACTCATTATAAATTATGTCCAGTATGAGTGTTTCTTTTTTTAACTTTATCTTCATGCTGACTTAAGCATCCTTATTTCACTAGGTCTATCTCCTTACCACTTCTAATAGTAGTGCTTGTTTTCTGAAATTTCCATAGTATCCTAAAAAATTATCCACAGATTCAGTGAATCATTTTTGCTTAGGTCTACAGGCCTGGATGGATTGTACCTTAAAGTTTGCCTTCAGTAGATCTTTAACATTTCAATAGCTGCTGATGGCTTGGAAAGTTCATCAGATTTGTGGTAGGAATCCCTCCCAGCAGAAATTGAAAGCTTATTGAGCACTTCTGCCTTGCCTGCATTTTTAATGATTTGACCATGGGTAAGTTTTCAGTCATCCCTAATGTACACACTAAACTGTTTCTTCTTTTCCTAGTCCTGTCAGTCAAGGTTCTCTTTTCCTTCTGATAAATTTTCTTCATGTCATGTTTGTATTGATTGCTATTTGATCTGCTTCCCTCTTTCAACTTGTTAAATATTGCTTTTCTATCTTCCCTTTGCCAATAAACCAGGATGGGCTTTTAGATAAAGCTGTCTTCTTTCTTGATCGAAAGATTGCAGCTTTTGGCTATCTAAGCTCTTCTTAAAGAGTTTTAAGCTTTCATCTATCTTTTCCACCTGAAGTTTTTCTGAAAAATAAGTCTTATGAAACACTCTTTGTGATCACGACTATCCTTTTCCTTAGGCTGAAGTGAGTATAGTCAGGTTGTGATCAGTACTCAGGAGGAAGTGCTGATTTATAGACCAACAAGTAATTTCTCTCTGTCATGGTATGGTTGGAAATGAAGATGTATCATCGCACCAGTACAGCACCACAACTGCTGGTGAGTTGGGACAGGATGTGCAAAACTGTTGTATGAGTTGGAGACTGTAGATATACTAGGTCAGTGTTTGTGTAACAGGATCTGGTGACTGGGGAAGGGAGGGAAAACACAGCCAGGGCTGTGTACCAGTGTGTCTTAACTGCTTGAACGATGTCGCAGTTTGATTAATATAATGTAGAAATCTACAGATGTCCCATCCCTGGAAACATTCAAGATCAGGTTAGATGGGCTCTGAGCAACCTCACATAGTTGAAGATGTCCCTCCTCATTGCAGGGGCGTTGGACAAGATTACCTTGAAAGATCAACCCAAACAATTATACGATTCTATATAGCATCTGTGCTTATGAATCAAGTTAATTTTTGCAGTCAACAGTGGCTATGATGCAGTTTTGTTGACCTGGAGGGCTCAGTGCTGAAGCTGCGAAAGTGTTCTTTGAAAATGGTTAGGGATGGTGATTAGTACCTGGCTGGAGGACCTGCCCTGGATACCCAGCTCTGGATACCATGAATGGGAGCTCTGAAGTGTTGGTAGCTGTGTAAGGGCTCGGGCCCAGCTGGCTGAAGAATTACACCTACGCTCGGGCGTCACGTCTGGAGCACAGCTTTTCCAAGTGGTTTTTAAGCCGCAGCTGGTAGTAAAGCCAGGTGACCATTGGGGGGCACCAGAACAACAGTAATGTGTTGAAACTGCTAATTAGTACTCTGCTGTTAATGGCTATTTGGAGCTCTCAGGGAAAAAAACCCCTGTGTTTGAGGAGGGAAGGTAATTTCTTTCAGTTCTTAAATCGACGTAAGTTCCTCAGTAATACTGCCAGCTCTGTTTTGAAGTCATGAGCTGTTAAAGAATAAACTATAGCAAGCAAGAGCTATCTCCTACTTTCCAGGCAACACTAGCTTTTTCTTTCTTTTATTTTCTTCCCCCCCCAATCCTTTGTATAAAATTATGTACTTCTTTACAAGGTTTAAACTAAAAAGTTATTTGTAATAAGATATATTGACTAATTATAATTGAGAGATCAGTGTCTAATAAAATATTAAACTTCTTGTAAAGATTTTACAGTTCTTCCTAGGCATTTGAGTGTCCTGTACAGGGTCTGAACCCAGTAATATTTGAGGAGTTAGTATACAGTTTTAACAGTAGTTGAGCATCGTTGTTTGTTTGGTTTTTTCCCCTGAGTGACAATTCAGCTGATGGTATGAATTTTTTAATGTAAAGGGATACCTAGACACATGGGTGCATATTGTATAAAAGGGTCTATAAGCTAGTGGTAATTCATGGTGTAAAAGTACCTTTAACTGCTCCTTGACCTGACCTCATCATAAAATGAGGGGAAAGTCATATTTTTCCCCTTAAAAAAGAAGACTGTTCTGCTGTCTACAGGCAAAGGCTTCTTCCAAGTGTCTCCTGAAACTCCTTCTGCTAATCTTTGTTGAAAATTCACAGTATTATTATTTAATATTGAAGGTATGAGCCTGTTTTAGTAAAGATGTGTTTTCTGTTTTGTTCTGTTCTTTTTAAGTAAGTTTGTTGATGTGAAGATATTGAGTTTCTGTGTGTCGAGTCACAGTGTGCATTCTGAAGAGCAAGGATACTAGCCAAGAATTAGCATTGCTTGGCCAGTCACGTTGGACAGCATAGTCCAAGCTGTCCTGAGTCATCTGCAATGTTCAAAACTGAAAGCTTCCAGAGACTTTCACCTCCAGTGTTGCTGGTGCTCCTCCTCTGTCCAGCTGTCTTACTGATTTACCAGCCTTGAAGTCTCAATTGCATGGATAAATGTTGAATTACGATTAGAATGTGGGCTTTAGTTATAACAACACAAAGAATGAATTTTTGTAAGTGAAGAATTTTGCAAATATTATTTCTGACTATCTTGACAAAAAAAAAAATCAGAAAACAATGAAATGAATGTAGCATTTAGACAACTGGAAAAGACACAGAGACATAATGAAAGGATTCCTTGCCTGAAACCATGTTGCTCTTTCTCACTAAGTAACTTTGCCTGAAAAAGATACTACTTCACTATGCAGGTCTTGCTTTCTTTATATCCCTAGACCATCATAGTCGCAGACTACTAGACACAGTGTCATCATGAAACATCTGACTTTCATCAGGCAGCTAGTGGCGTCTGGAAATTCCTGTTTTTTAAAGTTCACTAAGCCTATTTGAGGTCTTCTAGAAATGATGAAAGAAACCTGTTAATCCTACTGCTGCTTCACTTTATATCAGTAACTCACCTCTTAAACCTGTGCAGTTCTTTAATTCACACACTAGATGGTGATCAAAAGCAGCCCAAGTTGTGTGTTCTGCTTCCCAAAGTCACAGCTGACAGTGGAAAATGAAAGCACGAGACCGACCATTTTTCCTGCCAAGCTTTTAAACTTTTTAAAGCTGTCCATGAATGATTAATCTACTTAGTAGAATCATCTTAAAGATTAAGGTAGAGATTCTGCTAAATTCATATATCATGTTGGAACTGTGATTTTTAAATCAGTTGTTTGATAAACACACAGGAAGTGTTTCTGTCTGTGCGATCATGAAATATTCATCAAATATCCTGTGACTTCAAGCTGGGGTTAGTGTTGTTTCCACAATACAGGAATTCAAATATATCAGTTCTTAAAATAGTTGCTAGGGACTGAAACTCAAGTCTCTGAATGTACAGATTGATTACCATCGGTTATTACAAGGTAGTAATGAAAAAGGGAGAGCACTACACTGAAAACATGATTACAGATCTTTGTAAGATTAAAAACAAACCAAGGAGAAACCATTTCTGTACTGCCCACCCTGAAATTATAAAGCTTGCTTTAATCCTGTAGCTTGAGAATACTACTGGCTTCAAAGGGAAAGACTGCAAGATGTACCGTGGTTTCTGTAATGGGAAAAATGCATTCCACTGAAGAGAATCAGTCAAAAATATTCCTTTTACTAAAAAACCAAAGTATAATATTTGAGAAGGGAGTCTGATAGATAGACAGATTAGGGACATGGGGAAATCTAGTACAGTACTGTGCAGAGTGACTGTAGTGAGAAAATACCAGTGGTGCAGTGTTTAGATAGTAGAAGGGGAATGTAGATCTCACAGGACTGTAAGATGTCATTGTACAATACACTGGCTTATGCTATAGCTATTATAAACCAACAGCATAGTTCAAATAAACACCTGAAAGAAGGAGAGTATCACATCAGCAGTAAATGTTAATTGTTGGGAACTTTTTTTTTGTCTTCTGTGTACATCTGTAGGTAAGGCATCAGAAGCCTGTCTTGTGACTAGTGCTCAGAGCCACTTGCATGCATACATCCTTCCTCTGGCAAGGTTAAAAGCTGGTGGAAACAACCCTCCTGCTGCTCCAGTGTGGGAGTAGGTCCCATGGGTGATGGTTATGGCAAAAATTACAGTGCTGTGGACCTACCCTCACGTATGGAAAGATGGATGAGATCTGATGGTGCATGGAGCAATGGCATGGCTTAAATTAGGCTTAAACTGAGATTCTGGGTTATTTTTCTTGTTTCTGAGCAGAACACAGGCACTCAATGCTGAGGCCTTATCCCAGGAGCTGGATAAAGAGATACTTCTTAGATTTAACCTCAGTGTAAATATTAGTAACTCTGTGACTATTGTGAGGCAGGCAGTGAAGGCACCGGTCATCAGTGGTTGGGAAGCTGGATAACAGTAAATAAGTGTCTGCTCACAGGCAATTTTAGGGTTAAAAGAGCAAAAGGAAATTTGATGCAGCTAACACATGTTTTACACTGGTGATCCGTGTAGCAATGAGGAAATGCATGGAAAAGCAAGATTCCAGACAACTGAGTTGATTATATGATTCATACATTGACTTTTTAACTCAGCACTCATCCCAGTTATAATGAGAATCATCTGAGGGAAGTAAAATAACAACAGTTTGAAGCTTGTAGGAGGGCAGTAGCTTATAGTCATGTTAGATGTGGAGAACCATTTGTTCTGTAGCATGTTGGAGAGCTGGAGGTTGTGCCATGTAACAAGATGGAGTTTTTTCTTTGGCTTGTTTTTCATGTTTGTAATTTTTGGAGGCGTCCACTGTAACCATTGCCTTTTGTTCTAAATTGGCCCTTTACAGCTGCATGTATACACTTGCATGGATGTAACATATGCATGCAAATAATCTGTGCTTGCATAAAAAAATTGATATTTGCATGTACACGTGGCCAGCTTGGCAGCAGTGCATGAAAGGAATTAGCTAAATTTATAAAAACTGGCTCTGAACGTAGAAGGGAAATAGCGTCAAGAGAGCTGAGGCACACCCTCAGTATGGAGTTAGCACGTATTCTCACAACTGTTCTTGGTTAAAGACGGCTCTTCCTCAAACAGCATCAGAAATGCAAGCCTCAGATTGTCTCATTCTGTGTGATAGGATAATGAGGTAAAAACTTATGTGCATTTAATCTTAGTCTGAAGTTCCATTTCAAGTTCATGCCAGATGAACCTCCACCCCAAAGAGAGTTTTCTAATGATCAGTATGCATTTGTTGGACCAACGGGATGCTCTTGGGTTCAAATGCAAGTGATTTTTTACACACAGAAAATGATTCAAAGCACATGTCCCTAGCATTTCAGTGAAAAATCACAGAATCATAGAATGGTAGTCATGGAGAAACACTTGGTTCCCCTTGATTCTGCTTGTGTTCTGGATATCTTCCTTCTGGACAGTGTCCAATGCAGCTTTTGGGTCTATCCAGCAGTTCCATAGCCTAGAAACACCAGAGGAACATGGATTTTAGGTACCTTTGATTCAAGATAAACTGTCTGCATGGACTTCATCTTACCTTGCTTTAGCCATCTAAAACTTAGGCAGAGGTCTTCCGCTGAAGACCATGGTGGAGGAGAGAAGCTTTCCCAAATTGAGTCCGTCTATCTCAGGGCCTATCTTACTCTAGGCTGAAATGAATCACTCTCTAGAGGTGCCCCTTTTTCTCTCTTATGTAAGGGCAAAGCCTAGATGACTAGCTTAGACTTTTAGACTAACTTTTAGACTGCCAAAATGATGGGAGTTGAATCCTACTTTCCACAATTTATCTTCAGTTCTGGAGGCTGTGTCTCTGGGAAACACATGTTGTACAGTTCAATGCACCTAACACTTCCTCTCAAGCTGTTACTCCCCTTGTAAGAGTGTGAGACTCTTACAAAAATAAGTAACTACAGTCTGTAAACAGTGCAGGTCCTGAAGGAAAAATACTGTCAAGGATCAATATAAGTCAATATACAGGGCTGGAACTTGGGAAATTGTAGTCTGTGTTACTGATTTGTGTGGCATAAGGAAGATGGAGTGACCAGGATTTGATTTTCTGTGATCCCTTGTGTCCTCACTAAGTCTTCACCACCACTGAAGCTCACACCAGTCAGCAGCCCTAGGTGTGCTCTGGAGTGCTGACCACTGGAGGAGTTGACACCTGCACTGCAAGTGGGGCACTCTGCATTGCATCCTGATACTGCAGTTCAGCTGTGGTTCCTCCAGGAAGGAAACCTCTTTGATCCAAATGGGATGAGTTTGTGTGTATTTTACAAGAGTACTCGCAAGGCAAATTTGCACTAAAAATATCCTGTCCTGCTAACTAATTCACTCATGTACCTGAATGGTGTCTGGCTTTGGCACAGAATTGTGATTAATTTTTCAGTCATTATTTCCTTTTTGTGTGCCTCAGTTTCTTTCAGAGATTAAGGTGGAGGTAATAGTATTTCCTCTTATCTATGAAGTACATTGAAATGTGAGGATGGAAAGCAGTGTAAACCACCAAATTAGAAGGAATTCTTCACTTATACTTAGGAGTATGACTTCTTCCTTTTCTCTTTTTCTTTTCCCTAACAGCAGCTACTTACTGCTTACACTACTCCTTACCTGCCTAGTGCATGAGTAGTAGATGGATGTGGCTTTGAGAGCATCAGGTTTTTAAGACAAATGAAAAAGTTTAAAAAATGGTGTAGTTCACAGAGAACTTTTGATTCCTTAGCTATGCTGGTCCTGGCAGAAGAATGTAAGGAAGGTCTACAGCACCATGAAGGAAGAGCTCAATGAAATGTACAATAATATAATCATGGTAGAGAAAAATAATTATTTCTCTCCCCATATATTTAATTTTATTGGATATTATATGATTTAATTATCAAAGCACAGTAATTACGATCCATGGCAATACTAATGACTATTGGCAACAAAGCTCACGAGGACACACAATCTAATTAGCTTTAATGGGATGGATTTAATAATACATTGGATTAACATCTGTTAGAATGAAGTATCAAGATTTATTGTTCTCTGAATAAATATTGACCTCTTGCTCTCAGGTCAATAAATCTTAAGCTTGCCTCCACTTAAATGAGTATCCACTTATTACATTAACACTCTTCTGTTTCCTATCACCAACTTCAGTAGGAGGAGAGGGGAGCTGCATTTCCCTCCTGCTGCATCAAACACTTCTTTAAGAAACTGAAGGTAAACATTGAATTTACAGACACTTGAAAAAAAGGGTGGGGCCCTAAATTACCCTTCCTCGCTGTTGCTCTATAAAAAATTTCAATCAATTACTAGTAATGCCACAGAAAAAGTGTATAGCTTGCATCATCTGCTCAATTAAGCAGTCTTTATATTTGTGTGATGTTGTGAGTGGTGTCAAAAATATCTGTGGGGATGAGTGGGAGGAAATCCAGCTCCTTCATGTGTACTGAGATACAAAGTACTTTCTAAGACTTCACTTGCATTTTGTGCTTCAGATATTTAGGCCACAGATTCCTTTCCAACTGTAGGCATTTCAAGAGAAATGAGATGGAATATGTTTCTTTTTCATGCCTACAAGGGAGGGATTTCTTGTTACTCTCCAAAGGGGTCAGTGTCGCCAGAAATATTTACAAGTCTTACAAAATTTCTTATAACAGAGAAGGACTCCTCTAAAAGCAGTAGAAAATCCTTGAGATTGATATCCATTCAGCAGGTATTTAGACCTTCCTTTCAAATTTAATAGAGTTATAAGAAAATATGGGTTAGTCTAACTCTACCACAGGTGAATTTCGTTATAAAACTCCTTGTACTTCAATGGCAGACTTCTGTAGGTGAATGTTTACTAATGTAGAGAATTTTTTCCAGACACAATGTCCAATCAGAGAGTTTATAAATTTTTGTAGGAAGATTATTTGTATTTATTGAGTTCTGCAAATTTTTTTTTAATAAAGGAAGTGAAATCTAGAAGACTTTAATGGATGAGTTTTATATAGCAGATCATAATTGCTTTCAAAGATCTAAAGATTGTTCTTGTTCTCTCTCTTTCATAAGAGTATCTATGTTGGTGCAGAAGCCTGACAAAAATGTGCCAATATTTCACCCTGCTTTTATTTTCTTTCTAATTGTGTGTTATTTATAGGTACATGTGGCACTAAGGGAAATTGTGGCATTTGCTATGGTCCAGAGTGAATATCTGGTCAGACTGGTGAAAGAATAAGGTTCTCAAAGCAATTTGGTGCACAGGATTAGGGGATTTCATCTGTGCCTCTGAATACTGAGCTATGTCCATAGGGGTATAGGGTAGACCTGAGGTTAGCAAATTTTTTATTCCATATATTCCTTTGAGGCTACAAAGTCTTGCAAAATGGATTCTAAATTTTGTGCCCAGTCTGTTGTTCCCCTTTCGACTGAAATTATCTAGGAATTGACTGCAGTCTAATTCTATTTACCTAAGACTGTTATTAGTCATAATTACCTATATTTTCTGTCTGTAGTTTGCAAATACTTGTAGGAGCAAATCATTATTTTCCTTTCATTTTTAACCCTTTCAGACTGCAATGAAATTTGCATATTTTGAAACCCTAGAGATCCTGCTTTGTTCTTTCAGTTTCCTGGTTGTCCGTGCATTTACTTATTTTGTTAATGGTTTGTAACATATTTTGGATTTAAGTTGGGGATAAAAAAAAGGAAAACTTGCTCACTGGGAATGAGGAGAGGAGCAAGGCTGAGCTGGAGTGAACATTGTCTTGGGGCAAGATGTACATGAGAAAAGTGTTGTGTTGACTTTGATAGGGCTCCATGTCGTAGGGTTTGTGGTCTTTATTTCACAGCCATATTGGGCATTACATAAATGAGTCTCAGGTAAGAAAACATTTTTAATAACTGACAGTTACTGGTCTTGTATTTCACTGTATGGAGGGGCAAATAGGATAATTTTCTTTGTTAAATTGGGTGAACAGGTTAGACAACTGCCTTCCTTTTGTGTTAGCAGTCTGGGTCATGGTAGACACTATCCCTTCATGCTCCCCAAGACATTGTAAGAAGCCTCTGAGAAAGTCAGTAGGATGTTTTTAAGGAGAAAAAAACCCAAGACAAATGTATCTAGTTTTCTTGAATTACTAATTTTTCTTTTGTTCTGGTTAAAGAATATAAAGAAATATACATTACTGTTCTTTAATTCTTACTGTAATGCAAATACAGAAGGTGCTGCTACCTTATGCCAGAAGCTGACTTGTGCAAGTAGTAAATAAGATCTTAACAGCTGGGAATCATTCCCACTTTCTGAAGTGACATTCCTTTTTCTACACTAGAAGCATATTGAGTTTTTGAACTCGTGTCACCACATAATGCAGTCGTTTCCTATCGAAAAGTATTCCTTCCAGCCCCAGACATTCTCATTACACCGTGATTTCTTTGTCCCCTCAATGAAGTAGAACTGAAGCTCATTCCTGTGCATACGAACCAAAAAGGATTAGGTTTTTTGTTAGTTACTCTGGCTTTCAAGGTGGCAAGCTACCCTTTCATCTTGGATGGAAAAGGGGAGCTTTGGCAGGGTTGAAAGACCGGAAAACCTAGTCACTAAAATGGGAACTTAAAAAAATGGTGCACAGAAGAGCCTTGTGTATGTTATGAAAGCTTTTAAGGTAATTATTTTTATAAAACTAGTAGCACTCAACTATCTTTTAAACACATGAGAACTCTGGATTCGTATTGTGTGCTAGCCTCTGGTGTTTTCTTAATGCCTACGCTTTCCACATGGCTTGTTAATAAGACCTTGGTAGAGCAACACAGAAATGACAGAAAAATAATAGGAATTTCATGTGAATTGTCTTGAAAAGCCACATGTGCTCAGACAGAAAAAGCCATGGGACTGTGCACATGGAAAATTGTGTTGTTCACCAATGTACTTTTTAACTGTAAATAAAAATACATGCAAACTTGTTTAAGTGCTGATTCTGTTCTGGGGGCCATTCTGTCCTGGCTCTTCCTTTTCAGAGCCGATAACATTAGTGTAAAGCCTTTGAAGGCTATTTTTTCTTGCATAAATGGTCAACTAAAGAAGTCACTTAACACAATCAAAATCCAAGGCCAACCCACCAGCTCCTATTATTCAGGTCATTTTCAGTGCTTTGCGAGGTTCATTAATGTGTCTTCTGGCAAAAAGCAATGGATGGGAAGATGATTTGCAATATATTGCAGTGCAGACATACTGTGCAGCCCTGAGTGTAAGTTGAAGGTGCACAGAGAATGTCAGTACTGGGACAAAAATACCAGAGCATCTGTTCTCCTTTGATATGTTAGTTGCTCTGAAGAATGTGGAAGTGGTTACTGCTATTTTGACAAATGCACTTATTTCTGCTTTTGTTGCCTGGTGTGGCACAAAGGGAACACTGGTGCAATAGTGCACGGCAATAATTTATTAGTGGTTTAGGGATGTGGGCCCAGAACAAATTCTAGACAAAAGAAAAACATGTTTGGGTTTTACTGAGCGCCTTGGCTACAGCAATGAAGCTGTGATTGGATGTGCAAATATTTGGTATTTCGATTGTCCCAGTTGCTGTGACAGCTGACAAATGGTCTGAGTTTCTTTTTAATTATCACCAAAAGGGAAAAAGCCTGTTGTTTTAAAGCCAGCAACTGATGTTGCAGCAAAAAGCAAGAAAAGATATTTAACAGTGGGGAATATAATTTCTCAGTGTAAAATATGTTGAAAGCACTATTACTTCCAAATATTTATAGTATTTAGCTAGTTTTGTAATTACAGCCAAACAAAAGTGTTTTGTTAATTTGTATCGCATCCAATGATCAATATTAAGATGCCAGCTACTGTTCTTACTTCATAATTACCGGTATCATTGATGTCAAACTTATCTTTTCTAACCATTCTGGGAAATGCAGCAGATATGTTGTGACATATATTGTGGTATGCCTGTGAGACCTTTTTGACACAGGAATTTTTTAATACATGTATCATACCTTGTGGATGCTCTGTACCATTGTATCAGGGCCATTTACAGTAGATAGAATCATAGAATCATTTAGGTTGGAAAAGACTGTTTGAGTCATTGAGTCCAACCGTTAACCCAGCGCTGTCAAGTCCACCACTAAACCTTGTCCCTAAGTGCACATCACTTCCCTGGGTAGCCTCTTCCTATGCTTGACCACCCTTTCAGTAATGAAATTTTCCCTAATGTCCTGTCTAAGCCTCCTCTGGTGCAACTTGAGATCATTTCCTCTTGACCCATTGCTTGTTACTTGGGAGATGAGACCAACCCCCACAAATATATGATGTAGGAACACATAATACTTCACTGCCCTGAAGGAAAAAAGAAACATATTACCCAAAAGAGGTGTAGTTATTTGTCCAAACAGCCTCTGGGAGAGTTTGGGACCAGTCTTATTTGTTGAGTCCGTGTCCAGTACTTCAAACCATCATTCTGTCATTTAAGCAAGATAAGAAACAATACTGTGAAGACCCACTGTATTTAATAGCCCATATGTAAAAGTTTAAAATTGTGTCTGAATACTTCCTGAACTGGACTTCTATTTACTTTTTGTTTTGGTGGTAATTGTTGTACAATAGTTGTTTTCTTAGGAATATGCATGGATCCCAACTGCTCATTTCTGTCAGGAAGCATAACTTGTCAGACTTTGAACAACCAGTAAGTTGCCTTTTAAGTAACAATCATGAACTTCCAAATGAAAGTGTTTGCCCCTTCTGGGGGAGCCAAAATAGATTTTTTTTTTTATCAGATGAGGGAGGGACTGTTCTGTATAAATTTGTCTTCCATTGCAAGGAATAATTGAGACAAGAACACAAAATGTGTTTTCCATATCTGTGAAATCGTGAGAATGTGATCTTTCCATTTTGTCAAAAGGGCAGATTTTTTGTCTTCTAGCTACAATTCTTCAGCCAGTTTCTAGGGCAGTATTCTGTAGCTTGGAAAATTTAATCAAGGCTGTATTTGAGGAAGAGAAATAGTTTGAGCTGGTAATATGCTCCTGTCCTTCCAACTCTGTCAGCCTGCTTTTATTGATCCCTAGAAAGGTTATTGATTTGCTGCGATTGTGGCTTTCTGTAGTAAAAGCTGAAGGCTGTTTGCAAACTGCCACCTGAAGCAGACACATAAGAAGGAAATTTAGATAATTGCATTCTGCTTCCATTGAAGACCATGGCAATTTGGAAATTAATATCAGAAACAGAATAGGGTCTGGTGACTGGGAGTTGCTGCTCCAGCAGCTGGAATAGCTCTTTAACTTTATGTTGCATAGATGCTCAGTGACCTGGGAATTGTTCAAAAGATTTGGAAAAATGTTTCTGAATAGCAGTTGCCAGTATTGACACTAGTTTTTGTAAGCATTCTGTCTTTGTAATACTTGCTGGGCTGGCACATTTAGTCATCCACACTACTCAAAGCTGTTCACATGGGATGTCCAGACAGGTTTTGCCAACAGAACAGACAGTCCTATGAGTTTTCTCATACTTTCTGTCTTTTCTGAGGTACAAAAATTCTACAGCTGTTACAGTTAAGCGGTGTCAACACTTTTGATCCCACATATTTATGGTTGTACAGAAAACAGATTTTTTGGTTTGGCCATTGAATTGAGAAACTGGAAGCAATTCTTGGTTTTAGTTGATCAGAAAGAATTTTTGTTTTCAGGCAAGCTAAAATGAAGCAATTTGCTTAGTTTCAATTTCCTCAGTTCTTTCCTACTGGCTGCAATAAAAATGGGTCAATTTCCAATTGAATTTGAGTTTTAATTGAAAATAGTGTTTTGAAACAAATACTCAAAATATTTTTGTTTTCAAAGTTTAGAAAAACTTCAGGCTTTTCTGGTTTCTTTTTCTGTTTTTTTTCTAGCTAATGCTGTCTTAGGATATTTGTCAAATTCATGACTTTTTTTTTTTCCCCCTGAAGGCATGTATTCTCAAATTTATTGCTTAGCAGAATATGGTTACCCAGCATTTTTAGCAATTTTGCAACTTAGTGTTTTGCAACATTCCTTTTGCCTTAGTGTTTAAATAAAAAAAATATAGAATGTTGCTTTTAAAGGTTATAGCCTCTAGCCTACAGTTTGGAAAAACTGTTGTGATATGTAACATCAGGTATGACTAGACTATCCAACTGTGAGAACGATGTGAGAATGATGGCAGTACAGGGAGCATTCAGGTAGCAGAGATGCAGTGTCAGGGGCATAGAATATAATTTTTGATGATATTAGTGGGACTCGGCATGAAAATACTGAATTAAGTCTAAAATGGGATCTCTTATAGATTAAAGGAGGGCATCAAGAAAGAAATCTATAATCAAGGTTGACATGGTCTTCCATTATCAGCAAGCTATTTTGCAGTTATCCAACCTGAGCTTTCTTGCATTTTCAGCATATCTGTTAATTGCGATTGTCAGAGACAACATTAGTGAAGAAAAATAAGAGGCTAATTAGAACCAGTAGGTGCTGATTTCTTTATTTCAGCAAAATGAACAAAGTAGCATATTTGTTGGGAAATTCTCCTCTTTAGGACAACTTATTTGGCTATCCATACCCAGCAGCACTAGTGCAGGTGGGGTATGTATTTTAGAAGTTAATGGGATTATGTGATTTGAAAAGTTAGGCACCTGATTACCTTATGATTTTTGTTTGTTTGTTTTTGTTACTAGAATAAAATTTACAAACCAGTTCTTCTTACAAATGCCCATACTGTTCAACAGGAGGCAAATAATAGTAAATGAATACCAAACCATAATACTGTGCTGTGACTAATGGAGTAAGAACACCCCCTATTTAATGGAGCTGCTCTGTAGATTTCACTTTACACAAGAAACCCATGTGCTAGGAGGTTGTTTTTAGTTTAAGAACCAGGCTTACAGAGTTTGACCACTTTGAGAATTATTTTGGAGATCTTGCTATCTGGAAGAAGAAGAAGAAGAAATTATCTCAGATAGGTGTTTCATCAAGTCCTCTGAAAAGATTTTTATTGTCCGGACTTGGGAACTAGCTCTCCGAGACACTAAGTATGTGATTCCCCTGCTGAGAATATGCTCAGCTCTTTTTTTGAGTCAGTTTTTAAGGGTGGTTGCCAAAGTGTGTTATGCTATCATGACCTGAGCCTGATGGAAATTCTTAAAGTGTTGGAGAAACTTGGATTAAATGTCACTAATGAGTCAATCAGTGGGACCCAGTGGTTTTAAGATATTGCCCTATGGTATGACTGTGCAGAATCAGTTTTCTCAAGGATACTTGAGATATGGAGAGGGAGATATGTTGCTCTCCTGATCCTCGGGTGTATTAGGATTTCAGCTGTAGCATCCAAGCTGGTCCTGGCTACTTATTGCAGTGCTCTGTGTGTGTATATGTGCTGGGAAGGAACATTGGCATCTTTGTTGTAAATATATAGGAGGATCAGCTGTAGTCTGGACTCATGATAGAAACAGCTTAAACTTCAGTGCTTAAACTTTTTGTTGCTTGTAGTATAGCTAAGTGCTGGCTGAGAGTGAGAGAACAGATTATCCTGTCACTCAGGTAGGTAGAAAAGGAGCTAAACTACTCTGTAATTTTTGGTCTATTTAAAAAAACCGCTCTGCTATTAATAATAAGGGAAGTAGAACTGTTACAGCCTCTGTGTAGGTCTCCACAGGGAGAGTGTGGTGCACCCATCAGTCCTCAGGCTAAGCAGTTCCACGGGCCTTTGGCTGCACAGAGCAATGTGAGCAGCCCTGCTGCAGGATGACCTCCCACACATGGCGCCTTCTCCCCACCTTCCTAGGTGGAAGAAGGACCTGCTGTAGTGAGCATTTGAAATTATAATCTCCAGGATGGATTGGCAGGAAAGGCTAGCAGTGGGAAGGAAAAGGTGAAGTGAGCAAAGGAGAGAAGAGAACTTTGGGTTTAGGATATATTACACTTAAAATTCTGAGACTGCTCCACTGGCAGGCCACAAAAAGAATTAGATTTACAATTTGAAGTAAGTTCCATAGTAAAATAATTGGACTGGTGAAGCAATCTCACTCTCACTAAATTGCTTTCCGAGAAGCCTATCCTGAATGGACCTGTGCAGCTCTTTCTGATATCTGAGCATCCTCAGGTCTCATTGACTTTGGTTGGAATTAAACTCATTGAACTCCTCACTAGGCAATTAGTTTCTTTTAGGTCTAATTTTTCTGCTGCAAAGTGGTAGTTGCCTCTCCCTTCTGTTAGCAGTCATACCCTGTGCTCCTGCCTTAGCATGCATGTATCATTTTATTGTTCTTTTGTGAGACATGTACTTAAGTGTTTGGACACAGATTCTGTTCCTTACTGCTTTCTGTGGATAAGATCCCTGACAGTTTTGTTACACTGACTGCACAACTGTAGCAAATAGAACATGCAAAATACTTGATGGAAAATCTTTCCAAAAGTAATCCTGTCAAAAGCTTGTAAGATTTTGTTTTGGTTTGGTTTATTTCTTTATGTAGGAAGTTTTTGTTTTGGCTTCAAAAAGGGATGGACAAACTTCAGATTAAGAGGACAGCTTCATTAGCATGAATGAGATAATTGATGAGATCATGAAAGTGAGGTTTTTCTACCTTTCCTTTTCATGAGAGAAGACCTATTGAAATGCAGTATATTTACAGTCCTCAGATTACTGAAGCCATAAATGTTTTTGCTTTCATGGTCTCCATTTTTGCTACTGCACATTTTGGGATGATGGATTGTGGAGCGCCAGGTGTTGAGATGAAGAGAATCAATAGTGTGATACAAAAGATGAAATAACTCTGATGAAACATCAATAAAGGCTAAAAGTTGCCATAGGGATTTGAATCTTAAAGAAGAGCCTGAGAAAGTGTATTAAGAAGAATTTGCTTCTCCCCTTGCACTTGTAGTGTCTTTATTCCTTGAGCAGAAGTCACTTGGGGGTTCTTGTCAAGTACAGAGGTGGAGGAATTTTTTCTTTTCTGTATGTATATGGTGTTCAGCACAGTGCCTCCTGGGCACAATGTCACAGTGTCATGGTTATTTCAGGCCACAGCTGCTGTGGGTTACCCCTTGTGGTACCAAGGATGTGACCCGCTCATGGTGACCCTGAGGCAGAACAATTTATACTGATTTTTTGCACTGGACTTTAGTTAGAATTGTGACTCCATCACTCTCATAGTTTAAAAAACGAATGCTAAATAAACAACCTAGTTTTATCACAAAGATAAAGCAAAATCAGAGATATGAATCAAGTTGGAGCCATAAACACTCCTCCTCTGAATTTGATACACATTTTGAAACAACTGTAGTTTAGACATGTACCACTAAAGAAATACGGGAAAGCTAGGCTGTTAGTGTTGAAAACCTTACCTGTTTCTATCTAAGCAAATTGTACAGGACTTGCTTACTAATATATGCCATAAAAATAAATCTATTAAGGTAGGGTTGGCATCATCATTTTCCTTTTGCAAATCAGGTGATAGTATCTGGCCCAAACTTTTAGGTCACACGCCTATTTTCTTGGTTCAAAGTCAAACCATCACAAAAAGAAAAAAAGGAATACACTGTCCTGAAATACCGTGATGTTATTACTGATATATTAAATATACATAGAATATATTAAATATATAATATATTAAATATTTTAATAATATATTAAAATGCCAGACCTTTTAAAAAGTACTACTTCTGTCAAGTTACTTATTTGTTGAATTTGTTGAATTATTTCTTCCAAGGAATAGAGTACTTAGTCGAGCAATTCATTTCAGCTTATGACCTATTTCAAGCATGACAACGCAGAACTACTCACACACCTAAAGTTAAGCACAAGATTAACTGGCCAAAGTTTACAGCCCTGCTGGGATAAGATCAAGTGCTCAGCTATAAGGACCTGATTCTGCCAATCTCACTCATGTTTTCATCTGCAGTAAGACACCTGTGAGATTTCATTCTGTGCAAGAGTGGTGTAGACAAATGCTACTTATGCCTAAATCTAAGAGATGAAATCTTAAGCTTCAGAATCAGACCTTCTCCCTTAATAGACTTCTTTGACAGATTAAGTTTCACAAAGGTACAATTGAGAATGTCCTCTAGGGGCAGATGCTTTGCAGATGTGGTGGGAGAAGGGCCATCAAGGGAGAGAAGTCATTCTTAGCTTAATTAGTACAAGGAGACAGACCCTGCCTTTAACTATCTGTGACTGGGTTCAAACCTTTGATCTAAATCAGGAAGACTAGGGACCTTAACCCAGTCTTTCCCATGCCACAGATGAATGCCTCAAACAGCAGGCTTTTGAGGGGTTTAGATCTTGCTCTGATTCTTTCAGGAGTCCCAGAAGCTGAGGGTCTCAGTGCAGTCTGCCTCTAAATCTGCAGGCCTGAGCTTTGCTGTTACTTGGAGCAGGCAGTGGGAAGACAGGCAAGAGGTGCAAAACTCAGACACTTCAAAAAAACTTTTTAGGTCACAAAATACAGTTCTTGCCCAAAAATGCTATATTTCTGAGAGTGACATCAACCTTTTTTTGTGTCTACTTTCAGGTTGCTCCTATAATTAAAGAGAGGATGATGAAGAAGGGCAGCATGATGCTTGGGTACCAGCCTCACCGGGGCAAAGTCAACTTCTTCCGTCAGGTGGTGATCAGCCCACAAGTTAGTCGAGAGGACATGGACTTCTTGCTGGACGAAATTGAACTTCTTGCTAAGGACTTGTAGCTGTAGATCGACAGCATCAGGTGCTGCTCACGTGTGATATTTATGGAGAGAGAGTGGCAGCAGCATTCTGGTGTTATTCTGTGAAAGGTAGTAAAAAGCTTGACATATAGTTTGGAAACTGTCGTTGTATAGATTGAAGGTGAGAACTTTGCAGGTAGAACACCCCTTCACTGGAAAGTATTTGCTGATGGGGGCTGGGACGGGCTGGTGCTTGCAGCACCATTGCTGCCATTCTAAGAAGTGTTTCCTCGGGCGCGCTTCTGCAAATGGTATCTATGTCCCAGGGAAGGCAGCTATTTTCTGGGTGCCTGTGCACAGTGTAGCTCAAACTGGTCACTTGTGTATGCAGGCAATATTCCTCTGAAGTTGCTGTGAGAAGTGGTTTAGCTCAGTGAGCCTTAAGATGCTAGTTAATTATCTACTCTGTCAATATTTTAGTTTGGTTAGTAATTAAACTGATAAGACTGGAAATTTTGAACTTATATGAAGAGTTCCTCAAGGGCCCTAGCTAAGTGGATTGCCCAGGTTTTCTGCTGTGAGCACAGGCAGACTGGAATGAGGCTCACTGCAGTCACCACACTGGGAGGTTTGCAGGAACCTCCTGCACCAAGTCCTGAGTAACCAATATTGACCCTGCTTTGAGCAGGTTGAACCAGGTGACCTATTAAGGTCCGTTCCAGCCTACAGGATTTTGTGATTCTAGGAAACACAGTCATTGGGTCCACTCAGTGTTTGCCAGTGTTGTGCACCCAAAATATCACCACCACTTTAGCACAGCTGAGAATATTGGAATAACACTTAGAATTTCTTAACTCTTTGTTAACAAGAGTTACCTACCATTTCTGAACTACTGTTTACCTTCTTCTATTTTTAAAGTATAAAGATTTATTTAGAAGCTTTTAGATGCACTTTAAAATTATAACAGAGAAAAAATATATATTTACCCAAAAGATGCATATTTTTGTGCATAGTGACTATATATTAATAATATAGAAAAATTACTTATTTGTCATTATTTGTTTTGTATTTTGCTACAGATTTGAGATGACTTGATCTTATGTTATCAGTGTATAATTTGTAATTTGACTCTGAAATTACAGTAGTAGTGATCAGAGAAGGTCTTCCTGTGATTTTAGGATATGAACAGCTTGAACATTTTTGGTCAATCTTAGGTTAGAAAACTAAGTTCTGCACTTTGTGTTTGTGTTAAGAGTTAAAGTATATCTTTCATCTGTTTTTATTCTATAAAAATGATCTATTTTATAAAGATAGAAATTTATTTCTTGGGATGAAGTTCTTGCAGCAAACTAACGGAAATAGCCATGTCTTTCACCTTGTAAGCAACATCTGCTTGAGTCTAATGTTTTGATGTTTGTTCTTATTCTGCATTTGAGGTAGCACTGACCAATATGAACCTTTCTGCTATAATGTTTTCTGTCCTGAAAGCTGTCTTTAAACACAACACTTCCTCATTTTCATTTCCTACACTGTACTAGGATCCAACATTGCATGAAATTCCTACTTCCAATCTCCAAGACGATGGTGTGAAAAGTTCAGCAAGGCCATGATAACCAAGGAGGTCGCACTATCAGAGCAGTAGTTAGGAGCAAGAATCATCCTGCAGCCCCTGACAGATGCCTTTAACAGTGTCCTGGAGGTGAATACACTTCTGCTATCATAGTGATCTAATGAACTTTAAACCAAACCCATGTTGATAGTAATATAAAAATGAGTATCATAATGTGGCCCCTGGATTTTGCCTTTTAATACTCACAAATCACTCAATCATTAATTGGCTTGTCTTCTGGCTGTACCAGCTACCAGGATCTTGGAAAGCCCATACCTAAATTCAGGGCTCGTGAGGCTTATTTTGCCTCCTGGTCACTCTGGGTAGAGTGCAAAGTACACAAGGAGTGCTGGATGGATGAGATGACTTTGCTGTTGCTTCCTGAGTTAGACAAGATTGTTCTCTCTTCTCCTTCTTTTTTTTTTTTTTTTTGACCTTGAAGGGAAAGACAATACAGTGTCAGGATGTTTTGTTTATGGTGAGTACTTGATTTTTGATTCATGAAGAAGTTATGACACCTTTCATCAGCACCACCACTCTCAAAGAAGTGTTACTGTCTTGTTTCTCTTCATGTTTTTAGTGCATTTCTCTGTTTCCAGATACTGTAACACTTATGGCACATGTAAGACTGAAGTAACACAGTTTGTTTCTGTAACAGTAGTGGCTATAGTATTTTTAAATGAGAGCAAGCTGGAACTTCTTTTGTGTTTGCAGAAAATAGGTCTCTGATCAACATGTGCACTGATTTCTTCAAAGCTATAGGTTAACCTTCCAGTGTGATGTGATTACCTTATCTAATCTCCATATAATTTGTATTATTTCTGACCCTTTATCATGTCCCAGGTGCACAATATTTCAGGACTAATGTAATTTTCTTATTGTTGCTTATTTAGGACTAGTATGTACAAAATATCTATTTTGTAGCTGGTGATTTTAATAAAAAGTGAAATAAATGACAGCCTTATAAATATAGTCTGTGTTTGTCATTTGTCAGTCTGGAACTGCAGAGGTATACATATAAAGGAGGTACCTATGAGCACTCCAGATAGATAGCACTTCAGCTTTAAAATGTGAAACCTGGTTTGACCCTGCTTCAGGATGTGGTTTATCTGTGTGCTGTGCCCATATCATCTTTAATAAACACTGTGGATGAAAACATGTCACAATTTATCTTACTCTTGCTTTCAAATGCAGGAGATAAGTTGTCTGCGCAGAAATGCATTTAATTTTTTTTTGTCTGTTCTAGCTAGTTGAGATTGGCTCATGAGCTCCTGCTCCTAATTACTGAGAAGCACCAAATTCTGGAAGTAGTGAGGTACATGCATAAATCAGTGTAGAACCTGATCCATTGGTTGACTGTAATTTCTTATCTACCCCTAATAATTTTTCAATAGAAAAGGAAAGAAATACTTAGACAGAAGGGATGCTGAGGCAATTTTTCCTCTTGGTTGGGTGGCTGCATCTTGGGAGACCTTTGGGCATTTTGTGATGGGTCCATGTGCAAAAAATCACTCACATAAATCAGTATGCCTAGAGCCGGTAGACCCTGTCTTAGGACTTCTATTATGAGTTTCTGTGATTGATTAATACTAATCATTAGAGTGTGGTTATGTGTGATTTTAGTGCTTCTAACTCCCACTGGTGTAACTGGAAACCCTTCCTGGATTGGGCCCTGAGTTTTATGACTGGGATCTTCCATTTTAATACCAGCAGTTTTGCACTCTGAACATCTCATTTTATCTAGTTGAGGTTTGTGCCTACAGGTTTAGATACATCTTTATTTCTGTGAGACTGAATTGAAATGTATTTTCATTTGTATCCTTCAATAGTTCATTAAGATGCTTTTCAAATAGCATTTAACCTTGTCCCTAAAGGACAAGAAATGTCCTTTGAGAAAGGTGTGGTAGAACTGGTAGAGTTGCATTCCCAGAATGGTAGGAGTATGTAAAAGCCTGTTATGTTGCCTGAGGCTTCCTCATATACACAAATCACAGCATTAATTCATGCTGTAAAAATTACTCAAGTAATTTTTACTTTTAAATCCTTGTACCTTTATAGGGCTTACAAAACTGATATGAAATGTTGAAGGCAGAGGAGAATAATTCAGAAATACAAAATGTTAAACTTGCTCTCTCTATTATGTTACATGTGAGCTCTGTAACAAGCTGAAAGTAAGCTGAAAGTGGCGTTTGGGTCCCACTCTTTCAACAGTGCCAAAACTGCCCAGCCTCTTTTCCCCATTGGCTGCTTCCATGGGCTTTCAGCAGGCGAATAAAGCTTGTTCATCCTGGAAATCAGTTGCTGTAGGTAGGGCCAACTCACACCTGTCCTCCTTCCTGTGGTGTAACTAGTAAATGCTGACAGTTATTTGAGCTTATAAGCACTGTATCTAGTTCAGTAACTGCTAAATATTACTAGTGTTACATCCTGAAATAATGCAATTGCACACGTTAATTTTGTCTTAATTGCTCATGCTAATTGCAGGTTAGATGCAATCAAAGCAGCACTGCCTGGCAAAAGCACTGTGAGCACAAGAAACCCTGGTGGAGGGGTTTTCTTTCTTTAAATTGAATCTAGTCTCCCACAATTACATGGTTTTGCTTCAGATGTACAATTAGATGCTATTACTCTAATTCTGTAACTACACAATAATCAGCCAAAAATTACTTTGAGAAACAAAACAAAACGAGGAAATTTGCACTGCAATAAGGGGAGTGTCAAAGGTTTCAAGGCAAACCCACAGAAGGAAACAATGGTCGTGCAAACAATTAACCTCAGCTAAATCTGTTGTACGTGGCTGTGCCTTGTGTCTGTGCTGCAGGGGTGGAGTGGGGAAGCCGTACCAAGCAAAGGACTTGCACATACCCTGGCACTGCAGCAGTCTGCCCCAGCATGCCATGTCCATCCACTGTCCTAGAGAAGCCCTTTCAGAAGGCTGGACGCTTTGTACATGCTTACACATTAACGATTTTTGTATATATCACGGTAAAGTTTGTTTTAGAGCAGTCTCAATAATAAAAGTGACACTGAAGGGGTAATCTTTAAAAGGTCCAACAAAGATGACCACTTTCAGCCTTGGTAGCTCATGTGCAACTAAAGAACAGTTGATCACATTTTTAAAATCTTTTAAAGAAAACCAGTAAAATTATTATTTTATCAAGGATGAAGGCAAATAATAGAAAGTGAAGGATGGAGACTCTTAATAATTCTGTCAAACGCAGATGTTCTGTTTTGATGGAGTAGTTTCTTTCATGTAAGTAACTTGTACAAAACTATTTAAAAATAGAAAGTATGATGAAAGCACTTGCCATGAAATAGCACGGGCCCATGGAACGTAACATCTGCCTTTGGGACTGTGTAGTCAATACTGTCCTCTGCCCAACACTGTTCTTCCAAGAGACTTTTACCCAGCTTGTCATTCTGGGAAGTGACTCCTTAAATCTGGCATGCACTGACACTGGCAGCTTTATCCATATTCCCTTTTCATGCCAGGTGATATGGATTTTATTCTTCCTCTGTTTCTGTGCCCTCTCTCACGCCTGTACATTTTTTCATAGGGATATTTTCAGTATTTGGAGCTACAGGGAAAGTGTAGCAAAAGAGGTAAGATTGAAAGCTGAAGCAAAAGCAGTGCCGGGTTGGTATATTGATGTGATGTTTTGCCCTCCTTTTCTCCTATCTAGATGCTCAGACGACAATCACTCACTTCTGTTGGAACTATGGTAACACCAAAATCGTGACTTCACGTGGGAGATCAGTTTAGCCTTGTGAAACTAAATAAGACAAAGAGTAGGAGAAAGAAATGTTAGTTGTTCTGTTTTACAGATGAATGATACACAAGGAACTTAAAACTTCTATTTTGTGAAAACTTGCATGGTGGCTTTAGGAAAATTGTTGAAGGAGTCACTACCAGGAGACAGTAGTGAGTGAAAAATGGGACATACTGAGATACAGGCTTAGCAGAGGGAAATGCTACTAGACTAGCCAGAGAGATTTCTGGGAATAGAAAAATTGATTTTCTAGACTGGACTCTTAAAGTATTTGCTGTTGTATCATTTGGGAAAACCTACATAAGACGGGAAGCAGGACTGAAAATGTAAGGTGGGTAGGATTATCTAGTGAAAGATGAAAACAAATAATGGAGAAAGTTATACCTTGGTATTGATCCTGAGCTAATCTAACTTCATACTTTCATCGCTAACCCTTCCAGAAAGATCAGACGTATGTTCATGAAGTTTGCTGATGAAGCTGTGCTGGAAATTTTAGAGTTTGACATGCATGAAGAACTAGGTGATTTTTAAGAACATGTGGCAGGGGAGACTAAGTCAAACAAAGTGCAAAATCTTTGAGGACTTACAAAAAGTTGCAAGAACTTCTTGGTCAGAGGTAGATCATGTTAAACACTTGCAAAACAGAAAATTGTGGAGATAAGTATAATGATAGCATAAATGGCAGTGTATGAGCTAAGCCTAAATGACATGTAAATAAAGTCAACCATCCAAGAAATTCAGTGGTAAACATCAAAGCAGATCTAGCCTCTCATCTGGAGTATAGCAGGAAGGAAATGCTATGTGGGCAGCAGGCTCAGTGGCTGGTCCAGCTCTTATCTCAAGCTGTGAGCAGTGAACAGTGAGAATATTGATTGGTGCTACAGAGCCTAAGCACAGCACTGCAGAGTCGTGTGCTCCATCTACTGGTGTGTCCTCTGGTAACCAACTTGTTCCACACTCAGGATGCCTCTTCCAAAGAGTGCTCCTGGGTGTCTCACATGTGGCAGAGGAGGGAAGTAAAATTTCTTGAGATTTTTCAGGCAAAAATGACCAGAATGTCAGAAAATATTGCTTTGATTTAGGCAGTCTCCTGTGAAAACATTGAATTTTAATAGATTTTAGGGAAATATATGCAGAGCTGTGATTATTTCTTGTCATCCTGCCTAAATAGTGACCAGAATGTATTTCCATGCTATGTAACTCATGATGACACTGGTGTGTGTGTGGCATCCAAACTGAGCAATGAAGAACTCAGGGCAACATAAAAAATTTCCTTTCCCTATTTTGAGCCTCTCAGTTGAGCAGTAATTCCTTACCCTTTCTTTTTACCAAGGCTAAAAATGGAGTCAGGATCATACAAGCCTCTTGTAAGTTGTATGGCCTCTGAGTGCTCAGTTTCCAGGCTTGATTTTTTCATAGAATCAATATACTGAGTTGGAAGGGACGCATCAGGATCACCAAATCCAACTCCTGGCTCCACACAGGACACCCCCAAGAATCACACCATGTGCCTGAGAGCATCGTCCAAATACTTCCTGAACTCAGGCAGGCTTGCTGCTGTGATAACTTCCCTGGGGAGCCTTTTCCAGTGCCCAATCACCCTCTGGGTGAAAAAACTTGTCCTGATATCCAACCTAAACCTCCCCTAACTCAGCTTCATGCTGTTTCCTTGAGTCCTGTCATTGGTCATGAGAGTGAAGAGATTGGTACCTGCCTTCCTCTTCCCCTTTACTCTGCAATGAGGTCTCCTCTCAGTCTCCTCTTCTACAGGCTGAAGAGACCAAGTACCCTCAGCCACTCCTCATATGGCTTCCCCTCAAGGCCCTTTACCATCTTCATTGCCCTGCTTTGGATGCTTTCTAATAGCTTAATGTCTTTTTTATATCGTGGTGCCCAAAACTGCACACAGGACTCAAGGTGAGTCTGCACCAGTGCAGAGTAGAGTGGGATCTTTATTCTGAAGCAATCCAACTGTTCGGGTTTTTTGTTATAATTTCCTTTCCATGAGAGGTATCAAGTGTTCTACAGGGAGTTGCAAAAGAAGATGTCCTGCCTTCGTGCTCCAGCATATTTTGGAATTTCTCATAGAACAAAATTTCCAGCTTCTTGACCGCTCTGAACTCAGACCTTTGGAGGCACAGACTGAACAGAGACCTGCAACTCCTGCAGCAGGAAAACATCTCAAGATGTCATTGAGAAGATATGACCTCATCCTGAGATAGGATCTGTGATGCACTAGAGAACTAGTGTCTAACCTTTGCCTAGTCTATGATTCATGACCAAAAATGCTGGACAACCTGCAGCCTTCCCATTATTTCATAATGGATAATCTAGATTTTACCTTCTGTGCTTGATCTCCACCATGAGAGGGAGACCAGGGCCAACATGTATTTTTCTTCTTTGTGACTTCTACATGTTCAAAGATTATAATCTTATTACCCTTTGTCTTGTTTTCTAGTCCTGCATTACAGTAATTCCTCCCATTTTACCTCGGAAGCCATATTTGAAAGTCTGCTGATTATTCTGCTGCCCAAAACAAGACAGAACAGTCCTCTGTAATCTCACCAGGTTTTAAGAGTGGCAGGATCACTTTGTAAACTCTTTATACACCACAGCGTGATGTTTGCCCTCTTTTGTAACAGCAAGATGTGATTGAGTCTTGTCAGGTTTGTGATCCACTCTGAGCACTAGTGCTTCTTTGGCCAACTGCTCTAAGTGGCTTTTCCCTATTAGATATTTGTACATTTAATTACTCCTTTTTAAGTGCTCCTACTAAAGAGGATAATATTTTTTTCAAAAAATTTGTTCAATCTGTCTAGAACAATTTGAATTGTCAATCAGTCCTGCAGCACACTTGCAGCCTCTCATAGCATGATGCAGTTTGTCCAAAGCATGTATTTTTGTCCATCACCTAGACCATTACTTAAAACACTGAATAGGAACTAGACTAGAGTAGCTGCAGAACCATACTCAATGCTGCCTGGGGGTCTCTATAGGAACTATTATGTCTTTCAAGCCAGTGCCCACTCTGCTTGAATTTAGACAGCATTTCCCTAGTTTGTGAACAAGAGTATCACTTGATGTGATGTTAAAAGCCTTTCTAAGCTCAAGACATACAATGTTTATTGTATCTTCTTCATTTTACAAGAGCTACTGCTCTCTAGGGAAAAAAAATCATTTTGATTCCTACTCTCTTCTCATTGTTTTTCAGTCGTCTTCAAATAGTTTGATTCTTCCCACCCCTTGTAATTTTCTGAGACGCAGGAAACTGAATGGGTTCTCCAACTCCTTTTGCACCCTTTCAAATGGTAAGTGCCACCTCTGCCCCTTTGACAATGTTGGAACAAGCTGTGCGCCCTCAGAAATCCTCAGTGGGTCATGTTCCAGCTCAGAGGGTTTGGTCCTTTAGTGGCTGAACCTCAGGTTGGCTGTGGATGGAGCTGAGCCTGGAGGGTGCTGGAAGTCCTGTTGAGGCCATGTGCCTGGCTGCTAACTCTACGGGAAAGAAAGGGTCTGGGAGGGGAAGATGGTGGAGCACCTAGTCTTGCCTTGGTACAGAGTCATGGTGTTGCTGGGACATGCATTTGGATTTGGAGCCAGACGTGTACTCCCATTTTATGCAGGGAAGTCAGAATAGTCAAAGAGAAGCTTGAATAGATCTGAAATTGTGAGGATGAATTTCACCCAGATCGGTCAGGCTGAAACAATACAATATACTAAGCATTTTCCACCCTTTTCTTATCCTGTGCTATTTCATGCATTAGGCTTTTATTGTTTGATCGTAGCTAGAGAGAAGTTTTCCCTGATGGGTTTCATTTTCTCTCTTTTTTTCTTTTTTTTTTTTTCTTTTTTTTCTTTGTTTATTTGGGGTTTGTTTGTTTGTTTGTTTGGGGTGTTTTGTTTTTGTTTTTAAAATGTTTTTCTTCATAAAACATACCTTTAGTTTGCCAGGTTTCTTTAGAACTGGAAGGCAAAGATATTGCTCTGGTTCCAGAGTGTTGAGCCTGATGAGATAATCATGTAGGAGATATGACATTAAAAAAAAAGAGCTACTTTCCCTTGCCTGATTAAGAACCCTTTCCCCATAATTATTGTCTTAATGAAAGCACAAGATGTGGCTCATAATACTTATGATTTCATTTTAACTTCTCCTGGAAAACAATTAAAGTAGTTATTTAAAAATGTAACTCTTTCCATAAAGTATAGCAAAATGGAGTCACAAGCAGATGCAAGGTATTCTTCAGAGCATTTGATATCCTCAAGTTAATAATTTTATTATTGCCAAGATACGTGTCTCAAGCAAGAAGTGTGGTGCTATGAAGGTGAGAGGAGACATTCACTTGGTAGCATTCATACATTCCAATTGCTAATGTGTTGGCCCCACATACAGAAAAGGAGATGAAAAAGATGAACATCGTTGTTTGACCTGTCTGACCCTGTATCCAAAACTTCTTTCATGCATTTGTGCATGAAATAAATTTCCATCTCCTCTAGGAGCTAACATGATTGATTTTGCACATCAGGGCAAGTAGTGCAGAAATAGAGAGCTCCAGCCTAGCCATCATGTGAGGCAATCAGGCCTCAGCAAGGATTGTCAACATGTTCATTTGAAAATCGAAAGGCAAAAATTTCTTTGTAAAAATCCATTGTATTTCTTGCTTGGACTTTTGAACCAAATACTTTGTATTATTAGCACCAATGTAAAGGCACTTAAAGAAAAGAAAAACCAGACTTTAAGATAGTCTATGAGCACTCTCCATTTGTTGGTGGGAAAAGCACATTGTCTGTACTAAAAATCTGGCTACAATAATAAGTCAAATTACTGAAGTCAAACCTACTGACCTCAGCAGTGTTACAGTGGAGTGAAGGGATGATCCTAATGTGAACTCATGAAAGCACATGGAGTAGGCTTCTTCTCTCCAAATTTCAGCTGTCTGACCGTTTGATGCCCATGCTCAGGCTCTCTCCTGGCTCCCTGTGCAGCCCCACTTCCATGTGGCCCTGGGCAGACCCACTCTTGCCTGGCTGTAGGAGCCAACTTTAGGCCAAGCTGTTGATGTGGTGAAGATGGTGAGACTGCTGAATTGCTTGCTTGCTCTCAGGAGATTTTGAGACTGTTTTACATTGAAAAGTGAACCTTGCTCTGCCAAATAATAAAACTAAATTGGACTCTTCCTCAGATCAGGAATGAATTTTGTCTGTTTGTGTGTCATGGCTATAGTAAACAGTTTATACTTGGGCAAAGGCTGTGTTTAAGTATGACTGAATCCTGTTTGGTTTACTGTGATTAACCTAAACAATTTAGAAATGTTGAAATAAGTTAATTTAAATTCTTTCCTCCATTTCCTATGGCTTTTTTCAGGTTAGGTTCTTAAAGCAACTATTCCAGAAATCATTTCAAGGCAAGCAAGTTAATGTTAACATTCTTGTATTAAAATAAAATTGTTTTTTCCCTCACCCCCCATTATTTAATAAGGCTTACATGTTCTTTCCAGATGTACAGAAGCTAAGCAACCTGCTACTTAATAGGAGATGTCCTTTTGCTTAAAACGCAGGAACATTCCTCAATGCCATTCAAAGCATTACAAGAAATGGTCTAATCCCCTGCAAGTTGCTTCTGCAGACTCCTCCTGAGTGGTGAGGCTGAAGTGTTGGTGATGTTGTCATGTCACAGAAAGACTGCTCCTGCTTCTCACATGGGGATTAGTTGAGCAAAAGGGGTTGAGCCAAAGCACATGAGCAAATCTGTGTAAAACTGTACAAGGCTTAACAACTGGAAAATTAAAAGTGTTGGTATGAGATTTATGTTCTGTCAAAACCTTTTAGCTAATTAAAGGTATGACCTACTTTCTTTTGCCTCCAGAAGCCCTGGATAGTTTATGGAAAGCAAGTGAATTGGTTGAAGAGAATCGGTACCTTGGCTTTAATTTCACCAAAGGAGGAAACATCACCTTTCCAGAAATAAGTCTGGATTCAAATACTAGCAGTTATCATCTTTCACTTGCTAAGTGCCTCTCTTATGGATGGGCTGCACCTGAATATGTTGCCTGCTAACCCATGTGCTGCAAATTATAATTCTCCTTGGTGGCAGCACCGCATAGCTGTTTTTCTTGGTGATGTGAGCAGATCAGGTGATGTGAGCAGGGCTTTGTGTTTTCTTGCACTGGATTCTTTCTCTGACAGCCTTTAGTTCAGTTTTGTTGGATCAAAGATGAAACACTGTTTTTGTCATTCCAGGCCCTGTGTAAAAAGCTTTGCTGTTTCAAAAAATAGTGCTTTACTTTAAATGATGCTCAAAAAAATCACTGCGATAATGCGCTGAAAGAGCCCAAAGTAGGCTTTGTATTTCCATCTCATTCTCTCAGGCAACAACCCATGGCACTTCTAGGTCTGGGGAGGCATTTCTTATACATTGCCAAACAATGTATTCCCAATTTAATACAGATATCTTTATAATCTTCTTTTACTGGGTAGTCAGAGCATAGACAGCCTTGCTAGATGAGTGCAGTGATCCTCTCAGCATTCACATACACGTATAAGGAAGTTAGATAAAGAACCAGCCTTAAGAGCCAAACATTTGCAGCCACAGACAGACAGATGTTTATCTGAGGAGAAGTTTATACTGGCTTCTGTTTGAGAACTAGAAAGACAGTTTTCACCTTCAAGTGAAAGCAGGAATTAGACGCAATCCATAGTTTCTGTAAAACATTTTCTAACTTTAAATGGTCTCCCGAAAGGTTGAATCTTGAGGACCCTGGCATATTTCTAACAGAAGGAAATCTATTTCTGGAGCTTTTTGTGCGGCATGGAAAGCGGCGCGTTTGGGCTCTGTTGAGGTGGGGGGAAAGCTCCATTTCTATAGCTCGCCATACAGCTCTGATAACAGGACCTGCATCCAAAGTCAGTTTAGCTCATTCAAAATAAATAACTTCCCTATACCCCACACACATGCATCTGGGGCTGAAGCACTCTGCAAAAACGAAGACATTTCAAAGGTTCTTACGTTACAGTGGTGGGGGGATGAGCTGTACAATACAGAAACACCTGCTCACATGGGGCTGGAAATGTTAAAGGGGTGTTTTCATTCCTGGCTCAGTGGGTGGGATTCATGGGGAGGGGTAGAGAGTCGAAGGTGAAGTTGGTGGGGCTAACGTGAGTTGCTCATGTGAATAACAAACTGGAGGAAGCTTCACTTCAGGGGTGTCAGGAGGGAACAATGTGGTCGTCTTCTCCAGAAAGATAAGGAGACAACTATGGTCTGAGGAGCCTCACGCAACCACTCGTGGAGCGGAAAGACAGAAAGCCTGACTGGAAACGTGACCACCATCTCCATGAAAGCTGGTTAGAAACACATCTGATATGTAGTTCTTTTTTGCTTACCTTTCTCTGCATTGCGCCTGCCCTAAATAAGCAGAGTGGCAGTGTGTTAAACAGGTGTATGCAATGGGTTTGTTTACTCAGGTGCTGTTTCTAGAGACGGACAGCCCCTGGTGGTCAGGGCAGTCCCTGTTGGGGTAAGGATGAGGCCGAGGGGCAGAGGGGTGCAGGTGGAAGGGCATGGCTCCAGCCTGAGCAGAAGCAATGGTGAGGTGCCCTTTGGGAGGTTGTGCAAGGCAAGCTCAGCTTTTAACCCCAAATATCTGGTTGAGGTCTTGTTTGGAGATGCAAACGCAATGAGAGAAAGACCAGCACCCCAGTCCAAAACCAGAGGCAGGAGGGAAGTCACTGCAGTCCCCGTTTGGGCATCTAAAGGTGCTGAGGAAAAGGAGTGGCTGGGCAGGGGTGCTGAGACCCTGGGCTTGAAGCCATGGATGGGTGAAAAAAGAATGCAAGGTGAATTGCTTTTTGTTTCTTCCATAGAAAGGCCTTGCTGCAATGGAGCAGAAAGAGGGGAAGTGTTTTCAGCTGTGAGTGCTCTCTCCTGTGACACACATGAGATGATTAACCCTGGAAGAAATGCCAAGGGTCTTTGCTCCTCCTTGTTTCACATAGCAGTGTACTTGTGAAAGAGACATTTCAGCAGGGAGGGTTTACTCATGCCAACCAAATCAGGTGACCATCTAATTTTTTTAAGAGTTTAGCTACCTAAATGAAACTGTCCGAAGATATGGTTTTATCACCATTATAACTGAGCAAATAATTCACAATAAATAATTTATGAGCTGCCTTTTGCCTTTGCCTCTTCATGAAGTGATTAGACGGTGCTCAAAGCATTCATTAGTCAAGAACTGTAAGTCTATTTCCTGGGCTCGGTCCTCTCAAGAGCCTCACAATTTGGCTGTATTTCAGCAATCCTCTGACTGTCTCCTCAGTTTTCTGCCCATGAGCAAGGCTGTTCAGCTGCCAGAGGTCAAAAACAGGTGAGATCTGCCAATAGATCAAGGCATGGTGAGGAAATGTGCTCAGGACAACCAGGCTGGGACACCTTGGGCTCAAGCCAACTCGGTCTTATGGGTCATGCTGGGAAATGTAACCCGGTAGGACACAGGTGCCTGAAAGTAAAAAAAATAATCAAGCATCAAAATCCTGCAATGAGGTGCATCACTTATATGGACCCTGAATGAAACTGGAATTTTTGCCATTCCCCCCAGCAAGAGCTTTCTCAACATGCACATGGTGTGCGCCGACTTGCAGGAATGTTTGCCAAGTAATAAGCAGTGTGAAGGCAGCCAAACTGCCATTCATGAACAAGCAGACAGTCTGGAGCAGAAATCACTCATCTTCTCTGTGGCCAGAGGGAAAAATTGCCACAGGCAGCATTTTATTAGAAACATAATGCCAAAAAAAAAAAAAAAGAAAAAGAAAAAGAAAAAGAAAAAGAGGAAAAAGCAGGAGAGAGAGAAAGAGCTAAGGATCAGGAAATAAATTAATCAATGTTCTTCTGGAAGGAAAGGAAGCCCTTCGGCCCCAACACAGCTGGCTTGACAAGAGGACAATATTGCAGGTGCTCTCCATGTGGCCCAGTTTGTTTCCAGGAGCATGCAGAATAACAGAGTCTTAATGCCTTTCTATTTCTTTTTTTTTTTTCTCTCCTCAGCAGCTGGGTCATAATTTTTTTCTCTTTTATCATTCGTGTCTATTTCAGTAGAATAAGGGGGTGAATGCCCCATTGTGCTGGAAATTACATGAACTGGTAACACAGAGGCAGGCTGCACTGGGAAACTTCGCTATCCAGTATAGACCACTGCATGGTTCAGTAGCAAATCCAAGGTCTGCCTTCTGCATTGCACAGCTGAGCCTCCTTGCTGTGAACCCTGGTGATAAAATGCTGACATGCTATTTAAGAGCTGCTTACAGCAGGATGCTGAATACAATATTTAGGATAAGAAAGGTAGGCAAAAGCCTTAATTGAAAAAAAAAATTGTTAAAAGTATATAGTGTACTTAATTTCAAGGACATTGTGTACTTCAAGTCTGAAAGATCTGCGGAGTTTGCCTGCTGCATTTTTAAAATTCATTTTATACTTGGTTTTGCAACACTTGCTGTGTTATGCCAAAAGGACTCAGACTTTGGGCCAGTGTAAACAGGACGTCAGGGTTTGAATCTCTGCCAATCCATGGCCAGCGGTGGGCACATGCTGGGGCCAACCACAATGATGCTGGGCTTCCCTAGACCTCAGCAGGGCGCTGTTGGAAACACAGAGGTGTGGGTAGTGAGGCTTTCCATGCCTGTAGGGAAACTGAGAGCTGTTTCATACCTGACAGAGAGTAGCTAACTTGAAGAAAGAGCTGGACACCTGCAGCTGTCTGCGTGAGGGGCACCGAGTAAGGGCCTTCTTCACAAAGGCCTCATTTTGACAATTATAGATTAAATGTGGCCGCTGTGCTTTGCACCACAGCTGACATTGGCTATGTGTTGCTCTGTTCAGAGAACCAGGTGCCCAGGGAGACTGTGAAATCATTAGCACTGAACATGCTTAAAATTCCACAAGGTCTTGAGCAACCTGATTCAAGCTTCATATTTTGATTATGACCCTGGACCACAGAACCGGCAAGGACAGTAACTGAACTGGATACCCCTGTCAGCCTCAGTTATTCTGTGATTTTGCTTGACTCATGAACAAAGACATGTGGGTGCCTTACTTGAAGGTTCAAAAGAAGATATTCGGTGCAGTCAAGCATGAACACTAGAGGAGGTTTTGGCACCAAAATACAATCTGTGAAAAAAATGGCGTTGTCCAGAGTAATACCAGATGCCCACTGGTGGACTGCACTCTATGTAAAGGCTTAGATTCAACCTAAGTCACACTCAAGACGGGAGGTATCTTGCTCTTTGTTTATGTGGTGCTTGTGTTCAGCACGTCTTCCATGGGAGGGGTAATAGCTTAGAAGGGTAAAAGCTCTGAGTGGAGAGCAGAAGCTGTAAGGCACAAACACATTAATCATACACTTCTCAGTGACACAGATATAGTGGGCTGTCTTCTGGCTCATTTTAACATTAACATCAAAATGACTGAGGTCTAACTACTGCCCTATCACAGAACCACAGAATTCATTGGGTTGTAAAAGACCTTTAAGATCATGGAGTCCAATTGTTAACCCAAAACTGCCAAGTCCACCACTAAACCATGTCCCTAAGTGCCACATCCAAACTGAGAACTGAGCCATCTGCAAGTAGGAGAGCATCAGCTGTAAACACTTTTCTCCCTCCCCTCCTTTGGGACTAGTGAAGGGATAGCAGTGCAGGGGCTAAGGGGGCAGCAACATTGGGTATCTGCTACTGCTGTTCTGCTGAAGGGCAGTATGGTTGCTTGGAGAATGAGTCATTAGCAAAGCAGGATATATGCACGTTGGACACACTTAAGCATGACATTCAGGCCCCTGGTAGGAAGGAATAGACTTCAATAATTTTAGGATAGGGTTCATTTTAGGAAGAACCCTCTCCCTATTCTGGATGCTTCAGAGATGAGAGACAAGCTTGACTTGGTGTTATTTTATTTGCTCCAATAAACGTTTGATTTATACAAAACAAAACAAGACAGAAAAACCCCTCAAACAGTTTACAAATCAAGTTAAGTGTTTGAAACTTTTGATATACAAGAGTATATATTGCTCACATTCCTATTTCATACATGATGTACAGGTGAAATATTCCTTAAAAGAATAAAAATTTCCCGTTACATGTAGTGTTAAAAACCCCCATAAAAATGTCAGTATTGTCAGGAACTACCACATGCCATTCCTTGACTTTCGGTATGGATGGAGGAAGAGAAATGGGCCCTGACATTCCACCTGCCTGGATATGCCCCCACCTGCAGCCCCCACCTTTGCCTGTGGCCCTGTGAGTTTACAAGAACATTTCCCCCCTATAAAATTTGATATAGTATCCTCTGAATTCCACTGTAGATGTGGATATTTTGCCCTGCACTGTTTAAATATTTCTGAGTAGTTTTGTTAAAATGAAAAAAAAAAAAGCAGTTACAAAACCATTTCAAATAAAATAAAATATTTTCCATCATAAATCTTAACTCCTATTTGAATACATGATTCCTATTGAGTTGCATGGCAACATCTTCTAGTGACATATTGATGTTTATCTGTCAAATGTATTTAAAAAAATCACACCTGATACATCTGTTCAGGACTGGTTTGTGCTGGCTGAATTTCTAACTTCCAAGGCCTGCTGACATCCCATGGGGAAAAGTGGATAAATCACTGCAAAACACCTAAAGACAAAATTTTTAGCGCTTATTAAAAACATTGCTGTCATTTATATAGGCCCAGTGTGATGTCAACTGTCTTAAACATTTTGGGGAACTGAAAGAATGTAAGCAATGTCCAAGGGATCCTGTTGAAAAAAGTCTTTCTTGGTTTTTGGTTGTGGTTTGGTTTTTTTTTCTTCTTCTTCTGTGAATTGCTGACTTGCTGAGACAGCCCCATATGCTGTGGGCAGGATATGCCACTAACCTATTGCTACAGAGCTTTCCTTCACCTCCAAGGTCTTTTTGCAAAAGTAAAGGCACCAGCTGTTGTCTTTTACTTTCGAAAGTATGGAACACAGTCAGACTGTGGTGTATCAAGCAATTAGACATGCTGTACAGGGAAAAAAGAAGTTTGATCTTACAGCAACACAATCAAGGTAAAAAAAATAGTACTGCCCACACTCAAAATGCACAGCAAATATAAAACATCTGCTTGGATTGTTGCTGGCTCTTGTGTTCTGTATGGTTTGGGCATGGGGATGGGAGGAGGGGAAAGCTCATCCTGCTCATATTTTGCAACCTGCTTGCAAACAGCATGAATCCAAAGCAAAACAAAAAAAAGTACAACAGTAACGACCTCTGTATCAAAACACCCATGTGGGAAGGACCAAACCTCCTCACACTCCTGTTCTGGGACACTGTGAGGACGTTGGGGTTAAGGTGAGAGGAAAAAGGCATCCCAAGACTTTCCACAATGTGCTGCAGACAGGACCATGTAGGTACAATTGCAAAGTCAAACTGGACTGTCTGCTGCGAGACTGCTCCTGCAACTGTGAACTGCAGGGCCCCAGCCAGGTGATCACAGCACATGCTTTGAAAGTCATCTTTATTACTGCATGTTATTCCTATCTTTTTGGCAGAGCGCTTAGTGCACAATTGCTGGTGTGGTGCTATACCAGTCCCCCCATGCTCCTTCCCTAAGGGGAGGGATTTCTAATGCGCTGGTCATTTCCTGGAAGCACTTTTTTCTTTCAGAGCATGAATGTTTATAGATATATAGATAGATATATATATATATACATACACACACATTTTTTATATATATGTATATATATATATATAAAAATAGCAATTTTGTAGTTATATACAGGCATTAATAAAGTGCATAATGTTATTGGCTATTTTCAAATCTCATTTCCTGAGGAAGTGCTAATATACATAGCTCCTCCTACGACATGATGCCGGCTGCCAATGCTAGGGTAGGACAGCTACTCCCCAGCTTTTAATTCACAGAATACATCTCCCTGTCCAGAGTTGCAGCCTAAAGGGAGTAGTGACAGCCTCAGTCCTCCAGGAAGCAAGTCAAGGCACTGATCAAGACTTCTTCCTTTGCCAAGGCGAACACGTCTAGGAGTGACTTCCCTCCATTTTTGAGGCTCTCAGGTACATACTACTTTGCAGTGGTCACAGAGCCATCTTCAGGGATCTTCTCCTCCGAACAGCTCCTTCCCGAGAGCCTGTCGTGGTGCTTGAGCTCGCTGAAGCGCTCTGCAACGCACTGGGCTGTCAGCCGGGCCTCAGGGTCGTGGTCCCAGCACTCAATAAGAGTTTCACACACCATCTGGATGCCCTGCAGGGAGCACAGAGAGAACAGCCATGATGGGGCCAGTCACCACCAAAACCCATGTGTGAGAGCTGCTTTAGTGCCCTCAGAAGTTCATGTGTGTCCTGGAGGTTCTTTATGGTCTCTGCTGTGTCTGTCACGGGGGTATTGTTTTCTTTTTTTTTTTTTTCCAAAAAGAAACCCTACTACAATATTTTCAGCACTTTAGTTGGCACTGTCATTTCTGGGCATGTGTTCTAAAACATTATAACAAGAACAATGATGCTTTGGACTAGTGCTATAGAATCAAGCAGGGGGTTTTCTTAATAAATATGATCAAAATTCTTCGATAACATGACTTCCTGCTTAACCCATGCCTTTGAGTGCCTGAATTCTGTTTGGGTTTTTCATACGAAATTCTGATTGCCAGCAATATCAGACCGTACCTCAGCTTTTTATGAATTCCTTGTGGACTATCTAAATCTATGTGCAAATATGGGCCACAGTCCCAGAAACACTTAAACACGTCACTCACAGTTATAACTATTTAACCTTCATTTCAATTCTGATTCACATGTTTACAGGAGCAAAAAACCAGTTGCATCTCTGTAATGCATTTTATAAACATGAGGTATTTGTCAGGAAACTGTGTTTTGTTTTATGACACTAAAAGCCCATTAAGTAGGATTTATCTTAAACTTCTCATTTAAAAAACCCCAAAACATTTCACAACACTGCATTAATTGCATAATTTACCTAATTGGTGATGTTGACTGATGTCAATGTTAATAGCAGAATGTTATTGTCTGTATACAAATAACATTAGTTTTATGCTGTCATTGAAACTACTAGCAGTAAATTAAATTAAATATTAAACATTAACTTGAAATCAATAGTGCAGCAAATCTCATTAGGGGAGGGGTGGGGGTAATTGTAATATGTAAAGCCATTCCAGAATTTTATCACGATGAATAATGAGTTCATTACAAAAACAAGACTGCAGAGGAAGGAAATGAATATGGAAGAGCTACTACAGTAAGAGCAACTTCTATGGAGTTCAAAGCAGATCCTCAGCTGCTGCAAACTGTCACAGCCCTGAGGAAACTGATGCATCACTGCATTTTAGATAGCACAGTGTGAAACACTGATGGGATTCAGGCAAAGGGAATTAAATCCACCTTCATTAAATGTCCTCTGCATGTGTTATCAGGCATCCACTCCCTGCATTCAGCTCTTAGCTGAACTCTTTTGGAGCCGGCTGTACCCACCTTGGTGACACACAAGCATAGGTTGATGTGATGCCTTGTACTGGGGGCAGACTAAGGTCTATCTTTTATACAGGGAAGAAACGTGTGAAGTCGAATGCAGGATACCTATGTCCAAATCCATGATCTTTTTACTTGTTATACAAACCCCGAGGGGGTGAAATTCACAGTGTATTTTAGCGCTCTACTCCAGTACCTTGAGCTGCAGCCCTCCACACACACAGCCTTGTTGCCATGAGAGCAGCCACGAGCCTGCCCTATGCCTGAGCACCATGGGATCCTGAGCCCAGTGTTTCTCTAGCCGAGTGCCCTGGGTATGCTGGCACACGTGAGCCTGCCATTACAGCTGGCTGTGCATGCAGTGAGCTCCTGGACACTTCTCTCCAAGGCCTAGCCAGCAAAGCAGTATTGCCTGGCTGTACTGCTGCGAAGTGCAATGCCCTGCAGTGCCTGCAGGAGTAGCCCTGTCCCCAGTCTAGACAAGTCTCTGAGCCCATAACACTGCCCCAGGCCTGCTTTAGGTTCCAATGACTTTTAGGGGCCTTCCTCATTTTCTATTAGACGTGCATCATCTGACTCTTAACAAACACAGAACAGAAATATTTGCTGACCACTTCTGCCCTTGCACTAGCATATTCAATATCTCTCTTTTATATCCAGCAGCATATCAGTACTAAGCTAGATTTCTTTTTGCTTTGGGGAAAACTCTGATTTTCCTCAAGTTTGCTGACCACAGATCTTCCTGTTGTTCTTCTGTTTCCTTATCAGTTCTTTAACCCTCTTTACCTTCATTTTTTTCACAGGTGAGACCATGTCCTTTAAATATCCTGAGAAATATCTCACACTGTTCCTAATTTTAAAAATTTTCTAATATTTAACTTTTTTACTCCCAAATGAAAAGCTCAGTTAATTGCTTTGTTAATTGAGCTCTTCTAAAGTACTATATATGTATTATCAGTTTGGACTTTGTTTTGCCTTTACGGAAAAAAAACAACTGCAGTCAGCTCATGATCCCTTTTACTAGCTTATTGACAATTTTGATAAAATTTCTGCAAAAAGTTATCTTTTCTGAAGATCAACAATAGTATAATCTCTCCTTCCCAGCTAAGCTGGTAATTTAGAGGATGGTTGTACCTATGGCTTCTAAAAATGTCAAGGGCTTTTAGTACTGGTAGTATCAGATATCCAGGTGTTCCTCAAAATATAGTTTACTCCCTCATTAAAACCCCCTCCTTAATAACCTTACTCTTCACAGCTGAGTACACAAGGAACAAGACCCTGGAGTCCAGGAAGGGGTCACACTCTGCCATAGTCATCAGGTGGCAGATGTTCATGGTTGGAAAGATAACTGATTTTTGGCCACTCACTTGGCCTTTTTTAAGTAGATGTTAGACTATGATTTTAAGTTCCCAACTGGAATGAAAAAGGGAGTGTTACATTGCTCCTGATGGAAATACTAGATGATCTTGCTTGCCTGGGCTTTTATAAATGTTTGTAATACTTTTGTTTTGTCTGTAAAGACCACTCAGCATATTTTATCGACAAGTGGAATGACCAACCATCATTTTCCCTGATATGATTCACATTTTATCTCTACTGATAAAACTGCTGAGAGCAAAGGTGAAGAAATGCATGCCTTTGGCTTATTTCCATTTCGTTTCATCTACTGAGAAATCTACTATTGCCTGGTGCTTGTGAATGGAGAAGGCTGACAAAGTGCTTCATGATACACAAGAGAAATGGACTACTAATGCATAACCTGAATAAAATCAGACTGGCTTGCTGAAGACTAATTTCCTATTTTCTTAAACCTGTCAGCAGTTGGAATACAACTATGACTGGTGTCCATGATAATGTTATCTCTGCAAATAGGGCACTGTTCAAGTTATTTTACCCAATTCCAGGCAGAGCATCCTGCTACAGACCCTTCAGCAAAGTTACCAGTGGTGAATGGAGAAGGGGGTCATGCTGCTCTTGGTGTTGAATAATGTTGAAACCAGTCTGACTCAAAGTCAAACATTCTGATAGTGAGATGAAGGTGTGGTAGACCTGGTAAAATACCCAATAAAGGAACAAACAAGTGATGCTACTAATAACTTATCTAAAGCTGCTGAGCTGACACAGCTGGCTTGGAAACACCTGACTGACAGTCAATCACTTCATAATATAAAAGCCCAGTCCCACTTTTTAATGGCAGAGTCTTCTGACATACCCCTTCTTGGAGTGTGTGTGGAGATACCTTCCCTTGAGTGGCCATTCCTCAAGGTTACTTCTCGAGGCTGAGTGGAAGACATTTGCCTACAGTTGTTGGTTGGTATGAGTGGGTGACATCAGTCTCCACTTAATTGTTTTTGATAGATATAATATAATTGCTTCAATGTAATTGCTTCAGTATTGCTTCATAATGCCTCATACTATACTAGTACTTCTATTCTGTGTAATAAATAATTCTAAGATCTTTTTGTCTAGTCTTATCATAATAAATAGTTTACATTTATATAAATATACCTAGTTTGCCATCCTTGATCCTGCGGAACAAAGTTGTACAATGGTTCAATTACACCTACATAATCCTTTAAACATAAACTGTTGACAAAATCTGGGGCTAAGATTGGATCCAGCCACACTTACACTCCTCTCTGAGAAGGAGTTTAGAAAGCAAGGGGGTCCTTTCTGCTCCCCTGACTCAATGGGAGGGCTTCTCTAATAAATTTTGTCTGAAGCTTCCATTCTGCCCACAACAGAGGCCCATGTATGAAGTTGTTCTCTTTGACCTTTCAGAGCCTACACAGTGCGCTTTAAGGGTTTAATTATCCTGTGGCTCTCTGGATGACTGTTGGATTTCAGGCTTCCAACGTTTCTCTTTTGATCACTTTTAGATTACACTGGTGGGCAGCAGGAATCCCGGGGCTTTGGGGCAGGCATGGTGCAGGCACCGTGGTGCCTGAACCATGGCAGCACCTGTGTCACCATGTGACAGAGCTCTACCCCGTGCAAAAGAGAGGTCCAGCCTTTGGGCAGGACACTGAGTTAAGGCTCAGGCTTCAGGCAGCAGCTAAATGTATAGTGCAGATCCCAGTCACTCACATGTGGTGCTCTTACCTGATGGTTCAGCCAGGAGCTGGGGATCTCAGGTCGCCCTCTGTCTCTTAGGACGTTGTCCTTCATGCTTTCTACACAAGGGTGTTCTCGCACTTTGGAGCCGAATGGGGGCTCGTATTCTTTCACTTCTGACAAGAGAAAAAGAAAACACAAGGGTATTCAGCTGGGCTGTGCTGCTGCCAAGAGTGAAGGGAGCTGGCTGTTCTCTGGAGGAGTAGGAGCTACTGATTAGCTGCTCAGTGCCACTGTTCTGCTTGACCAGCTCCAAACAAAGCAAAGCCAGTTGGCATTTTTAAAAATGTTTCAAATGTGTTTCTCCCACACTCCCCCTCCCTCCTCTTTTGTTTCCTAGCCAACAAAACAATTTTCATTTAAACCCTTTAGCACATAATCATATTAGCAACAGTTCAAGCAGCAGAGTAACCTATAATGGTTTGTGAGCCTTTCAATCTCTGCTGAAGTAAAACACACAGGATTTGTAAGGTGAGTTTTGCTTGAGCCAGGATTGCAAGAACTGGTCACCCTCAGGTTTCCTGGAGTCCACACACACTTACCAGGTGAAATATAAACTGAAATCTGTCTAGGTAATGATAGATGTGAATGTTCAGATTGCTAGGATGAAATAGTTGCTTGAAAAGGACAAAGATACAGTAAGGAGCAATGCTGGAAGCTGGCATACTACCCTTGTTTATTCCTGAGCCACATTCCTTTGTAAAAAGTAGTAGTCTGCTCTTATTTTAGACCTCTTTCCCAAAATGGGTCAGTTTTGGCTCATGATGCAGGGGCCACATCTTCTTGAAGGCGCTGATGCCATTCTAGTTTTTGTTTGCATGTTGCATATTTTCTTTGCTTCTCTTTGGAGAGAGAAAGGAAGAGGAGACATATGGGACCTTTGGAGAAAACTCAAGAAATCTCTGAGAGCGGAAATATTATAGTAGATGCTGACACAGTGTAGAAAATGCTGTGGTTTCTTTGGGAACAGATGGAGACTTTACTCCCAGGCCTAATGACTTGCTGGTATTAGATAAAGATTTATGAAGCTGGCCTGTTCTGCTGCCTCTTATTTCTTTCTAGGAATTAATTGAGGGCAAGAAAAACTGAAGTGTAATCTACAAAGCAGTCTGGAGAATGCATGTGAGTGCCTAGATGAAGTGTGAAGAGAGATGAACGAGTCGGGAGACACAGTACCATTGCATAATGTTACAATCAAAGTTCAACTGTAGTGTCCAGTGTTGCTCACTCCTCTCAAGGTGTAAAAAGAAGCTCTGAGAAAGGTGGTAATGATTAAAGGCCCAGAAGAAATGGAAAGAACCTCTAAAGCTTGGCTTTGTTTACTTTGAAGAGAAAGGTAAGGATGGGATCATATAAAACACTACTGAAAATAACTAATGACCAAGATAACACAGGTCAGATCCTTCTGTCATGTCCATGATAAAAGCAAGGTTGTACTGAAGATAACTAACTTCGGACTTTTCTCCAAAACCCTAGAGCCAAGTTACAATAACAAACATTTTGGAAGAGATATTAAACCTTGTGCTTCAAATGTTCCACGTTTAGACATTCAGCTGCAAATAACTGTGTGTGCAGCGCAGCAGATCACTCCACAGATGCCTCCTGCAGAGCTCTCCTTCCTTCTCCCTAACTATCTGGTGCTGACCACTGTCCACACAATGCTCTGGAGAATGGTTGTAGTCTCCTATCTTCTCATACATAAATCACTTTCTTTAAGACTCAAGGGCCAAAGTCTGCTTTGCTTTCTTTCCTGCACAGGAAGGCATACCAGTTTCACCCACATTAATCTGAGTTTGAGATTACTCGGCCAAAGTAAATTTACAAGACTTTAGCCCTAGAAGTGAATTGGGAAGTTGCCATCTTGCTGGTCAGACCTGGGTTACTACGCAGTGGATGCACAATGATTACAGTGCAGATAACTCTACTTTCAGAGCTAACCAAAATATTAACGTTTGCTGGGAAAATTTAAATAGCATGACCTAGATGGCCATTCCCTACACCATCTCCATCAGTCGTGGTTTAGTTGTGGTAGCGGTCATGGACACCAGCCAAGGCTCTGAGATCTTGCAATGTAAAAAGTCAGAGGAATCTGTATGTCCAACAGAGGGAAGCTGGTGCTGTGGTGCTGACTGGTGCCCTCTCATTGACTTAAATCTGAAGGTTCATGAGATGGTTCAAGTGGGGGAAGGGAAAGCCTTTCCTGGGAATTGACAGGTTCAGAATACATTTTCCCTGCTTGAGAAATTGTTTATATATTATGAACATTCCTCTTCCAAATATAAAGATTGAATAGGTTTTTCATGTTTGGGCTTTCTGTTTTGTTGTTGCTTTGTTTTTGGTTTTGGTAAATAAAGAGAAATTTAGGCCAGATGCCAATTTACTGTAATGACGTTCTACTAATACAGTTCTGCCTTCCTTCAGCTTGAAAAGCATGCAGCATCTTCTTGCTATTTATTACTTCTTCTTTCCCTTGGAAAGAAAAAAAAGCCCACTAAATCCTCACACAGTAAGTCATCCTTATGTTGTGGAATCTCAGGTGTCAGACACATTTTGCAGTAATAGCTGGAGTTGTTCATGGATCATGTTTACGTGCTACAGTAGATATAATAGATGTCAGTTTGAGGTAGGTTAAGATGTTTGGGCCTATGAGTGGCTGTATAGAGATGCTGATTCTATTTTTCATGTCTTGTATGTTTCTTTTGATTGGTTTTAGATCAGCTGGGCACTAAAAATGGCAACTGGATGAAGTACTGTAAATACGTCAGGTACCATGAACTACAGCACCTTTAGCATTCAATAATGGCAGAGGTCCTTCAACCTTAACTTCCAGCATTTAATCTTTATGGTTGAGAGCTGCCATGCACTACTAACTGCTATACCTCTAGTTTCCTTTGACATTGGCCTGGCTGAAACTCTCAGAAAGGCTGGGATGGGATATTTAGCCCCAGAGCCATTACTGAAAATCTATTTGTTTTGCGTGATGAAAGTTTGGAAAGTTTGGCTCTCTCATGTGGTCTTTTTCTACTCCACGCTTTTTGCAGTGAAATTCTCTTTCTTTGGATCAGAAGAGCATACCCACAAACAGTGTTGATGCTCCCTCATGTGATCTATCTTACTGATTTCTAAGGGACAACTTCTCATGCTGGATGATGAAGAATCAAAGCAGGAGCGAGGTAAAAGGCCAGCAAAAATCAACTGTGAGGCACAGCCCACAGCAGTGAGCTTTTGTTCAGGAACTTCACATCCCTTTGAAATGCCCCTCCCTTTAGAGTAAAGAGGGGACAGCTACAGAAGGGATAAATTAGTTGATGGCGGAGCTACTGTGACAGCTCATGCACACACACAGGTCGTGTCCTTCAGATAGTGTCTTTCTTCATATTAGAGCAATTTGGATGTTGGATCTACTAGCTTGTACTAGTTGCACAAAGGGAAAATAATGCCTAAAGCAGAGGCTCAAAAGCTGTTTCAAGGCCAAGTTTAAGGAGCTGTCAAATGCTTACTTCACAAATTTCTCTAGGTTTCCCTCTTGAGGTGAAGGATGTATTGGGATGGGTGAACTCATTGTACTGTTTCCCTCCCACAGACATGTTTTAAGTGACTTCATATCTGATGATCAAAGACACAGGCACCCTTCTAAAGGTTTGGGAGTGCATGAGCTCTGCCACCAGTGTAGGGTTACAGGCTGCTTAGTCACTGTGTGTTGAATCCTGAGGTGGGAAATTAGTGGAACACAGAGCACATCAGTGCTCGACATGGACTGTAGTAACCTTATCTACTGCTACATGGGCTTGTTGAAGGATAGCACTTGCTACCTTACACATAGTACTGTGGTGACACTTTGAGAATTTCTAGGACATAGGTGACTGTCATGGGGTGAAGCTGTACTGTGTGGATCTACAGCCGGGGTTATATGCCACCAGAAGCCAGGGCAGTGCAGACATGCTCTAACTGGGCTCCACTTCACAGAAGGAGAAATTTAAATCAGACCCCAGCTGCAGCAACCTCAGGGCCCACTGTGCAGGCATAGCCCTACTGTACTGGCTATCTAATTGCTCCCTGCTGCCAGAAATGTCACCTCTCCACATCGATATGATGAAAGCTAAACATTTCGTGAGGTACAGGGTGCACAAGTGTTTAGATGCCAAACTGTGGCTTTTGGCTGACTCTCACTGAATAAGCATAAGATTAATCCTGGTTCTATTCACATGAAACACAGCTCTGGTAAAGCAAGGCTGCCATTTCAAAAAAAGCCCTGCTACTATACTGAAGCCAGCCAGCACTCCAGGCAGTACAATACTGCACAAGCAACATCACCATTTTCTGAAGGGTTTTCTTCCCCCTCTTCACCAAACCTGTGTATCCAGAAGTTCCCTTTCCTCTCTTTCTCCCTTGCCACCCCCAACAGTCCCTCACCCATAGCAGTTGAGATACAAAACAGATGGTTTTCTTTTCTTTCTAGGAGGCTGTCAGAGAAATTACACTTGTCTCAGTCACCAAAGCTGTGTCACTCTGAAAGCAAGTGGTTGAGATGAAAATTATATTTCTTGCAACGTGCAGCATCTGGTGCACAGCTGTTGTGCTGAATGAAATACCAAGTTAACAGCAGCATGTAGCAGTCGAAGTTCTCCCCAAAGTAGTATTTCTGAGTTTCTAAATATGCCTCTTAAATTATACTCTGGTGAAAAATCAGTCAAACTCGATCTTTGCCTGTCTCCCTTTCCCTCGTGCCCCATTTCTGCTTCTCCATATTTAGCACAACAAAGTAACAATGAACAGCATGGCCTTTCTCAAAAGCTGATCCCCACCTGCTTATTTACTACAGCAGCTTCACAGTATGGATTGTGCTGCTGGGTATTTTTGTTTAAATGTCTGCTGACTGAAAAGCCCTGGCATTGCTTGGAGACTGTGTTTGACAAAGCTGCTGTAGTGAAAGGACTTGCTCCATCACCTCCTACACTCACTGAACACCTGCATGCTGACAAATGAATCCCAAGAGCTCCCTTTGTAAAAGAAATAAGTCACTGTACCTTTACCTGGCTGAATGGCAATTAGCCTCCCTTCCTTGCATGCTTCCCTCCCTAACTAAAGTTGCTAAGACTGCCTCTGCTTAGACTGCCTCTGCTTAGACTGCCACTCTTGCCCTCTAAATTGCAGCCAAGCCTGCCCTGCAAAGATGGTGCCTAGATCTTTCGGGCTCCTTTGAAAAGGCTGTCTGCAATCAGGTCAGCCTACTCCTGCGTGTATGTGAAGTCATTTTTCTCATAGCCAAATAGTTTAGGAATTAAAGAGGGGTGTGTGTGAGCAGAGGCAGCTCCTTGGGAAGGCTGCGAGGAGAGGAGGGAGTCTCATAAGTGACAGATGGGAGAGGGAAAGCAGAGAGGGAGCTGCAGTCATGAATCACTGTAAGGGTATTTCACCAGCTGGCTGCAAAGATAGCCAGACTGCATGAACCAGGGGAAAACCTAAGAAGGAAATGAGAGTAATGGTGCAATGCTGTTGCAGCTCAGTAATAGTGACAAGCCAAGGGAGCTACACCCTGGGAGTTGTATATAACTGCTCTAGATGGAGATGCTAAGCCCGAGTTCCACCCCCTACAGATCTGCCCGAGTACTCCTCCTGGGGTTTTGCTGGGGACCTCACCTCTGAAAAGATTACTGAAATAGGGAAACAAAATTCAAGAAATTTGATTCTGGAGATGAGAATTAATGAGGGATGAAATGAATAGGGGAAAATCAGGATGTGGGTGGGGGTTAACTATCACCTTGAAAGCAAAGGGGATGCTGGGTTAGAGAAATCTTTACTTTTCCTGAAATAACTTCAGCTTTTCTTCCTAAGGTTAAAGTGGGTCAGTCTTTTCTAGCTAAACATGCTGGTGATTTTCCTTCCTTATGAAACTCCCTTTATATCCTCTTTTAGGCAGTTGCCTTCTGAGAACAGCAGCAATAAGGTTTGTTTTTGCCACCATCTCCATTTCACCATACTCAGCAAATATGAACAGGAAGAGACTCAGGCATCATCAAAGATAAAAGATTCACAATGAACAGCTCATATTTATATTAATAAGGTGAGTTTCTAAATGCAAGAAACAGAGAGAGCTCAAGAGACAGAGCAAAGTTCTTTTTTCTCAAGTTTTAAATCTCCTCAGCCACATTTACAAAGTGCTAATGAAAGGCTGAGGCTGTGCCAATGCTCTTAGAAACAGGCACGATCACGACTGTTAAATATGGATAGGTTTGCCTTGGAATATGTCAGACTGAGGTTCAGTTCCCGAAACACCACATGTTTTTTCACTGAAATGTTTGACTAGAAAAGATCTTTTTTTTCCCCATGCTTTTAGGCTAGCACTTTCTGCACACATACTCGCTTTGTAGCTTTCCTGGCAGGGTGCAAACAGGGGCAAATCTGTTGCCCACAATACAGCCCACCCAGCAAGACCAAACGTTGGTCAGGCATAGCGGGAGACTGAGATGGATGCATTCCTTCCTCCTGGCACATGGACATCGTGGTGCAGCCACACAGTCATTGTGCAGAGTGGCTTCAGAGACTTCCCTTGTGGTATCCCACAGATGTTGGTAGAGAAACAAGGAGCAGCTATGCACTTCCCAATATCCACTGGGATATTGGTTTCCCTCCTGTACACTGTGTTCCTCACAACATACTGCTCTAGCGTGCAAGATTGTCCGGTCTCTGTGTCTATGGCAGCCCTTCAAAGTGGAACTGAGCGGAGCCCGATGAAAAGGGAGCCTTTGTGGTTTTGGAAGATGGCTAACAAATCTAATAAGAGTTGCATATCTTCTATAATATCCACATTAGTGTTATCTTTCACAGCCCCACTCCTTAGACTGCCTGTGTGAGCCCTGGATTGTGCAGCAATTTTTTAGAATGAATGTTAGACAGTTCCAGCAGGCTGAAGAATTTTATATGTAACTTAGTCTTATTTTAGTTCCTGAAGTAAGGTGAAAATCTTCGAACATAGCATATGTAATGCAGATATCTCAACAGCAATTCTTCTGATTTCTAGCAGATACAACACTGGGAATTCTGGGGCAGCTTTAGGCAAAGGAGAAATCGAGATTTTGTTTCAGTGAACAAACTCTGAATATGAACAAGCATAGCAGCTTTTTCTGAAGCTGTTCTGATAGTCAGTTCCAATAATTTTTATTTTGTTACTACACTTAATACAGCAAACATCTCTTGATTTCTCATATGGGTGATCTCTTGTGACATCACAAAGCAGCAGTTGGTGATTTTGGGAAAGCAGGGAAGTTTCTATATCACTATGATGGCTCTTACTGAAATTATCAATTAGTAATTGTGACACTTAACTGGCCCTTACTACATTTGAGAATTAACATTCTATGAAAGTAAACATGAGGCAGTTATCGCTTCTTGGTTTAAACATTTCCTATTGATTTATGTTTCAAATCATTTTGGGTGACATCAACTAGACTGAGTCAATCCATGACTACTCAGTATGTCAGAGGAAAACCAGACTTTAATAATCCTTAAAAGTGATTTACCTAATAGCAGATTTATTTTTAGAGCAATTGAGGAGTAATTTTCTTGTGTGCTCAGGTGCTTGGCCTTCAAGCACGTGTACATCTCATGCTGCTGAAGCATTGTTTATTTACAGCATCCAGAATCACCCTCTGCCAGACAACCACAAGAGCATGTCTGTCTCAACATACTTTTAGAGATAAGAAAACAGATGGCACTTACCTCCGACAGCATTACAGCGAGATGTCATTTCCCAGAGGACCAAAGCCATGGAGTACACATCTGTTTGTTTGAAGGACTCCATGTTCTCCAGGTTCATCCTGGACTCCAAAACCTCAGGGGCCATATACCTTGCTGTGCCAACCTACAGAAGAAGAGATCAAGGAGAGCTCATGAGCTGAAATTGTAGTTCATATTTTGGATTCTGCTGTGATTTAACTTCAGCTTTCAGGAAAATGGTGCCATTTGACATGTATCCAAAAATTCAGGCCGTAGTTGGCACAGGCCATATTTTCTGCTGCCAGGGGAATCTGGCATTGTCCTGACTACCAACTTACTTGCACCTCTCTTGGTAAGGAAAAACAGAAAGCAGCCCTTTTTAGTTCCTTAATCAAATAATTTTGACACTGACAAGTTTTCTCGCTCTTTGGCTATTCACAGATAAACTCTGCCCTTAGGGCCTGAAGCAATTGCTGCAGACCAAGTGCCTTTCAGATGAGCAAGAAACATTTTGTATTGTTTTGCACTGCGTATTATAGTGTTAGCTGTTTCTTTTCATGGTAGGCTTAAAAGGAAAGTACATGCAGGCCTGGGAGAAGAAACACACAGATACTGAATGCAGAAGCTGGTTTCGATTTGAATCGAAACCAGACTGAAGAGTTGCCCCCGAAAATGTTATAAACCAAAATATTAGTTCAATATGAGGCAAAAGTCAGTGTAAATGGACAGGCTTTTATGTGACCTATGTATAAAAATATGAATACAAAAATACACATATAAATACATGTATACTTTTATAATTAGGAATGAATTAAGTTAATAAATGGTCTGAATTTATTCTATAGAAGTTTTCATTAGAAGAGAGAATATTTAGAGATATACTTGAAATATGTAGTCTTGTAAGCATTCATAAACATCCCCCTGGCATCCCGGTCAAGTAGATGAGTATTATCCATGCTACTCAGTTGAAAAAACACAACAGGGCAACTATTTTTATCTGACATTCTTACATTTGCTTGCATGTAGAGAATGTACCATAATCTTAAAGAGGTTGGTTTTTTTTTACTTTTAAAACTATTATCTATTACTACTTATCTGCTTAGATCTTTTGAGGATAGAAGAGACTGACTTCACATATACTGGGGTACACCAAGAGTGGGTCTATTCACAAAAAAGTATAATGCCATCAGACAGGAAAACTGTGTCAAAACCTCACAACGTGAAGCAGATCCTGAGTGTGTGTGTACGTGCACTGCAGCAGCACCATGAACAGTTACTAACAAGTTCACATGTGCTCACTATAAGTGAGAGGATGGCTGCATCATATACATACACAGCTCTCTACACTGGACTTCTCTCAGTGTTGCTTTAATGTTTAGAGCCTCTTTGTTTATAAACCTGTTTGCATTAATTTTTAATGATTTTAAATAAAAGCTGCCATAGCATCTTATGATTTTTTTTCATCTTTTCAGCCTGGGAACCCTTCTACCCTTTCAAACTTCTAACTTACCTGCCCGCTGTTAGCCAGGTCATCCACAGACAGAGAAGGGTCCAGCCTCAGGGATAACCCAAAGTCACAGAGACAGCAGGTTAAATCATTTTTCACCAGGATGTTGGAACTTTTTAGGTCTCTGTGTACAATAGGGGTTTTGGGACGACCACAGGGTGTGTGATCACTATGCAGATGGGCAATCCCTCGGGCCAAGGACCCACCCAGTTTCCAGAGGTCCTCCCAGCTGATAATGTGCCGTGTGAGATATTCCTGCAAGTTTCCTTTAGCATGGAAGGCAGTGATCAACCAATACTGTTTACCAAGATCTGTCTTACGCTCCTCTGCTGTCAAGAACTGGAGGATGTTCTCATGCTTGAGGTTTACATCTGAAAAAATGTCTTTCTCAGTTTTCCAGGAGGCATATTCTTCATAGGGGAAAATCTTGACTGCCACGGTTTCATACTGTTCTGATGTGTTTTGCTTCAATTTGGCTTTATACACTTCAGCAAACCTTCCTTTGCCAACAACAATGTCCAACTCAATGGGCAGCAACTCTGTGTTGTGGTTGATGTTGTTGGCACAGGTAGAGCTGATGTCTGAGCGGTCATCATCTAACATAATGGCACAAACATCACTGCAGTCCTTATGTTTCCTGGGCTTAACATTTTTTTCCCATGCCTTGTTGAGTTTCCTCTTCTTATGAGTGCGGTAGGCATAAAAGATAACAATGACAGCAACAGAAATCACCAGTAATGGGACAAGACTTATGATTGTGACTTTGGAAATTTCGTCTTTCTCCTGTGGCTTTTGAGGGTCGTCTGTAAAGAACACAAGAAATACATTAAATTATATCATAGGTTTATATATAGAGGAGGCTGACAATAATTATAATTTTTATCCAGAATGCAATATATTATCTTCTCCACTAACAGTAAGTAATAAAAATTGTTACTGCCTTCTTGCTTCAAAATGTTATTTTGTATATAGGCCTCTGCTTACCAGGACTTCCCTGTCTGCTTATTTTATAAAAAGCCAGAACTGAGTGAGAAAGAACCTAATGTAATTTAGTAACTTTGTTCTTCTCTCAGGCTTTAATGCATTATGGATGAAACCTCTTCTTTCCTGAATACAACAAACAAAGTTTCTGGCACTTACTCTGTCAATGTATTCCTGAAAGATCTGCTCATTTAACCAGTCATTATTAGAACACACTAATTTTTCCAAGATAAATAAATAGAAAATGCAACCTGTGAACTCCCACTTTCCCAGTTATCACTCCAGATCTAGTACATTTTAATATATTTTAGTAGTAAAGTTATCTTCAGAAAGCCTGTTCACACAAAACTTGCCAATATATATGGCAATATTCAGGCACAATATATATGCCTGCATACTTATCTGAAAAGAAAAAGCTCATTCTCATACTTTGATGTATGTGAAAGACTGTTGCTAGAACAAATTCAAACACCTGCATGTAAACAGGTATGTCCAGAACTGTCACCCCACCCCACATACTTTTGCACGGATTTATGTATCTGAACACTTCCTCTGTTTGTCACTTGCTGAGTGTACATTGGCTGTCCTGCTGTAAAGCAGTAGATGGTTCACTCCAAACTCCATGCCTGGTGCAGTGCACACACTAACACATTCTGGGGTGTAACATATAGGAAAGAGAAGAACAACAGGGACCTATTCTAGAATAGGGAGATATTCCAGGAAAAGTATGGATCATTATCCTAGAGATGGGAACTGCCCTGTCACCTCTAAAAATTACCTTCTAGTTCAGTATTTCTTAGGGAAGATAAACAGTTTAAAAGGGAACAGTTTTATTCCAAAAATAGATTAAAAGTGGGTCAGAGTTTATCTGAACCTGATTTGATCGAACACATGGAAATGTCTCAGTCTATTTCTTCCTTTTGAGTTGGATAAAATGTACTACACTGTCTTTGCATGAGGGAGGGGATTGATTGGAAGAAGTCCTGGGAGTCAAACCTGAATGGACTAAAACAACTGAAGCTGCAACTGCAGTAGAGCAAGCGGCTTTTGTTGGCAGCATGGCACTCTAGTGGATGCATACAGCCATGTCACTGACTCAGGTTCTGTGCATCAGGCCAAATAAGTCAATATGAAAAGCAAACGTTCAATAAGCTCTGAAGGGAAGCTGTCACTAACTTTATTAGCCACAGGCCTCTATTTCCCCTAGTCGGTGCCTCTCAAAACGAAGGTGAGCAATGCTAAAAGGGATGGGAGAAAAGAGTTTACAATTAGAACAAGGGGTACCTCTGACCCTCCAGTTTCACTTGTAATCACTTTTCTGTTTAAACCCAGTTGGCAAGCAGCAGGAAACATGAGCTATTCAAAGGCAGGTGACAGGACATCTGAAGAGTGTATTCTTTTTTTATTTGGAAAAAAGCTGAATCCTGAACCAGGATGTGCTTCCTCTGTTTAAAAGGTTCTCCAACCAGATGTAGATCGAATAATTAAATCCTAACCTCTCTCATAGGATTTCAGGGAAGAGGAAGTGCCTTTCTAGCACTGGCATTCCCAGTCTAGCACAGGTCAATGGCATGCACTAGCAGCATCTACAAACAAAGAATATATTTCCTCCATTTAAGCAAAAGATTATTTTAAGTCAATCTCTCCTTCCAGATCTATACAAACCACAAATCCTTGTTCTCCAGTGATTTCTCTTGGCAACAAGATGTTAGTAAATTTAAAAATTCTTAAATCTAAAATAAAAAAAACCCCAAACCTAAAAGTTCATCACAAGTTACAGGCACCATTTCTGCTTTTCAACTTGTTACAGAGGGGGAAAAAAACCCCAGTTTTTTTATGGCCCTTACAGGAGGAATATATTTAGAAAGTCCAGTGTCACTGTCAGTAAACAGAAGATTTGCATTGCTTATTCCCATGTGCATTCTTTGCTTTCAGAAAATCTGCTTTATAAAGAACTTGGAAAACACCTCGGTGGAGTAGAACAGACTGCTTTGTGGGACAGCGGTTTTGGAGTTTTGGCTGCAAGCAGGCCACAACTATATGACACAACTGATCTGTAACAATGAGAGAAAATTATTTTTTTGAACATTCAGGGTTCTATTTTGTTGGGTTTGTTTTGTTTTTGTTTTTTATTGGCCACAGAAAAACATTCTTGAAGTTTGGGCTCTGCCCTTGGAACAGAGTAAAATGTCATCTATATCATGTGGTATACTCTTTTACAGAGATGAACATGTCTTTTTAGGGCCTTTTAAGCCCTTTTTCTTTGCCACAGGGCTGTAATATGTAGATCAGGTATTTGAAATACAAATGCCTTTCTAAATGAGTGACAAAACCCCCAAGATGTATATTAGTTCTCTTTCAGATTTCTCCCCATGAGTCCAAGCAGCTGGAGGTAGCTGGAAGCATTTTCAGATTTGAGAAGTAACTCACCCAAAGCCCTCACTCCTTGATTGTTATGGCTACCTGCATGAGGATTTCCGATTGTTCCTATAAGGCCCTAGAGCAGGCTGTGTTATTTTGGCCTACATCTGAGAACTCTCCAGCAGACTTCACAGCCTCTTCAGCTCTTTCTCTTTTTGCACAAGAGAAAGCTCTGCTTGTGGTGCAGGGGGATTTCTGGGTGGAAGGGAAAAAATGTTGATGTTGCAAAAGTTACTTGAAAAAGAATGAGAAAAAAATTTAATCAAAGCAGAAGCTGAGCAGTTTGGCCACTTCCCCTGAGCACTGTATCATGCTGCACCCCTGCTGCAAAGTGACACATCCGCTTTGGCACGGTCCCTTGGAGGAAGCAGGGGGTGAAAAGCATACAGCTACACATCCCCACCTAAAGCAGCAGGGATGAAGGCTCTGCTAATTTTCTGTATTTAAGACACCAGGCAAGTCCCACTCAAGGTTTGGGAAGTGCAAGAATGAGCACCCATCAGGGTGTCAGGACTGACAAGGCTGAAGTCTGAGCTTAGGAAGGGATTGAGCTTCCTGACAGCAGAATTAAAGGAGGTAGCAGGAGCAAAGGGCTGGTGGCACTGAGGTGTGGCCTGAGCAAGACACTTCTGGAACTGCCTTTGATTTTGACTGATGATACGAGAAGAATCAAATTAGCCATTCCAGCACAAGCTAAGGATGGGATACTTCTCTGTTGAATCTGTGTACAAAATCGGGGCAGGATCAAAATTCAGAGCATAGCTGTATGTTTTCATAGTGGCTAGCCAACATTTTCTGGCTTGACTACAGGAATCTAAGAATAAATACGTTCATTTGCTTATAAATAAATACGCATGACTCAAACCCCATAATTTAAAAAATGGGTGTGCAGCTTCCTCTTTCTGAGCATGGAGTGAGCAAAACCCAGCTGCACAGGTAGGCAAGGAAATGGTTAAATGAAGCAGCCTTTCATGTTTTGCAAACATGCTCCTAAATAACTTTCCCCACCCAGAACTATTATTTAGTCAGATCAGTTCTTTCTTAAGCTTCAAAAGAGCCTATTAATATAGCATAACAATAGAGAAGTTGAGCTAAAAGAAAGCTTCCTGTATGCAGTTTAAACTAAGCAGGAGCCATCTGCACAACCCTTAATGTTACCTAAGCCTCGAGGGAACAGAACTCAAGTGCCAAGGAAAATGAAAACACTGTACAGCCCCTATTCAGTCAAGAAGCTTCAAAGCACAAGAGCCTGTAAATTCTTTAGGTTGGATTAGGTGCCTTTGATTGAGCTTTAGTGTCACTGAACTTTGGAAATAAGAAATAAAACAATGGCAATGAAATGAGGACACACACTTGAATGCGCAGGGCAGCAGAATGCCCTGCCAGTACTGACAGAACTACTTCCTTGCTGTCTGCTGCTTTTGTGAGTTCTAAAGTTGCTTTCTATTGAACTGCTAGTGAAAGCCACAGAGCAGGGCAAGAATAAATTTCATATTAGCAGAACTCAGGTTATACATAACCATTGTGACGTATTGCGAGCTTGTCCAGTGTCTCAAAAATCCCCAGAAGCACAAAGTCACAAAACTCGGTTCCAGACTCAGGACTGTGATCTAGTTATTTCGCAAGCTCCCAAGACACAAAGCAGCCCTTTGAGCTGACTGGGGGACAACTCCATTTTGTAGCAATTCTGAGGTTTCAAAGTTTGGTTTGAATTCCACACTGGAATAAAAACTAACACTTTTTGAATGTTTTTGCTTAAACAGAATTTCTGTTCAAATGTTGCAATTTGGCAAGAGGTATGAGTGCTGAATCCCCTCCAGTGAGAGAACTGCTATGGACTACGGGAGCTTCAAGTTCAAGACCTGCTCTTTTTGGTTCAGGAGAGAGCTTTGCATCCCTGCGTACTCTGAATAAGGAAAAATGTGAGTTTGAACCTTATGTGTGTACTGATTTCTGAGCAAGGCACAAAGCAATAAAATACAGAAAAGCCTGCCCATCCCTTTAGTGCTTCTGGATGAAAGCTAGTTCCACAAAATGCCTCATTTTCAGTGAAATGAAATTTCCTCTGAGCAGCTGTTTGGGGTAACTTAATTTATCTCTATTGAAGAATCCTTAAGTGAAAATGAAATTCTGTTGCTGTATCTCCTGTACCTTCCTGATTTTGGTCTTTTTAGAATTAAAATTGCTTGTAAATCTTCAGTAAAGCATTTTTTTGATGAAAAACATTGATTTTTAAAAGAGAAACTCTGCTTCTGACATTCCTATACTTTTCCCTGAAACCCTTATCTTGATGAAGAAAGTGGTCTGAAAGTTGATCTAACTTTTAAAAACTTCTGCTACTTTTACAGGCATCGTTTTGGAGGTTTTGTGAATGGGGATGGGGAGTTTTATAGGGGATTGGGAGGGTGTTTCCTTAGGAAAATTGTTGATCCTAACTTAAAATACTTGACAATAATCAAACTGAAATGCTGCACCTCAAACTAACCTGTAATTCTTTATCTTGATAGTTTCTTGGAAATATTTTAATTTTCCATACTTGCTGGAGATGAAGGTATTGTTTTTTAATTTAACAGGAAATCAGTTCCACCCCTCACTCAGCTCTATGCTGAACCAACTGATGGCAGAAGACAGAGATTACTAAATTTGAAAATCAGAGTGGGTTCTGTCTTGCTATCCAATGGAATATAAACCCTGACATTTCTTGTAGTCTTTCTTGAAAGTTAAATTCCTTCAGCAAATTCCCGAATTTTAAAAGAGTTTTTTTTTGATTAAGTAAACCAAGTCTGTCAAGGCCAGTAACTTGTGCTTGAGCTGTATGTCTTCATCTTTTAGTCTAAAAGGAATATTACCATGTTATCCAAAACAGTATCTTGTCTCCTGGAGAGGCACTACCTCCGGTAGTTGATAGGTCTCCCTGGCCTGCTACAGAATCATAGAATTGTTTAGGTTGGAAAAGACTTCTAAGATCATAGAGTCCAAGTGTTAAACCAGCACTGCCAAGTCCATCACTAAACCACGTCCCTAACTGCCACATCTGCACATCTTTTAAATATCTCCAGATATGGTCACTCAACCACAGGCAACCTGTTCAAATGCTTAACAACCCTTTTGGTGAAGAATTTTTCCCAACTATCCAATCTAAACCTCAACTGCTGCAACTTGAGGCCATTTCCTCTTGTTCTATTCCTTCTTAACGGGGAGAAGAGGCTGACCCCCACCTCACTACAACCTCTTTTCAGACAGTTGTAGAGAGCGATGAGGTCACCCCTGAGTCTCCTTTTCCCCAGGATAAACTACCCCGGTTTCCTCAGCTGCTTCTCATCAGACTTGTGCTGAGGAGGACACCCTTCACCAGTTCCTTGCCCTTCTCTGGACACACTGCAGCACCTCAATGTCTTTCTTGTCGTGAAATAACAGAAAACAGGACTCGAAGTGCGGCCTCACCAGTGCTGAGCACAGAGGGACGATCCTTTCCCCCAGGCAGCTCTCCAGCAACTCATCTCCAAGCTTGTAGCACTGCATGGGGCTGCTGTGATCCAAGTGCAGGACCTGGCACTTCACTTTGTTGAACATCATATAATTGGCCTCAGCCTGTTCAGATCCCCCTGTAGAGCCTTCCTACCCTCCAGCAGTTCAACACTCCCACCCAACTTGGTGTCATCTACAGACTGGCTGAGGGTGCACTCAATCCCCTTGTCCAGGTCATTGATAGAGATATTAAACAGGCCTGTCCCTAATACTGAGCCCTGGGGAACACAGCCTGTGACTGGCCACCAGCTGGATGTAACTCCATTCACCCACATGCTTTGGGCTAGACCATCCAGACAGTTTTCTACTCAGCAAAGGATCCACTTGTCCAAATCATGAGCAGCTAGTTTCTCCAGCAGAAATGATGTCAAAAATTTTCTAGAGTCTAGAAAATTTCCCCCTTTCCCCCAAAGACAGTAGAAGTAGCAAGGTAAAGCAATCTCTAGAGCCTGTTTCTAAAGCTATCTTTCTAAAATACTGTCATCCACATGGTTCAGAATTTTTGCCCTAAGGATGTTTACTCAAAGGTATGGGAACTCATTCACTTGATCTTTTGGGTATTTGGCCACCTGAATGTTGCTCTGCAGTCAATAAATGGCTGGCAAACCAGACCCAGCTCTCAGAGCACTTAATGCATATCCTTGCCCAGTGCCACCACTAACCTCTTTTCCTGAGAAGTAGTAAGGCAAAAGCATGAGCAGTTTTGGAGACCTGTAGCACACTCACTGCTGCTCTCCCCTGCAGGCCAGCAGTTTTGCCCTCGGCATGTGACTACCCAGGGTATCAGGACCCAAGAATTCTCTGTAATACCTAGGGAAAATCCCCAGTTACATGACCCAGTCATAAGTGTTACATGTTGGAAGAGTCATGCATATACATCTGTCACCTGATGGGAATGGCTGCATCTTAGTCACAGGGGTGGGAGGCAGGCAACTTGATTGCCTCTGGGTGTCTTACTTCAGTGAAAAGGCTGGGCAGCAATGATGTAATGGATATTTCATCTATTGTAAGCAGAATTTCGTTTTTCAACTGATCGCCAAGCATGCTATTCAGCACCCAGGAGGTTTAAGAAACTCTTAAGCTCTAAGACAGAACAAATAGTTTGTTGCTGTTTTTATTCCCTCACTGCTGGCTAGAAAGTGTAATTCCTTGATTTGCTGGCACAGCACTCCTTTGCTTAAAATCTCCCACCCCCAGATGCATTCCCTTCTTATCTCTCCCATTCTAACAGATCATTTCACTGTGTCTACATGGCATCTCTCACACATTTTGACTTTTGTAGCTCAGCTTTCCTACTCAGTGATATGAGAGCCGACATATTCTAAATTTACATGATGTGACTGTTTTTCTGTGATACATGGCTAAGTTATACAGCTTGGGTGTCTGCTGCTGTTTGCTGGTGGTTTTCTGGAACAAATCAATCTCTCCAGTTTCAATATGTTCCAACAGATGCCACACATTAACCACTATTTTTATTCTCAGCCTGAGTTTCACCCCTCCAACCTTTCCCAAAATATTATGTTGCCAGTGTTAGTTACAGTTTGTTTCTGTCTGTAATTATTAAAGTCTCTTCCATGACAACCTGATAAAAGGTTGGCCACATTCCCACACTTATTAAGCTCTCAAGTGATGCAAATTGTAACAAATATGCCAACCAGACTGGAAGAGTGCTGCCTAGTTTGTTTTTATACAAATTTGTAACCAAGCTGGAATGGTTATTTTCCTAGGAAGCAAACAATATAAATAATACAGAGCAAACCAAAATTTTGGCTTCTTTAGCCTCTTTCCATTCTATTTCCTTTCTATCCCACTAAGTGATTCAGACATTCAGCATTAGACAGCCTCTCCTTTGGTTACACACAGCTGCAGGCACTGGGTGGGACTCCTGTGCCTGCAAATACCTAAGAGGAAACAGAGAGAACAAAGCCAATATACAAGCGGTGAGAGGCTGTGTGACACGTTATGTAATGCTACTGACCTCTTTTATGGGGCAGCTGGAAGACAGTTACCTTCTGAACATGTTAGTTGGATAACAGAAAAAGAGATTAATGAAAGCCTTTGTTAAAATCCACTTGGAAGCAGTCCAGCTGTAATCATCTCCCTTCTGTTGTTCCTTGAGCACCGGACAACTCATCACATAAGTATTTATGGTCTCATGACTGTGCACAGATCTTAAGTCTGCTCTTAAGTTTGAGATCCTTCTATGTAGTCAAGTAAAATCACTAACACTTTGACTCTAGTAAGGAGAGGAAGAGGAGAGAAAGAAAGGAAAAGACGGGCAACATGTTAGAGACAAGTGAGAGATATCAAGTTAAGGAAACTCTAAAACATCATCCATATCTCCTGTGATCTGGGCATAGGACAAGGCATTGCACAGGCATGCTTGCAGTGCTTCAGGCAGCAGAACAATATTAGCTCTCCCAGGTAACAACCATACACAGTGAGCAACCACAGCACTTGACACACTGCAAATCCATAGACTGTAATTTGTTCAGGCAAATGACTCACCCACAATTGATTAATCAAATACTTACATCTCTTACACTCTCAATTAGCCAGCTTTGCGAAACCATGATCAATGTGAAGATTGTTAGCAGCACAACACTCTCCCTTCCTTGGCACACTTCCCCAGTTAGCTTCATTATTCTCATAAACTCTTGTTGACCTGCTGTTCATGTCTATCACTGAAGTTTCGATACTCCAAGGCAACTATTTGGATGATTCAGAATTTGTACACATTGTTGCTGCTACAGATTTCTCCCGTATTTGGGTGAGGTGGGAATGCCCAAAATAATGACCTCATCTTGCAGGACATGAGCAATAAACATAGTCTACCTGAACAATCCCACAGACACCTTGGTTTCAAGCTGCATGAAGATCAGCATACCATGGCAAGACAGGTGATGATAAAATATTACCGCCATGTAAGTTATTAGAATGAAACAACTGTAAACCAAATAGAGCTCTGTTAAAATCCTGTTTCCAGATTTTGAGTTCTCTGCATTGGATTTGAATTTGATGCCCAGGATAACAACTGCATATATACTGACAACAGTACTTAAAGGATTTGTTTTCCTGTTTGCAATGTCCAGTGCTGGGTCACCCTTTTGCACATCACTGAATGAAAGTGCCTGAATGAGCTGCATAAAAGGAAGAAGTTGCATGGCATAGCAGGTAGGTCACACACTTTGTAGCCAAGGAAATGAGATTCCTGCATATTACTACAATTGCCTAGTCATCTCTGCCTGTGGAAAATGGGTGAGATGTGGGACTGGAAAGGGCCCTGTCCTGCTTGGTCCTTTTGGGTAAACAAGCCTTGACCTCAGTCAAGGAACTCAGGATTGTTAATAAAAACCACCTTTGTTAGACAGTTGTCATGCTCGCACTGGCTGATGAATAGAGGCTGGAAGATGGTGTGGCAAAGGGAAGGCTGAGGAACAGAGCTTCCCAAACATCAAGGGAGGACTGAGACTGTGCAAACAACTACAGTAGGTCAAAGCACAAGAAGGTAAAGCAAGATGTAGAAGATCCACTAGACACAACCAGACATCAGGGAGGAAAAAACCCTGGTAGTCTAGCGCTCATTTTTTCCATGACAGTAGGGCCAGGCCTCTGTCTGCTGCCTAGTCAACCTCTAGCCACCCAGGGCCTTTTCACCCTGATTTTAGTTAATCTTTTCCAGTGGTTTTGCTCCCTGGTTTTGCCTTTGGGTAACACTGACATTAGACTTTTGAATAAATAATAATTACAACACACTGGCATTGAGTTTTGCTGTGAGAAGCATTTTTCCACCACAGGGCTTTAAGTCGCTTGCCAGTGATTCACAATTTTGTTTGTCAAAAAGGGGATGTATTAACAAACAAATACACAGTAGTCAGATTTACAATGGTTACCTGTCTCCTTTATATTATTTCTCCAAGAACTATAGAACATTGTTTGGAGTGATTCTGCACACAGTATTTTCGATGAGGTGCCTGTGGCCTGAAACACCAGGGATCAGAATCAGGGTCAGCCCCCTGATACAGCAGAACTACAGGCATGTTTAGGTGCATATCTGACTGTGTCTTTCTTATTTTGCAGACTGGCCATTTAAATGAAAGTCCATACAAGAAATAGGCATTTGATTTGGATGTAACTATTTCAAACATTTCTAAAGCCACGCTTGGGTGAGTCACAACACCTCCCAGTACCCAAAACCTTTAGGTGTTTGTGTCTAAAAATGGAGTCATGAGATTTGCCCTTCACATTCAAGACTGATATGAGCCAACAGTGCTATAAACCAATTCTTCCATAAGCAATAACAGCCCAGCTGTGAATCACTAAAACATAGTGACTAACGTCAGGTGGAAATTAGAACTTGTTGCCTTACCCATAATTTTCTTTCTTACCTCAGAAAAACCATAAACAAATTAAATCTGGTCTGTCTCAAGTGTGTATGCAGGAAGAAGAGATAGAACACTAATCATTTATAGCAACAGCTTGAAAGGAAAGGCTGTGATTAACAGGTGAAAAATTACAATCTTTTTTATCATCTCAATTTCTGCTAATAAATGAGCAAAACCATTGTTTGATCAGGCTTTTTTAGAGTAGTTTTTGTCTGCTCTCTAAAACTACAGAATATGCAAAACCACTGCAAAAAATTCTTGCTCTGGTGGACAAGAAATGTAGACAAAAAAAAAAGGCAAGAACAATGTATGGAATAGATTTGGATGACAGTCATTCCAAAGGCAAAATTATTACAGGCTATTATCTAGTTGTCTGGAGGAGCCATGGACCAGCTGGCTGTGATGTTCTGCTCAAAGTTAAACACAGACAGGAAACCGCATGTCTGATACTGTAAAAATCGTTTGTCTTCCTGCCATGGCTAACCAGGCAAGCAACCCAATGGGGCTGTTTTCATTTAAAAGAAACACTAATCCACAACAATAAAAAAAGGAATGACAAAGCCTCAATTCTCCCCCCTTCCGACTGGAGTTAATGCCTGTGTTTGTGAATGAACTGGAAATGTTACAAAGTGAAGTTTTACATTATTTTAATTTTTGTCTGTAGTTATTCATTTAATACATAGGAATGCAGCACATGGTTTTCATGAGTCACCTAGAGTGCTTACAGCACATGACCTAGAAGGAAAAGCTCCACTCAGAGGAGTGAAAGGAATTAGGGCAAAAAGACTGGGTTTAAATTTATACTACTCCTTTTAGGCTACTCTGGAAATGTGAGTGAGGCTGCAGAGTTGCTGGGAATTAAGGCACTTGGTGTTGAATTTCTAGAACAGTTTTCATAAACATACACACTGAAGACACACATTTATCACGGTGATTGCCTTCAGCTATACAGCTCCAGGAGAAACAGCTATAAGATGACTAATTCATAACAAATTAGCCAAAATCCACAAGGGTGTGGTTCATGCTGTACAAAAACACTAGACAGCTAACACAGAGTAAGATCTATTCACTGGGAATACATTCTCTTAAAAAAATCTAGGCAATCTGTTAGAATTAGGTCCTGGATCTACCCCCTGTGCTCACATCAATACCAGTATATACTCCAAACTCTTTAAAGCTCACCCACGTAAGGGCTGGTCACACAACCACAGATCAGCAATCAGGTTGTCTGGTTTCAAATCAGGCTTGGGGAGGGAATAAAGAAGAGCATGGGAGCAGATATGGATAGACTGGGCCAAGGGGAAAAAAGACTTGCTAGCTTTCTCTTGGCTAATTTGTTGTGGTTTTGTGACCTAAACTAGTTCACCTTCTTGGAGGACTGGGAAGTGAGAGCTGGAAGTAACTCACACAGTTGTCCACCTCAGTGCAGTCACGCACCATGTTTTCCAGGAGTAGAAACAGTGTCCCAACCCTTTGTTATCTCAGGTAACGAGGATCTAATTATATCCTCTTCTGAGGAACCTACAAGCAATGAAGATGGGTTTTGTGTGCTGCAATCCTTTAGAAGTGTGTGCACACAAATTTCTCCACAGAAGGCCTCAAAATTGCCTGCAAGAGACCTGACTTCGCCTCAGTAAAAGCATCACTATGGGATCCAGCAGGCAGGAGAAAATAAAGCAAGGGGTGTGTGTGCGGACCCATGCACATCCGTGTGTGCAGCATGAGGTCCACCAGCCCTATACACACCTGCACTGCCTTTACTATGTTTGCAGTGGGCTGAAGTAGAATGGGGACAGGTCATGATTTGGTCTGTAGTCAGATTTCCCTGGTTTAACTGAACCCACATACACTTCCTTTTGCCATAGTAAGAGCAAGGTAACATATCCCCCTGAGAAGGAACCTTCTAGCTACTTCATGCCCACCACAGAACAAGGGCAGATGGTCAGTTACAACAGAGATTCTGACTTAAATTTCACATTCTATCAAGTTATCAGTAGCATTTATATATGCAGATGACACACTATGGCAATACAGCCTTTTAGAAGAGGCAAGACCTTAAATACAGAATTTGCCTCTAGTTTAGCTATTATAATGTAATTAGTATATGTTGCATTTTGGTCTGTCAACAGAACAAATGTAAACGTCTTGCTTTCCTCTTTAATCAGCTTTAAGTGCAATGTCTCGGGCTGACTATCAGACTTATTTCAAAAGGAGGACAGCCTGGCAGAAAGAAATATCCTCTGAACGCACAAAAGGAAGGTTGAGATTTTGCAAGATTCAAAAGAGACCACTAGAAGTTTTCCTCCACAAAATGCAAGTCCAAAGTACCTTGGTATTACACAGTTGCAAGGAATGCAGGAATGCAAGGTAAATTATTAAACCTACCTGATGTAAAAATGAGCATATCATTGCATTCTTCACTTGTACAGGAACACATGAACATCAATCCCCCATCTTCCTTCTTTTCCCTCATCAAACACTTCTTTGAGTTGTAGTCATCCAAAACGTGACCATAAAGTGTTTTTTGGGGATCATGGCAAATTGTTTCTAGGGTCACATTTTCATCATTCTGTCTCCTGAAAATGAAAAGGAGAAAATTGAAATCAAAGAAGGAATATTTTACAAAGGGAGCAGATAGGACTGCACCTGCCCAAAATTTGCCTCTTTTGAAAACATACATAGCATTTAAAGAGTATCATGTATTCTTTTCTGTCTTTCCTGAATGGGGCAGATTTGGCTGTGTCTGGACTCCTCACATTTGTACAATGGCACAGCTATTCCTGTATCATATTACCACAAAGCTCGGAAGAGTGCCTTTGGAAATCTCATCCAGAATTATTCAAGCTAGTGTTCAATGAACTGCTGTGAACTTTGGAACATACTTTTGGTTTTTGTGGTCACTGAGCAGACAGCAAAAATCTGTGTGAAATTATGATAAAAAGAGAATTATTTCCTCAAAATCTGAGGAATTTCTATTGAGTTAGCCTTTTATTTATTTTTTAAGCCTACAATCAGCAAAATTTCTGCACTGCACTGAAGGAGTTATCTTTATATTTTAAAAAAACCTAAACAAATAGAAAACAAACCCCACCCCAATACCAATAATAAAACTGATGCAAGCTAGAGTTGCCTCACTATCAGCTTCCAATCTGAAACATATTCCTGTATTCTGTCCTGGTCCATAGATTTCATTTCATTGACAAAAGACTGAAAGGCAAAGAACCCTTTAAATACAGTTCTTAACTCATTTGCCTTTTGGATAAATGACCATGAAAAACCCAGAACATATCTTAAATTGCACTACAGTCCCTTTTTATGGCAATAATAGACACTGATCACTTATTAAAGAAGCACAGGACGAATATAGAACAGCACACTGGAACTGCAAATCAGATGTCTACTTCCAATTACGCTGAACATCTCTTCAAGTCAATGGACACAACTAATCCCTCAATAAGTGAATTAATTATGTCTCTGGGTAAGGGCTTCTAATTATTCTCCTAAATCAGCAGCAATGCTGCAAACACACAGTTCTGTTCCTTTTGTCCAGTTATGAATTCATTAAGAGTGTTTCTTGTTTTCCTTGGTAGGATTGGATTCCTATTTATGGAAGGGCAAAACCTCAGTTTTTAGACTGGAACACAAGTTTAGAGTCAAGAAATCCTAAACTCATTTTCATAAACTCTTGATTTCTTTGAATCAAGACATAGGCTGTATAAAAGGCATCATGCCTACATCAAAGTCACTAAATACACAGAATTTTGTTTAACATTAAGAGAAAGTATTTCTACCTGGCAATTTACATGGCAATAAGCCTCCTGTTCTATCTACATAATAGCCTCCTCCTATCTACATAATTTAGTTCACTTTGAAATCTACAAGAGAATTGTCTTTCTTTAGCAAATGTCACTACAATACTCTCTTGAGTCTCAAATCCGTTTCTACTCTGAGTGCTGTGGGTGGATGCAGCTTACTGGTTTGAGCAAAACCATGCCTCTTTTCCAATAACAGCATAAGCTGCAACAGAACTGTTTTAGAAGAAAAAAGTCCCCAGAACATTTCATATCAGAATTGTTAACCTCAAACAACTCTCAGTATGCTGACCACAGATATGAGTGGGAAAGGAGAGAGCAAAGCCTGGTGAGGGAGCAGGGACATTCTGAATATCAGAGCAATTAAGGAAAGTACTAAGCAATGGTGAATTAGGGTGTGCTCCCATCCCCACCTGTATGACGAAATAACTTACCATATAGCAACACAGACTTCACTAGTTTTCTCACAGATAGAAGTGATGTTGCAGTTGCTCTTGCACTGATGTTGATTTGAGCAGGTTGTTACTTTAATGTCACAAAATTTGCATAGGTTTGGCATTTTCAATCCACTTTCCTTATTTCTGTCTACAGGTGACATAAATTCCGCTTAAGGAAAAAAAAAAGAGAAGGAAACTCAATAACGGTAAATTATCAGGTTGCATTATTGCTTATTAAAAAGATAAAGTTTTCAGCAGCAGCTAACATTTCCTCCCACCTTAAATTAGAAAATTTTTGATCTTTCACAGCTACCAATTTTCTTTACAACAAGGCAAGTGCCACAGTGTCAAGACCAGGTTAATTAAAGTGAATTTGAAAAGTGAAATAAGCTTCTATTGACTTCAGAGGGAGCAAAAGTTGCTCTGTAATTTGCAGAATCAACTTTTTCCAAGACCAGTTTGCACTAAATAGTTCTCTGCTGGCATTATTCACAGGCAGCATATCCCCACGTATAAAATTGCCAAATTTTACATAATTTGGCACTGTGTGCCAAAGTGACTGTGGATATCTTAGTGAGAATGCACATTAGCTGTGTGATGAATTTTGCAAGTTTGTCTTTACTAATCTAAGGCATAACATAGGTGTCATCCCTAGTCTGATTACTATTCACACAGAAAAAAACAGAACTGGAACTGCATTTCAGCTTAAGGTAGACGGTCGCAGGTGAAACTCAAGCCGGATATGCAACAGGGCATCTCTGCCTCTCATATAATCTATTACAGGAGTCTTACTGGGCTAACTCAAGGGGACTTGAACTCAGACTAACTTGCAATGACAGCCTGTCTTGTAGAAGTCTACTTTGACCCAACAGCTACATTTCTGCACCCAGGCATTGAATAATTACTTGCTTACTGATTCTGAGTCTTAGTACTCACCATCTGCTTCAGTGTGGCAGCAGTAAGGAAAGAGGTATTTTTTGTACCACTGTATGAATTTCAGGAAACTTACTTTTAGCTCAAAAACTATTTTGAAAAGCCAGTGTGACTATAAGGAAGAGAAAATGCTGACACAAACTTCTTTCTAAAGCTAAAACGAACATGCAACTATCTGAAGTGGAGCAGACAATCAACAACAGTTTCAGTCTGACTCATTTTTTAATATAATTTGAAAAGTAGGTTGGATGACTTTAGGAGATACTGGGCTTCATACAGCACAGGCCTTCTCTTGTAGCCACCTGCGTGTTAAAACTATGTTCACACTGCTTTCTGTGGCCAAATGTTGCTAGTCAACCAGTAACAGGCAACCGGGGATTTGTAATTTCCCCCTCTCTCCTCAATTAGCTGAGAAATCAATTTTTTCCTTCTAGAACTCCACTCTTTACTACCATTAGAATATTTTATTACAGGAAATAAATATACCTGATTTTTCCAGAATGAAATAAAAAGGCCTCTTGCTAACATTTTCAATGGATTTCTGAGCCATTGTGAGGGACTGAAAGAAAAGTTTTCCCCCTCCATCCAATCACACATCTTTCTTATCACTAGCATGCTCTGGTACTGATATAAAGTCTCTGCCATTGGAATCAATGGCAAAACTCCCAATTATTTTAATGGTATAGAAGAAGGTCCTATGCAGAAGGGATGGTTAGGGTGAGCTCATTGGGTGTGGCAGTGCACTTCCCCCCGCCCCCCACCCCTGTTTTTGGCTTAAGCAATAGCTAACAGCAGTGGCTGTGATGGCTGCACCTGGCTTAAGTTGGACTCTCGGAAGACAGATAATAACACAATAGCTAAGGGCCATAAAACTTACTCAACAGCAGAGGGCTAGTTGAGCATGCGCCAACCAAAATACAGCTGGTATGCAAGTATTATTGCAAGTATTATTGTAAGTCAATCATCTTATTCCATAAATAGGGAACAGCCCAGGGTCCGCTGAGCTCTCCTGTGTGGCAGTGGGCTGCATGCCAGGATCTCCCCTTGAATAGGGAAGCCCCTCAAGGTTACTCTCCGAGGTTGAGGGAATCCTTATTGCATTAAATACTCAGTAAGTGAATTGGGAATAAGCACACTGAAATTTTGAAATCTTAGCTAAGTGAGATAAAGTATTGGTTGTGCACATATAATCCTTTAGACATAAACCATTGACAAAGCCTGGAACTAGGTCTGGATTCAGCCACACATAGAAACCTCTCAGAAGGGGGTTTAAAATACAAGGAGGTCCTTTATGAACCTCATGACTCAACTGGAGGGTCTCTCTGACAGTTTTGTCTCACCTTGCCCTCTGTGCAGTAAATAATCAAGTATACCTTGCCATCGAAGTTTGTTAAAGCACTGTCACATTTACTATCAAACCTTGCTAAAACTCTGGTTTATGTCAATAAACATTGCTACCTCTTACAAGGGAGGTGTGTCACTCCATTCACGACACTGGGAGCGCTTAGATGGGTGGAGAATGCTGGTACTATATTATGGTCTCACAGAATTTTAAGCCCCAGGTAAACATTTCTTGTTCTTAATTATATGTGTTGCAACAACTCTCAGAAGCCACGCAGAGGAACAAAGCCTCACTGAAGTAGGTGTGGTAGGATCTCAAAAGGTCTTGAATCTAGTGCCCTATGAAATATGTGTTAACATCATCATCATTATGGCAAATGGTTCATCTCTTCCGGATGGTACCTCTTATTCAGCACAAGCTGAAGAGAAACTAATAGCTGTATCAAATTTATCTAGGCTACAGTAATGATTGAAACAACCTGATAGTGAAGGACTATCCTTCTGCCCAGAAAGAAACAAATCTATGGTCCTAAAAGCCTGGATGAACAATACAGACCAAAATTGAGGGAGAGATGAAGTGACTCACCCAAATTTACACAGAAAACCTGTGGCAGGATGCCAAGTATCTCACTACTGGCACAGGGGAAAGACATCTGCTGCTCAAACTGCAAAGACTTTTGCTGCATCTACACTGCTTTCAGCTCTGAGTTCGCATGGTTCTGTACTTCACTGGGTAGCTGTGTTGTGATGGATGCCTCTGCCATAACCATGACTCAGTTCTCTCTAGTGCCTGCAGGACTGGAGCCAAAAGCCACATGAAGGTGGGTCCTTAGGTGAATTGGTTCAAGCACATTGTATTTGTTGAGAGGCAGGGCTTGTCACTATGCTGTTTTGGCTATGCCAGGTTCTGCCAAGACTCACCCACTGGAACAAATGGATGAAAACATGTTTGGACCTCTTCCAAGGAGGAAAAAAAAAAAGCCCCCTGGAAATCAGCAATCTACTGTGAGGTCACAAACCTCACAAACCTTAAGTTTCTAAGTTAGTGTGGTAGGCCTTAATTTAATCACTAGCAACAGTAGCAAAATCTGGGCACTTAAGGCCAAGTAATTTCTGATCAGGTTAAATTACTGGCAAAAGTTAATGGGGTTCTGGGACTTCCAGAACTGACTACACTCATATTTTCTCCCCAGAATTCTTGTAACAGAGGCTGACAGTTCAGTGCCTCTCTATTCATGCCTCTGGGCAGTTCAAGGTAATGGATAAACTGCCCAAGTGGACAAACTTTATTCCATGCTTCAACAATTTGATTTAAAGTGAGACTGCAGTTTACCTTTCCTAATATTAACATAATGCTCTAACAGGTGTTGGTGTGCTTTTCATTACTACAGCTTGGCATACCCACTGTGATAACCCATCTAGGTCTAAACTAAAGTTGAGTTTGACTTTTTCTATCTGATGCTGAAACCAAACACTGCAAAGGGCCTGAGAAGAAATTTGGAGTCAGATGTGAACCTCAGTATCACTCCTCTGATCACAGTCTGGTACTAGACTGAGGATTTAGAAATCCTGAAAACTTGGTCTCCTTCCAAGTCACATGAACTCACCCCTATCTCTAATCAACAAAATCCTGCCTGGAGAATGACAAGTTGGTAGGGTTCCTCCCTAGGAAAGTGTATTTACTCATTCCTCCAGGGGCCCACAAGCAAGGAGTGGCTCACTACCAGCAGGGCTGCTCTTCTTCTTGTAGTCACTTAAATGTTCATTTCTCAAAATATTTGACTATCCTGCTGCTCACTTCATACCCCATGAGCAAACTCCTCAAGATTTTCTCCTGTTAAGACAACCAAAGCCAAACACCACAGACAGTAGCAACCTCTGATTTTGCATTAAAAATATAGTGGATATAACAGAAAAGTCAACAGAGAAATCACAGATTTGCACATGTGAAGGAGGCCATCCTACAACGTGTGCTTGTCTCCAAAAATTTGAATTTGCCATCTACTCTCTAATGTTAGTTTTCTTATTTTGACATCTACAGGAAGCTTAATTCTAGCTTTCCTTGCTTCTTTGTCCATGGAGAGGGCACCAAATAAAGACTGCAGTTTCTTGGCTATGAGGCTTTCAGCCAACCAGTTCTGCATAGATCAGTCACCATGGTTAAAATGCATGGAACATGCAAGCCAACATGTGGGCTTGATATTATGGAAGAGACACTAGAACGGACACATGAGAAATATCTACTCCATGGACTGTGGTGGAGCCAGGCTTGCAGGACAACAATTCTGCTCTATGGTTCACATCTTTATTTATGATTTCTCAGGACATTATAACAGTACACCTCACCCAAAGTCTATTGACTGTCTTGAAGTTGTTTGCTTTGCCTCTGTTGTTTTTTAGATATGTAACTTTCATTGAGGCTTAAGGCAATAGTTTACTTTCCTATTATATTTTAGTATCATTACAGAATTCTCACAAGCTAACAACATTTAAATAAAGCCCAAACCCAGATACTGTCTTTTTGGGAATATCTATACTGGAAAACTTTTTCTGTCTTAGGATGCATTTCAGAAACAGCAGCCAGTGTCTCTTACTCCTATCTTGTAAAATGCTGTCACCCCACTTCTATTCTCTCATCCAGTGCCTCTGGCACATGTATACTTATAAAATATTATTGCTGAGCAGACAGATCCCATCTCTTAAAAAAAATTAAAAGAAAATTGCTGAGAGAGATATTGGGATGGGAACTCAGCTAACTCAGCAGCCGTGAAATAATTCCACCTGATGGGAGAGACTTGAATTTAAGACTTCACTACATCATGGAAATCTGCAAGGAGGACAATGTCTTTGTCAGAGAGTCTTGAAGAAGATTGCCCTTGTTCTCCCAAAGACCACAGCTTCACGACATCATAATCTCAGTGATTGAAAAGCAAGTAGCAGCTATGAAGAAAATCCAAACTGTATTACCTTCTCATTGAACAGAAAGACATCAGGTTTTGCCAGGAACAGTACTAAGCACAGCATGATTTACATTTTGACTACCATCCCCAGTACACGATCTATAACCTCAACAAACTTTGACAGTGATGGAGACACACCAAAGTGGAGAGGTGATGGTTCAAAAGCACATTCTTTGCCTTAAAAATATTGATGAATTAATTTCAGGAGTGAAGGAGTCAAGGAAAATGTATGATCCAAGCTTTGCTTTTAAGACCTGGATATATCCTGATGGCTATTCTTAATTATACTGATTATGTTCAGTGCTGTAATACACGGAAAAAAAGACGGAACCATGATCAATCCTGAATATAAAAAAAAATTATGTTACAAAATCACAAGACTAGCCAGAAAGATTATGGAAATAAAGGAAGGGGAAAAAAACAACAAAAAAGCCCCGAGCAATCAAAAACAACTGCTGGGTTCTCCTTTTCTTGCTGTTGCTGGCTGTACTCTAAGAGTGTTTTTTGAGACATGTTTTAAAACTTTGGCCATAAACAGAAGGGTTGGAATTACTGTCTAACTAAAAAAATGAAAAGATAAAAAGAAAAATAAATCACTGGAATCCACGAGGTTGATCTTCAAGAAATATGTCAGCTATTGTATTACTCATCATACAATCACAGGAGCTGGCAACACTGCAGGTCACCTAGTAACTCCCATCATAACACCTTTGGGGTAACCCTATGAAATATGTGTTTTCAATTTTTCAGTTACAGCTGCAAGTTCTAAGCTTAATGCCATCTGAGTTGAAATGTAGTGTCACTGGTACATATTCCCATACTTGCTATGTGAGTATGAGCTCACAGTTCATACTGCCTTTGACACTGCTTTGGGCTGCAGTACCTTGTCTCAACTATGAGTTACCCCAGCAGGATTACCATGGATACAGGACTTTCATGATTTTGTGACTGTTTCTATTAAGATTAACAGCAATGATTATCAACAGTGCTGAAACAGCCTCTGTAAAGCCAAAGAGCTATCTTTTAAGTACAACTAAAATACATCACAGGAAAACAGGTTCCATGAATGTTTAACCCACCAGACATTTAATTATCTCTGTGGCAGTACTCCAGAAAACCACATTCCTACAGATTGTTTTACAGAATCTTTCAGCCTCGATTTTAGTTACAGATCAGTGATGACCAGGGAGCACAACAGTTGCCTTAGCCAGTACTTACAGATGTGCCTTTAAGTGTACCAGTTGAACTTTTGTTTGCAAAGCGGGACCTTTGTGTTGCTTTTGTTGCATGATCAGACCACATCGGGGCTGATAAAAGCCAAAATAATTTCCTTTTTGTAAACACATTTCTTTGCAAAGTACTTGGAGGAGACGCATGTCATTGCTTCTCCCGGTCACATAATGGCTTTTGCCCATCATATGAAAAAAATGCAAGTAACACCTATCAAATGACAAGAGTACAACTGTGAATGCAACGAGATGCACGTACAGCCCCGAAACCCATCCTATCACAAAGCAGCCCCAATGAGTTGAGCAAAAAGAATGATTCGGCAGGGCCCACAGGCTTTTTTCATGTTTGTGTGAGCTATGACATACTTTTCAGCCATGACTGAGAAGTCTGCTAGGAAAGAAGAGGGTAGACTAGGTAACCCCTTTCTGACCAGCTAGACTCAGCCAGCAGCAGTTTGGCCACCCCCAGCTGAAGGAAGGCCAAAGCAAAAAAACTGGTTCACAGCAGGAAGACACTGATGGACTGCACCGAATTTGGGAAACCACCACTTCCCACCTACCAGCAGATAAGGCACAGGGGAAGCTATGTGCAGAGGGAGAAGACAAAAGGAAAAGGAGCAGGAGTTGGAAAACTTCATTTAACCTGCAGTGGAAGTGCCTGACTTTTAACAGCAAGTGGAACTGGCAAAACTTTGCTTTAGGGATTGCTGCAGGCACTGACACAGAAACAGAATCAAATTTGGCAGGAGCTGGGGGGAGGGACACGTTCAGAGAAAACAGAGAGGGAACAGCATACTAAGCTGGAGATCTTGAAGATAAAAATAATTTTTGTATTTAAATAATTGAAATAACACTATTTTTATCTGCTGTTTCCAAAATGAGCTATCATTAGCAGTTTTAATCATGGGCTGGGCTCTTCTCTCTGGTACAGGGCACAGCAGTGATCTGCCTCAAACACGCCTAAGAACAGAGCTCGCTGCCATGACTCCTGACTGACAGCAGTCCAGGTCAGAGGAGACTCCAGTTCAGTACTTACAATAGAAGCATGACCACATTCTGAAAACAGGGAATAAAAATAACATTATTGTGATACCTCAAATAATGAGATGGATTTTTACCTGTGGATTTTTAACTTGCAGTTCTCTTCCACATTTTCTGGCCACTGTTTAGCACTCCATGGTAGGCAGAACAAAAGAATACTGTCTCTGGGCAAAGAGGCTGAAAAAAATCTAAATGATGGCTTCCCATAGGGCTCTTAAATGGACATTTAATCTTCCCTGACTTTAACCCGCAGCCTCCCTAATACAGCTGGTAAACAGCACACAGCACTGCAGAATTGTAAGTGATATAACATGAAGATCAATTTATTCAACTATGACCACAGGGTCTAGCTTTTTTTTCCTGCATAATGCATTAAATTGGGAATTTACTGGAAGTTGTGTTTACTGTTTAACCCCTCCTGTGTCTTCAGATATACAGTGAATATTGACTACATCAATGCTCCTCTGATTCTCAAGATAAGAAAAACTAGCTTTCCTACTTTGTTGGAATAAGCATGATTCATGGTTCAGAACTGACATTTGCATAACTAATTCTGACCTGTACAATAAAAAGCATATCTTGCATCTTCATCTCCTTTTGTATTCTCATATGCTCAATGAAAGCTGCCATTACTTCACTTGAAACAGAGCTGAAAGAGCATAAACACTTCAGCTTTATACAAACATTATTTTTCCAACTTATAGGGTCTGAAAAGAGACAGCAGTGATTCAAGCATTATACAATTATTTCTGTGGCACTTTTTCATGACAAATGAGTCTCTGTGAAAACCCCCCCAACATTTAAAACATACATAAGTAGGAACAATTCTGACTCAGAAAAACATAAATGTGTCTCCACTCTCTGCTACAGAACCTCAACAATACAAACCCATGCAATTGCATCTTCTAAGCAGTTTGAATGGAGTTTCTGAGCCCATTGTGCCTCTTCCTTCAGCCAGTTAAGAAAGTCTGTTTATAGTAACATGCTTCTCTCCACTCCTGCTCCCTTGACAGTCACATCACCAACAACCTATTTCAAAATATGATAGGGCTCTTCATTCTTTGTAATAGCGATGGGGAAGGTGAATCATTTGTCCTGATGGAGGCATATATTCCCTTCAACAGCTTAATTTATATTTCTTCTCTTTATCTCTCTTACTACAAGAGTAATAAGGAACACCTACCTTAAAGAGTCATTTGACCCTATTTTCAAGGGTCTATTTATTAAACTCCCAGTTTCCAACAGGGAAATTCAGGAGTCCACCCAGTACAGGTGGGACAGAGCTTTAGAACATTTTCTAATAACATTATGGTTAAGCTATTTCTATTAGCTGTTAACTATTCCATAGAGATACATCCTGGCACTTCAGTTTATCTGCAAGACTACTGAATGTGCTCAATGTCAAACTCAAAAATTCAAGAGGTCATAAAAAAATTAATCATATTCTTAACGTATCAGTGGTGCTTATCCAAAGGCATTCCTTTCTTACTTACTAGCAGTCCTAAATGTCTGTCTTGTGATATCTGCTTAATGCAAATGCAATCTTGTCTGCCTTTTTAGGTGCACTCTTAGTGGAGAGGCTACAGGTGGGAGGAAAGCAGAGAAGTTTTGAAGTCTCAGGGCATCTTCTGCTAAACGTCTGGGCAGCAGAACAGATTAGGATCTATGGTAGAGGCAAAAAGGCTGATTTCAAAAGTGTTAGGAGCTTCCTGCTACACTGTATTGCCAAACCCTCCCGTCCTTCCCATGGGGAATTGCAGTTGTGGTACTTGTGATGGACAGAGTAGGTGGGCACATGGGTACAGTTCCCATTTTTCCCTTACACAGACGGCTGTTGTGCTGGCTCATCATCTGCAACACCACAGCATGCTGTGCAGACGGAGCCTGGCCCTCAGCTCCCACAGACCACTGCACAACCAAAGACACACAGAAATCAAAAATAGTAACATGCTTGGCCAAACACTCACAAATGACACTCTTACAGGGCTTTACTCATATTTAGTATACGGTCTCATCCTGCTTAACTTTCCAAATAGCTTCAAGTAACTAAGTGCTGGCCTTAAACACATGAGTTTAATGCATTAAATGAAAGGGGTAGAGGTTTTAAAGTTTTGCATGTGGATCCTTCAAATCCTTTTAAAGCTGATTTACCTTGATACAGGTTGCATTAGGAACAAGTCTAGTCAGTCTCAAAGTTGAGAATTACAGCACACAAATTTGTAGTGGTTTACTCAATTACTTTTAAATCAACTATAAGCTGAAGAGGTCTGAATTCTGTATGTGAAAAAAAAGCTTTCATATTACTTGACTATCTACCTGCAGCGTTTTCAACAATAATAAGGAAGGCTGGAGAGACAGAAAAAAATCATTGCTTCCAAATGCAAAATGGAAATTATTTGAAGACTGTTCTCTACACTGGCACATGCAGCAACTCAGGTGGCAAAAAGCCAAATCTTTCTCCTGAAAATACAGTTAACTCCTACTAAAGTTAACCCTTGCTACAGTTAAACTCTTGCCAAATATATGTCCTTCATTGTATTCAAAAGAGCAGACTATGGTAACTAAAACATAGAGAAAACGGTGTAAATAATATCTAAAAGCAGCTGCTGTGAATTACAGAGAGTTATTACAGACCAGTAGATGTTTATTAATACTGTTTGTTCACTGAGGAGACTGGCAAACACCAGCAAACCCTCTCTGGTCTCAGAGAAACCTCCAGGAAAGGTTATGAAATATGTTAGTCTAGGGGCAGACTTTTGCTTGCTTTTTAAAGTAGTGAAAATGAAGCATAGACATTAAGACTGTGACAAATCACACAAAACAGGAAATTTAAAGTTATGCCTGACTCCCCCAGGTTCCCTTTGATACAGCTTGGTTACTTGGTGAATCAGAAAAAGTATCACTCTTGTATTTGCCATTTTATGCTTTTAATTTTAATTTTTATTTGCTTTACAAATATCCCCTTAAAACTACCAACAAACACTTTCCTCGCAGGTTTGGAAGTCAGAAGATCATACCCATCCTCCCTTTTGAAAGGCTCCTGCCACATGTAGCTTTCCAGAGCCCTCAGTAGATCCCTCCTTTGTGGATGCCACGGCAGAGCCCCCCTCACACTCACATACCTTTTCTGACATCTTTTTAAAGTTGTTCCTTGTTGATGCAAGGAAACCTATATTTTGAGAACAACAATTGTCTGCCTCATGGAGAAGTCTTCAGACCATTTTAAGAAAAATCACTAATTTGTTTCTTAAGCAGCGTGAACACAAAAGATCTTCCCTTTTCTCCTTCTGTCTGGTGAGGCCGTAGAGCAATATTTGCACAAACAGTTCCAGTTTGCAAAAAACAGCAGTCATGTTCCCCTGCTCATTATTTGTTCACATCCCTCATTGAACTTTCTCTTCCCTCACAGAGGAATCAGACTGCACCTTACCACATCTCCCTCCCCCTCCAAAGGCCAACTTGACCCAGAAGAGTTCTCCAGTCTAGACGTCTATCTGACAACACAAACACAATGAAGAATGTGGTATGAGGAGTGGCAACCCACAGCTAGGGTAATGAAAAACTGCATATTTCAGCAGCAGTAGCACTGCTGAAGGCACAGAAAAGTCTCTGTGGATCCATGGCTGCAGTTACTTCTGGGGCAAGATCGCGCTGCCCAGCGCACCAGGGACATGGGGGAACCTGTTGTTTGCTGCTATCTCCAATCCTACAGTCTAGTTTCAAATGTTACTTGCTCTGAGACAGGAGATGTCACAGCCCTTCCAGGAGAGGAAACGGGGGCTCAGTAGTTAGTCTGTTCTGCCAGGCATCATCACTGCAAGGGCAGATGGGACTTGCTTAGGACTCATCCGCATGGGTTATACTTTGGGCAGCACTCCAAGGATCGATGTTTCTCCCCAGAAATATTTGCAGAAGCCCCTCAGGCCTCATAGCTGTTTAAATCCACTTTGAAACTAGATTGTAGGTTATTTTGACTTCAAAGTATAGAAAAAGGACTTCTGGTGTTTCAAGTCATAGACACCTGAGACACCTGAGAGGACAGGTACTGCTCTCTGTGGCTGTTTCTTCAGCTGTACAGAGACTGAGGAGATGCCTCCTCTTCACAGGATGCTGGAAGAGTCAGAAAGAGTCTTGTTTTTAGAATAGAATTTTTTCAAGAGGAAAATTTTAGAATATAATTTTTTTTTAGAATAGAATTTTTTCAAGAGGAAAGACATAGAATAGACAGGGAGTACTGTGAAGCACCTCTGTCTGATGAGAAACATCTGATTTTCCTGCAGTTCTGTACTGTGAACACAAAAAATAAAATTCAACCAGTCACCTCAATTCTGCATTGAGGAAAAAATCTGACTAACATTTACCTGACACTACCACTACTCTCAGGAAATGCTCTGCAAAACCACACAAAAATTTCGTCTTTTGCTCTGAAACTTTTGCTGAACTGCAACTTGTATCTCTGTTTTCAAAGAGTCTGATTCTGCAATTTTTTTTCTGAAAACTGGAAACAAAATCCTGTGGACCAAAGAACAAAACTTTAGTCAAACAGAGCCAAACCTAAATAATAGACTTGGAATTAAAAAAAAACAAACACACAAGGCAAAAATAAATCAAAAGCAGTCTTAAAATATAACACAGTTATTGGAATGGGCTGCATCTGTTCAAATATCGGTTTAAATGTCACATTTACAAGTAGGAAATACTTCATAATTATGAAGCATAAGGGGCACAAACGGTATAAGTAAGACATAATAAGATTTTAGGTACAATGGCATGGTTTGGAGAACATAAATTCCAGGACTGCTGTTCAGTGTTTTAATTTTACCTAGACAGAGGAATTCGAACTGAGGTTCCCCACTCTTTTTCCATGCACAACTCCATATTGAACCTCTGTATTGGCCCTTCACAAGTATACCTTTTGTGTCAACTGCTGGAGCATGTTCAAGTCATGAGTTAGGGGGTGCTTTGTGCCTCAAACCAGAACCCACATTCTTTCAGCATGATTTCAGCAACCTACACAGCCAGGACTGGAAGTGACTGAGCAAACCGGCTTCAGCCTCAGCTCTTAAGGCCACCATAAGCAAGGATGAGGTCTGCATGGCAAGAGTCTCTATCCCGTACAACAAAAAACTGTATGTGTGTACACCAGTGCTACTGAACCAAACCAGAATTTCTGTGGCATTTTATAACACACCAGTAAGTACGGGGAGAAGCTGTGTGCACACAAAGACTCACAGCTGCCCAATCAAAATAAGCATTTAAATGGATTAACCAGACAACTGTGCTTTCAAACTTGCAATCGTTACACAGTTACATGATTCAGAGGGATTTATAAATATTTGTTTTTCCAGATAAAAGGAGGATACTGGCAGGATTTTTTAAAGTGCATTCACTGCCACTATCTGTCCCTCCCAGCTATAAACAAACAAATAAGGAAACAAAACAAAAACAAGGATGTTATGCATGCAAAATGTTTAGTCACAATTTAAGATTTGGGGATTTTGGTTTAAGCTTAATACAAAAAGACAACTTACTAATGTAAGGAGCGTAAAAGGCCTAAATTTGTTTAGCTTTTTGAAGATGTCAAAACTTGAGGAATATTTGAGAGATCTGGATTTAAGTTAAGGTATATCCCCTGACCAGAGGATATTCCGACTATGGTACTAGTTTACAAAATAATCTAGAGATTCTGGTAAAACAGAATTCCATGCAATTTCTTTCTCTAGACCTGAATATAATCCACCCTTCCTAGTCTATTTGAAATACTGTTTCAAGGTAAAAAGTCTCATTTAACAAGTCCACATCCTTAACATATACAGAGGCTCCTCTGTCAGTCACTGATGGGCAAACATGTTTATGTGGAAGCTCTGTTCAGAGCTCCTTTTTACTGTGAGAAGCCATTTTCCTCCAAGAAAATAATGTTTATGAACCATTCTGTCCCCACACAGCAAGTTTTGAATGACAGATTCAGGAAAACAGTATTAAAAAGAAATTACTCTTTCATAATCCATCAGCTCAGCTAAAATAGTAAACCAGAGGAAAGTTAGACTCGAATGTAATCCCTTAGGAGTAGAATCACTTTGAATAGATTGAAGGAAAAATACACATCCTTCTCAAATTCAGTAACTTGGATGGTTATATTTGTCTCTGTCAAGTTGCATGCAAAGAAGTAGAATAAGGAAATTTAATACCCTGGGGATATGTTATCTTGATAGATGTATCTAACTTCCACAACTATTAATGGGACTTGTATACTGAGTATTGAGAAAAGGGTGTATGCATAAAAACACACACTTCTAATGATATTCAACCTCAGGAAAGCTTTCTTTTGCTGACTTCTGTTGCAGAAATCCTACTGCTGTGGCTTGCTGCTAGTGAGTTATCAGATTTCTTGGTAAAGAAGTATCTCTCCCAACAAAGCAACATCTCCTTTATCTGCCAGATTTGCTAACATATCCCCACGGGTATTAGCTGTTCCTTTTAAAGCATTTGCAAATTACTCCCTCCAGTTACCTTTGAGACTGTGAATCACTAGCTGGCAATACCATCCTGCTAAAATAAGGGAACAAATAATCGGCTCCTTCATTTCTACTTGAGGCTGAAATTTTACTGGACTTAAGGTGAAATAAAAGCCATGGGTGAAACTTGCCCATTCTGAAATAAGTAGCTGTTTTACCCCTAAATCCGTCTCTTGATAGTTCACTGAAAGGTCCTTATCTTTGCCATTATTTCTAAATCACATGCAACAATCAATTCAGTATACTATAAAACTGAGTATTTTAAAGACAATTGCTTCTATCTGTGTGCATGGTCCAGCAGGTAAGCCCCCACATTAAAAAATTAACCTGGACACTAAAAAACTTGCATGGAGGAATATAACAGTTCTCACTCCATACAAAAATGCATTACTCACTGCTTGCAGCAGCCAGCCCCCAGCAGGGCTGGCATTACAATCTAAGGTGAGGACATTCCCACATCAGGTGCTGCTCAGCAGGAAGGGACTTGCCAGTCTAAAATGTTTAGTCTACCTGCCTGAAGATGCGTGAGAGACTGCAGGCTCTTATACTTTGTTTATGATGAGGCAAAATAAAATTGTAAATATGAAATGTACACATGGAGTTGGTTTTCTAGGGTTTTCCCCTCGTAACGTAAACGTGGGTAGAGACCTTTCCCAAATCTTCGTTCGCGAAGCCCAGCCATGATGCTTTAGATACAGTCGTTATTACTGTAAATCCCCTATTTCAGTTCTCAAGCTGTATCTTTAGTCATTCTTAAGACCATAATCTTTCACCAGGACTTCAAGACAGCATATATACTTAAAAGTTTGTTTAGAAAAACTAATTTAAGTGTCCACAAAACAATTCCTTCTACTGAAAAGAAAGCTGGGAAGAGATAAGACCGAAACAGAAAAGCAAGGATATCAAGCAGCAGCTCAGAACCTACCACTGCCTCTTGATTTTCATCCAAATATCTCAAACTTCATCCAGTTACTTCAACCATTTTTTTTTTCTAACAACTGAGAACTATGAAAAGCAAAATATGATGACACTTCATAAACTTTTAAATGGTGAAGTTCATTTCTGGCACAACATAATGTTCCTCGTTCTGCTACTGCAGGATAGAAGATGTTTACTGTCACATACACTAGTTAAATTTAATAGGATAAGACCTTCAGCAGATGCTAATCTGTGATTTCTGAGTGTTGCTATGTCAAATTATACTCGCTGATGTTTAACAGTTTAGAGTCATTGAATGTTTCTGGATTTTGGTCATAGCACATCATCATCCTTCATCTGGAGGGCACTTATTCAACTCTAGAAATCAGTGATAGTCTGCAGGATGTCTAAAGCCTTCTACAATATGCCTTGATCATTTTAATCAAATGCAAAGTGGATTAGTAATCATGTCATGAAAATACTACTTCAACAACTGTCATTGCGGAGGCTGTGCATAACATGGTCATAGCAGCTGAACCACTCAGCATCCCTTTAAACACCAAGAGCCAGTTGCATGTTTTGTTATGGTTTCTGGTGTAACTGTTCAGTGACATGGGCAGCTCATTCTCTAAAGCTGTCACTTCGGCATTTTTCACAAATACTGCACTCATATAGAACACAGCATGTTTCTAAAAGTGTTCTCATAAAAGAAAATAGAAGCTTTCCAATCACAGTAGTAGCTTAGGATATACCAGAGGAAAGTGTTCCGTAGGAATAGAGACATTTTTTTGATTCCTTGGATGTAAAATTTTATAACTCATGCATATTTGAAATATCTCTGTACAGCATTAGTTAGCAGAGCAGCTTAACTGTTTGTTATTTCTGGAGATGCTAGTCTTAATTCTGAGAGGGATGTGAGTGATACCATCCTGGTGGTGGTAACCTGCTGTATCACATACTCATAGGTTACAGGACCTCTGTGACTCTATGGATGATATTCCCAGTCTGGCCTTCTGCAAGTGAAGCTATTCCACTCAGTTAGTTTTGCAAAGCCCTAACTTACCTGGGTATATGTTTAACAAGCAAAACCCTGTCTTGATTTAGAGATTCACATTGGAAAGTCCATCACATCCCTTGGCAGGGCTCTAATAACAAAAGTATCCTTTGTTAAAAATGCACACTTTGTTTCTGGAGTGGTTTCATTCACTACAGCTTTCATTTGTTGGAAAGGATCTTGTTCACCTTCCGTAATATCCTCCCCCAGAGAGTCTAACGTATCAAGTTAGCACAGCTTAACATGTTGTTTTTCATCAACTAACAGCAGTAAACTTCCACGTGAGCTCCCCTACCCACAGCTTAGCATACTGGCAGAGCAGATTTAGCTAGTTTGCACTACCTTACCCTTTCCTTGAGGCAAAGGCTCCCAGTTACTGGTGTTTGTTATTTGTGGTATCTTATTAAGGCATGGCAAAGTGCCTGCATATCTGACCAAAACTGTACCCAGCCACAGAATAGCAGCTGTAGTGACTATTCCTAATTCTTTCGTTCTTCATATGCTGAAAACCACAACAGTCCATCATTTTGAAAAGGCAGGCAATCCTTAACATTAAACTGTTATCTGAAAATGCTAAAAAGACAGCATGGTTCCCTAAACAAACAAGACCTCCTCCTTCCCTACCATCTGCAGAGCTAAGGACAATAGATCCCTGGTAAAAGCAAACTACATCTCAGTTTCAAAAGCACAAAATGGAAACTTAAATCAAAACCCACCTTTTGAAGAGAGAAGTAGTGATTCTATGGGTAGTCTAACTACTTATGTTAAGCAACAGCTTGGAAAAGCAGGTGTCAGTGTTTTCTATTTCTAGGAATGTGGTAATGATAGTGGTAAATGTGCCTTGTCATTAACTTTCAAGGGTAAGATATTTCAAATAATTAGTGGTTTGCTTCTAGCATTTGTTACCCACCTTCACCCATGAGAAGGCCAGCATATTTCTGACTTCAAACCACCAGTAGGTATGGGCCTGATAATCATACTACAAGTCACCAGAACAAAAAATCCTAGTTAGGGAATGTACAAATTCGTTGAACCATGAATAATACATATGTGGACAACCAAGGAAAGAGTTAGGCCTTAAATGGTCAAACAGTGGCAACTTATGAAAGCTTCCTTGCACCTCACCAAGTTCATAGCACACAGCCTCTTAACCTGAGAAAAATAGGGGAGAAAAAAAGTGCTAATGTCTTATTTAACTTGACAGGGTGTTTGAGACTGATGAGAATTTCTGGATGCATTGAGGGCTTTAATCCAGAATTTGTTTTGAGAAACAACAGTGGTTATGACTCTCTTTGAACCTCAATTTCCAAATCACAATAGACAAGTATTGAAACAATCTCTGTTCATTAGCCACAAGTTTTATAACTGTCTATAGAAACTGTAATTAACACATCATTGCATTATTTTTTGCCACCTTAAGCAGCACTAGTTGAAATTGTGAAAATACTGATATAAATAACTGTACTGAAGTTTAATGGTGGCATCCAAAATACAATGGATGAAACTGTTTGGGTCTCCAGAGAGTAAGAGGCTTCTCATTTCCTAGCTCACTGCTTTAACCATAGGCCAAGATGCAAAAGCTGTAGTTATAAGTGACCAACAAATCTTGTTTCCTCCTCCCATTCATAAGAAGGAGCCTCTAATCACCTCCAGTCTGTATAGGAGGAGCTTTCATGTCTAATACAGATACTTTGAAAAATTGCATATTTTTAAACAATTCAATGGAATATGCCCAAGTTCTCATTCTGAATCCCAATTCAGGAATATTGGTGATTTAATTTGAATCACATTTTTATTTTCCTTTATACACATTAAAGGCAGAGAACATATACATACAAGAAGCTCTAGGCTGCTTCTTGCACTAATATTCATGATATCAGTGTGGCTTCAGGGAAGAGTGGGAACAGCAAAGCCCTCAGCCAGGCAGAAACCTCAAGGTAAAGGTATCAAATGTGGGAAGTAAGGAGTGTGTGAACAAGAAGTTGATGGAGAAAGAAAAACAAAATTAAAGAAACACGTTTTGGTTGTATTTTCTTTTCCAGAGTAGTTTATCAATCTCTTCCTGCTGAATGTTTTCCTATATCTATCATCCAGAGCAAAGATAGAGCAGATATGGCTTTAGTTACAATCAGACAATGTAGTATTCCTGTTTACGTGCAAACTCGAACTATGATAGCTTTGAAAGCCTGATGGTCTGGCACAGTACATACCAGATGAAAATACTACAAATGCAATAAAAGGATCAGCTTCCCAGATTTTTGACTTAAGGCATTCCTTTGTGGTAAAGCTGGGTGAGGAAATGGAAGAATAGACTGAGGGGAAGAAGGAAAATTCAATAGCCCAGAAACATGTATCACTGACCTAGTTACTTTGTGAAAGCTTAAATAAAGAGGCTTACGAAGTCATGACTATTACATGGTCCCCTCTGATCTTTTCATGGGGATGAGAAACGGTTGTTTTCAGTTTAGAAAGGAAAAAAAGATTCTGTATGTAAAGTCTCTCTTTGTTGTGCTATGAACTCCCTGGAGAGAATATCAGCCACCCTGCAGGGGCTGGAATAATGAATGAATCCATCAGGGAACAGGCTTTCTTCTCCTGTGACATGCTTTGGGGGACCACCCACACACATGTCAGCCTTTTCTCTGCAAAGTGCTGCCTCTGAAGTCCTGTCTTAGCCAGCAAGGATCCTTCATTCCAGAGCCCTTCACTGAAGGGGTTTAGCTACTCTCAGGCTGAGGAGTGACATGACCATGGGTCTCCCACTTTCAGGGCAAAAGTTCTAACCACTGTAGGAAAAGAAGGCAAGGCAACCATGAAAATCGGTAATGGGAGCTGTGGGGAGGTAGAAGGGACACAGCAGGGCAGCTGGCCAATTGCCACAGCACAGTCACTGCAGAATCATAGATTTCCTTGTATGCCAGAGACAAATGAGAAGGGTAATTGCTGCATGCTTTCAGGCAGAGCCAGTCAAAGGAAGTAAAAGATCAACCACCACCTGCAAATGACAGCTCTTCTCTTGAAATCTTTATTGGTTCCTGACTGTAGATTGACAAATCTCTGCTGTTCAAAATCTCATTAAATTCTTCCCATTAGTGAAACACTCAAAGATTTACTTCTTCATTCCTGCACTCTCTCTATAAGTTACTCAAGAAGAATGGGACACCCTGAAATCACTACCCAGTCATGTTACAGGAAAGCTTAAGATAGCTATGGAGCTGAGAGTGGAGCATCCGAAGTGGAGCCTGAGTTTGCACAGTGGACTAACCGCATAGTGAGGAATATTTTAAGAGACTATACAGTTGGAGAAAAAAACTGGGAAGGCAAAAAGATGTAATTCCATCTATCCTATTTCCCCAAGCATGCACTTTAATGGACAGAAGTTATTCACACACACTACCATCTGCAGCACTTGAAGGTACGCTAAGTCCTGATGTAACTATGACTTCAGATTTGCTCCAGCCACAGAGTTCCCAAATGCTATGGAAGTTGGTCAGGACAGCCAAGTAACACTAAAACCAGGGGAGCAGCCGCAATGGTAAGAAATTTCGTCTCCCTTTTAGCACTAAGACCTCTCTGAAACTGTTGTTGAAGCTGTGCTATCCAAACTGCTGCTGTACTGCAACCTCATATAACGAGTTGTCAGTAGTATCTAAGTTAGTAATTAGACTCAGGGATCAGACCAGATCAGTATCTCGAGACACACATGAATGCCAGACAGGTGCTTCTGCTTCCTTCCCTGAAAATAACCAGAAGTGATAAACCATTAGTAATCATCTGTGGTCTGCTTCAAAGTTCAGCCTCTTGTACAGCAACATTGAAGATGTGCTTATATTAGTTACTGAGATGAAATCTACAAAATTGCCACATTATCATCCAAAAGCCCCAGGCACCATCTAAACCATGCCAATAGGTGACGTATACCCATGATAAATTTAATTCCATTCTGGGCGGCAGAATCCACAGTAGGATTAAAAACAGAGGGAGCTGGCTGACCTGTATCTCACATCTAAAATATTTAGACCCAAGAAAACTACAGGTCAACACTCGGTAAATCTAACCAAACCCCCTTTTCTTTCTAAGTCAATACAATGAATACCAGCTCACTTACGCCCCTTCCAGGTGAAATGTTAAACAAAATTAAAAGCCATGTCCATGTTCTGAGGAGGTGTTTGCCCCTTGGTCCTCATTTCCCATTCTCCGCTTTTCTTCTTTATTAACTACACCAGCACTAGAAGCTTATCAGTGATGAGAGAGCTTCAGTCGAGGCACTTGACAGCTTAGGAAATGTATAGAAGTGTTTTTAAAGGAAAGGCCTGGTCTCAGTGAGAACCTTACATACTTTTTTTTTTTTGGGACTACCTATCCCAAATCAATTCATCTGCATCCTCCAAAATTCTCTTCCTGTGACTCTTTCTGGGCAAAAATACTTAACGATACCTTCCAAGAAGTTTAGAATCATCCTTTTTCCCTTGATTGTCTGAAATCTCCTATTCCCAATGTTCTGAGGACTTCAAAAAACTGCAGGCAAATTACTCTTTTGCTCCAAGAAAGAGAACCAGATCACTCTGGCTCTTGCAAGACTGATACCACAAAAGCCCTCTCGAGGGAATTACAGCCTCATAACATACAGTTGCCTATTATTTATTCTGTGGCCAGATTCTCAGATGTTATAAATCAGGGCAGGTTCCTTGCCTTCAACAGGGTAAGCTGATTTATGCCAGCTGACAGTCTGGCCCTGCATGAGTTCCACTTGCACAATGCTATGTTTTAAAGAGACCTGTTAAAGTGCCCCAGGCACGTAAGAACCACGCTTGGGTCTTTACTTGGAAAATGTTGCTCTGAGGAGTAAATCTGTGAGACCTTCCCGCTGCCCTCTGAGTGTACTGTTCAAATTCACTTTTCTAACAGAAGGAAGTCTCAAAGCCCTGACAGAGCCACCACAGCCTTGGGAACAAAATACAGGTTTTCTAATATCTCCTGCATAGACCATTTTTTTTAACTGAGCTTAAATCCTGCATTAAATGAAGCTCACAGGCAATGTTTTGGAGGAACTGATCAGCTGCACAGAGGGCAGAGATGATCTTTCAAAACTTGTATTAATGGTCCCTATAAACAAGCTATAAAAAATGTGGTGTGACTTTCAAATCACTGGCTGAACTTATGGCTTTGTCTACTTGATAAATCTTTCCTTTTTACCTTAAAACCTCAGAGAAGAACAACAGCTTGTTTGAGGGTGTGGGTTGTGGGGTACAAACGGAGGATAGTAGGAAACAGAAGACAGCTTTCTAATGTTTCAGATTGCCAGATTCAAAGGCACAATGTTAATCCCAGGTGTCATTGTAGTGATGTACCTGCTGGGTTGTAAGCTGAAGGATGCTTTAGAGGAAGCAGACTCTTCCATCTGTTCCTGAAATCTACTAATTTCAATCAAATTTTTGAAAAAATACCACTTTAGGTGAGCGGAGAACTGGAATCCTGGAATCGGACTGCGAGGACTGTTAGTAATCAAAACTGTGGTTACTTTGCATGACAGAAATTTCTGAATACAGCTTGTTATTATGATATGAAACGAAGACTAGAAGACACCAATCATTCAGAGCGCTGCCATTCCCACCCAACAAGGAGAAAATGAACACATGGCTACAGGTCAGCTTTAAAAATGCTGTCAGGAAAACGTTTTTCCTACCCTACAAAGTGCTTCAACATTTCATACATTTTCATATGCACAACCAGAGTGAAACCAAAATCATTTGAAGTGGTGGGTGTGGGGATGTCTGTGCATGCATGCACAGCAGGAGAGTGAAAGCCCTCCAACATCCTGGGGAGAGTGGGTAGGGGGAGCTCCAGTTTCAACTGTGAACTCTGTGAGTCAGACCACGCACTTGAGCCTGCACGCACTTTTCTTCCATTGACCAGTGATTACTCTAATTATTGATTAATGATTATTGCTTTTTTTCTGTCTCTCTTTCTATATCAGAAATTCCGCTGTGGACTATGGAAGAAAAAAAAAAAGAAAAAGAAAAAAAAAGAAAAGGTTTCCTGATGAAAGTTTAATGGAAACTGGTACATTTCCACAAATTGTTTCAGTTTTGACAAATCAGCATTTTCCCATGAAAAACAGTGTCAAAAACTCTCAACCAACTCTAATTCTAACCAGATTAACTCAGGGATGAATGCCAGCAGGAAGTTCTTTCTAAATACCAGTTGTTTGAGCAAAGGAAAACTCCTCCTTCCCCAGACAATCTTCCCAGAGGTGAAAAGGCTTAAAAACCCATATGAAAAAAGATAGGTAGTTCCAGCTGTAACAATTACAATGGCATTCACAGCAAGAGAAAGAGCAAGGAAATGGCATATTAAAAAAAATACACACAAACATGGATGAACCAACAACTAGCATTTCCCTGACATTGCCAATGTTACTGTTTCTTAAAATCTAAAACAGTTGCTAAACTTTGCAGCAATGCAAACTAATGGACATTAATCTGTATGAACTGCAGGGCAGACCTCTTAATACGTGCTTCAATCTAAATTCTGCTTAAATCCCTAGAAGCTGATGGAGACACACAAATGATGGCATGTGATATAAATGGTTGTACTCAACCAATGCCAGTGCTGCTGCTGTGTCATTATGTCATATGAAGACATAATATGAAAAACAACTGTTGAAGACTCAGATGGGTCACTGAGAATCCAATTCTGCAAATATTTAGTATTGAGTCATTGCTTACAGTGGCATACAGATCAGTAGCTTTTGCCTTAACTACAGTGCTCTGTCACAGTGTGTGTGCCCACTCCTTGCTGTAAAATCCCCTGTAGTAAGAAGTTTCTCCACTGTTTGTTAATATGATACTTATCACTTCTACCTGCCAGTGAAGTTAAACTTCAAAAGGACTTTGTTTGTCAAAACCAAAGCATACTCTTTATGATTCATTTTAGTCTCTTTTAACCTTCCAGAATTAGATTTCATAAAAAAGCACAAGTATTTTGTCATCACCTTTTATTTTATTCTTGATTTAAGAGTTTAAAAACCAGTCCTCATTATCCTGTAGGAAAAAAAAAAAGAAACAGAAACCCTTCTAACACCAAGAAGATTTAAGGCTAAAGACCCAGTAAGTAAACCAAAATCTCAGCACTAAGTCTCTTTGACTAGGACTCAGCCCACTTTTTTTTTTTTTTTTTTTTATCAGGGCTGGCTCTCCACTACTTCATGGTGGAAATCCCTTGTACTCTCCAACATCTGCACAGACTGGTTGATCTCTTAGTCAATTTTACTGAGTTTGCAATGCTCTGACAACACAAACTATCTAATCTCCGTGGGATGTGCCTACCTGGATATTTCCCCCAAGTCAAAGGGCTCCTATGTGGCAAAGGAGGTGATGCACTACTGGTCTCCCATCTGCCTCACAACATCCTTTCATTCCTCAGCTCACCAGGTGCCAGAAGGGCTGTGGGAACCATGGGCAGATCAGGAATGTAACAGCTCACCTGCCTCCTGCTGATCCCAGGAACACAAAGGTGGCTGGTAGCCTTGCCTTTCACTGTACCACCAGCTCTCGACTGTGGCCATGCCAGTGGAGATTGCACGGATCACTTTCAGATCAAAATCTGTCATTGCACTTGTGATAATATTTCATACCTAGCTGATACAAGTGCACCCTGCTACGCAAAATCCAAGAGTAACAGGTTAGGCCCCACTAGTTGGTTTTGCTCATTCTGGCTATACCGAAAGTAAGACACAGCTCTTCTAAGAAGTGACAGAGAATGCTAGAAAAGTACATACAGCCCATACATACGTTATTGACAAAAAAGTTCCTATGCTACAAACGCAAGAAATATCACCATAAAAATATCTTGCAGAGGAAATATAAGCATCGGAAACTCCAAAAACTGGTGCTACAGGAATACTATGCTTTTTTCCTTCCCCTTAAAAGAGCAACTCCTGCCTAAAAGCCTTTGAAAAAAACAAGCCCACAAAGAAACCCCACAAACTAAACCATCAGGAATTTTTCTTCTGGTAAGAACCTGACACCATATTTGCTCCTAAATTCTGAGTTAACCTTGTCACAGTGGCAACTTTTATCAGGGACCATTATAGGACTCTGTATCTTTGAAACTAACAATTCATCCCAGAAAGGAGCATTTAACTTTGAAGCAATGTTGTTTGGCTAAATGTAGGTTATCTAATAGTAAGTGTTCACAAAATGTAAGTGAAAAAATATTACAAATATGAAAAAATCTGAATTATCCCATTACCCTTTTTTCTGAAATTACTTCTGAAACTGTTTCAAGAAACCTGTTATAACTCTATGTAACTCTACTAATGCTAATGGAAATATATTCATTTGCAGCAGTTTAAGATCCAGCTCATCATTTTTTAATAGAAACCATTCCTATATGGGATTCACCACCTGAATATTATAGAAGCATGTTAATGCCAAGGACCTAAAAATAGCAATTAAATAAAAGTGTTTTTCAAAGTCTTAGGTATAAAAGCCTTAAAATGCAAGGATATCCCATAAATAGAAGAAAATGAAATAATATCTCTGATCTATTCCTACTTACCTCCTCAAATACCTGAAAAATTGCCCGTTTTAATGGGGGGCAGGAATGCATTTTGGACTCAATCATGTCATAAACATGTTCCATCATGTTATGAGATGTTTTTTCTCCTACTTCCCTCTTGCAAATAACTGAAACTTCAGATTTGATTTTCACACTATAAAATTAACTAATTATGATATAGCTTTAAAAAAATTAAAGAGACACCAAGGCAAGTAGAGTTTGGCTGAATGGAAAAATTAAGTTCCTGATGTTCAGAGATGAAAAATTATTACATAGATGATTCCAAGAAACAAATTTCTGCTTATGATAATCTAAATATAAATTACAGATTGATATTGACTTGAACACAGCAGCATCAATTTTTTATGTGGGCAACTGCTGTTTTGCACTGCCATTTATTGATTAAATGCTCAATATACCATTCGCAGTCATTCAAAAAAATCACACCTTGTCCCTTTACTCTATGGAAAAAAACTTTAATTTTTTGTTTGTAGTACAGGACATGAGAGCATCTTTTTCAAAGCAGATTATTCCTATTAAGCCTGTTCATGAACTTGTGGGTTTGTCCAGAGTCTTTATGGGAATGTGACATTCCTGTTTAATATTTTTCTGTGAAGAACATTAAAATGAAATTTTGGCTGGGGCTTTATTAACCTATCTAACAAAAGTCAGCTGGTCAGTAGGCTTACCTGGGAATTGAGCTCTTCTGAGACTGATGTCTCTCCTTTTTCAACCTCACTGAACTGCTGAGCTACTATGAAGTAAGTAGCTCTTTTTGTTTGTTTGTTTGTTTTGTTTTCCCCAAAACATTTGGCAGCTATAGTTTTCATTTCAATGTCAAATGACTACCAACCAAACCTCATGCTTTCTGTCGCACAGAACTGTTGTTTTCTGACCAACTCTGCCCATCATAATCACAATAGAATCCCATGGTGATTATTAGAACAACTTTTGGAGCTATAGGATAGATTATCTGACAACAGGTCTACTCAGTTTTGGTTATTGTACGGTACAAATGAAGATCAGTATGAAAAATTCTGAATTGTAGCCAGTCTACATACTTTTTCCTCACAGGACCTACGACAAGAAAGAAGAACAACCTTTTAAGCTATGCCCACTTTTAAAAATCTACCTGTAGTTTGAGACTGTCTATAACTGGTTGATTGGGGGGAAAAAAAAGTACAATAATAAATAACACAAGATTAACAAAAGTGGAGTACATTCATTTAAAGTTTCTTTGCAATGGGAATCTGTAAAAATTTGGGTCTGGGGTAAAATAAAAGTAATCACTAGTTGAAGCTGCACACCTCAAATTAAAAAAAAAAATATAATTTTGGGCCCTGGGACACCATAGTGTCTTATTCTTACACTGTTTTTTTCTTCTGCCCTAAGCTTTGATTCAAAGGAATTGACTGACAAACAGATTGTCCTCCAAAGTATCTTTATTAACACATTGGTGGAGAGGACACAGGGTTAACTCCACAAATGTACCTCTGCTTTTTTACATTTTTGGTGGGCTTATATAGCAATTTTTTCATAAATGTCATACACTCTTACATTTTTGTGGTTAGTAGCTGATAAACTAAATGGTTAAGCACACATTACAATAGCATTTTATTTTACTTAGGTGTAAGACATATTTTCTGGCTTTCTTGTTAACACTTGTCTACGTGCCTAAAAGGAACAGTTAGTTACCTATCTGTTCCTCCAAGCTTGCTTATGTATTTTTGAAGCAACAGTTAGTTAACTATCTGTCTCTCTTACAAGAGCAGTTCCCTATTTGCAGCTAGCAGTTTTGAATATTTGGTTAAATTTTCTAATTTGCTAAGTCACACTAAACCAGACCTGCTTATGCTTATCACAGTTACAATATAAAGTTGACACTTCTTTGTCTCAGCTTCCATGAATAACTTTGCAGGTATGTAAAACCTGTTGACTTTGACAGGATTATCAATGAAGCATGAAGTTATTTATAACTGTACGTAGCTAATGGCAGCAGTTATACAAGGGTTACCTGCTTTATGTTATTATGTTTCAGCCACAATTTTGAGATCAGTATGGACCACGAATGGACCACAAGGGAGAATCAGAGGGCACAGAGCAAAATTGGTAGCAGCCCTGTTGTCTGCGTATCTTACCTGAAGACTAAAACTAGATGTGATATCACAAGACATCTCAGAAATCTACTTAATTCTTCAAAGGTGTTTCAGATGCAGTTTTGCTGCAATCCGCTGTTCTCTCTTTAGGTTCACCATTGTGCTGCAACATGATTTAGGGCCTAACCTTGCTGTTACAGATGTTAGTTCACAGATGAGGGTGACTACTGGTAGAACAGAGAAGGAAAGCTCCTCAGGGCAGGGATCTTGTTTTTACAGCAGAATTTTAAGCTCTTAGTACATTATAAATTATGATATGAAGAATACTGCAAGCCACAGCCTCAAAAACCTATCTAAGGATGCCTTGGTAAAAGCAGAGTAAGGAATGTAAAGTGTCATTAAGAGTGAGTCAACATGCGCAGTCAGTGCTACAGGAATGACTGCTACTCAGTCTAACTGCTCACAGTGACGGGCTAAGCTCCGCTGTTGGCAGAAACTCACACGAAAAACCAAGCTTTTGGTAACCAACTGCAGATCCACGAGGAGCGGGCTCTCTGGCCACGCACAGGCCCTCGGCTTGGAGAGCCGGCACGCCGCGGCTCAAGCCATGTCCACCCGAGGCACCTTCCAGCCCTGTCCCCGTGGCTGTGCAGGGAGAGCTGCTCCGAAGGGCTCAGGAGGCGCGGGCCGCGGGTCCCGCCGTCCCGCCGCCTGCGGGCACACGGTGCGGGCCGGCACCAGGTGCGGGAGCTGCCGCAGCAGCTGCAGGCAGGGCCGGGCGGTCGTTCCCCCGGCGACAGCAGGCAGCTCCCGAGATGCCCTCTCCGGGCTTCTCCGGCCCGAACAGACCCTGCTGATTTCCTGCCAAATCCGCTCTTTTCTCCCCCCTCTTCCCTCCATGGACAGACCTCAGCTTTGGCCGCGAAACCCCGAGATTCCGAGTCCTTTCTTCCCCGCTTACTTTCTCTCAGGGCCATCAACAAACACGCTCACCCCTCCCGAAATGTTTCCAGCCTCAAAACTTAGCAACCGTGTCCCCCGCCTCCCGCGGCGGACTCCTGTCGCTTGTCCCTCGCCTCCTGCCCCCCTCCCGCCCCGCTCCGCTGCTGCCTCCGGCCCCAGCAGCTGTCAAAGGCAGCCCGGGCCGGCGTGCACTTACCCCGGAGCACAGCGGGGACCGAACTGCCCATGAGGACCCAGAGGGAAAGGCGCAGCAGCAGCCGCCGCAGGCTCCTCGGCAGCCGGGGAGTCATCGCGGAGCCGGATCGGCACGGCCGGCGAGCCGCGGGCGGGGCGCGGGGGCGGCGAGGAGGCCGCGGCGGCGGTGGCGGGGCCGGCGGGGAGCGGGGCTGCGCGGCTCCGCTGCTCGGGACCGCGGGTGACTCACTGAAAACTTCACTTCGGCGCTGCAGGGGAAACAGGAAATCTTAAACTTCGCAAACAGCTGGGCAGGACTTTCTTACTCTTACAGTAGTTCCTTCTCCCCCTTCCCACAGTCACCCCCTCCCCTGCGCTCGCCCTTTTTCTTTTTTTTTTTTTTTTTTTTTTTTTTTTTTTTTTTTTTCATTTAACATGAAACCTCACCCAGTTTGATGTCAATCATCTGCTAGAGGCCAGCCCCTCTCAGGTCTGGCTCTCCCACCACAAGCGCGCCGGGGCCAGCCCCGACGTGCAGCCCGGATCCCTGCGCCTGCCTCCCTCCGAGGCGGGGACCGACCACAGCCACCCGCCCGCGCTGCCGGGCCCCGGAGCTGCACCGGGGCTGGGGACAAGGCTCAAGGCCGAGAGGAAACGGCCAGCTCGGAGGGCTCCGTCTCCCTACCAGTTGAAAGAAGACCCAGTCATATCATTTGGGGCACGGGGACTTTCCAGAGCTCCTGCTGGCATCCGTATCCCTGATCTTAACGATGCTGCTGCAGCCGGTTTCCCCCTCTGCGGAACTGGAATCCGAAAGAAGGACGTAATCCCCAGATGAACTAAAGCAGGGAGCAGGGGAGGTTGAAGTCAGGGTAATAGTAGGAAACCTTCACACAGACTAGCTGGGCACTCAGCTTGCAGATGTTGAAGCTGGCTGGAGCAACTTGTCAGCTGCTTCTTATTTTGCACTTACCCCCAAATGGGCTGGATGTGCAATACTTGATCTCAAATGCTGTGTATGTGACACAGATTAAGTTCTTCTCCAGCCCTCCCCAAAGCAGTTTTTACCAGAGATTTTGCCTTCTCCACGAACAAAAAATTGCACCTATGATTCAGGAGCAGGACCACACTGATGTGTATAGCCCAGTCAGAGATTGTAAGAACCATTAGACTTTCAATCTGAATAAGTCTTGAGCTTTCTGCCAGTATAAATCCAGCCATTGCATAGCCAGCAGTTGTCTTGAGACTCATTTTTGGCTCACAGTCTCCCTTCCTCTCTGAGTTAAATGGCTGAGTACTGATGGAAGGGCAAACTGATGCACATGGGGATAATTTGAAGGTGTTCCTTGGAACTGAGGTGGTTTGCTTTTGTCTGGGCTACAGCACTAGAGATACAGATCTGGGTGTTTCAGAAAATGGCCTAAGGCCTCAGGGGAATATATGTAATCATGCTCTGACTGTCCCAGATCAACTCTGCTTGAATTTGGAAATGTTTGCATAAAGAATTTAATTGGCCTATAACAGACATAAAAAAAATGTGATTTTATGTAAATTGAGTTTTAAAAACTCCCTAAATGCATATTTTCACCATGCCATCTCAGTTGATGGTGTAAAGTCTCATAAAACTCTCCAAGAGCATTTTCCTCTCCCTCACCCTCTTTAAATACAGTCAACATTCACTCAAGCACAGTTTCTACCTTCCAGAGGTAAGAAAAATTTTGGACTCCCTTTGAGCACAGACTGGAGTGTTCTTATCAGTTCCTGTGCACTAGCTCTGTGCTTGACTGTTTTCAGTATCCACTTAAACAAAAGCGTTTCTCAACCTCCGTTAGTATATAAGGAGTGCTGTACATTGCTGTCTCCTTGGAGTTGTCAAGCTACAGGTGCCAAAGAGCTGCTGTTTGCTTAGAAAGTTGGCTGTGTATGCTGAAATTTCCTATTAGTTTTTAGTGACGAACTTCCAACATAAAAAAGAAGTTTAAAAGCCAATAAATACAGATTTAATGCTACTATTCAAACCTGTCACAATCCAGGCTTGACTTGTCAAGCTGGCCTTTGCCTCACTTGCATCTCTCTGCCTCACATGAGTTCCATGGCTCTTCTCTCACGTGGGCACATTCTGACCAGTCTCTCTCATCTAGAGTCTGGCACTAGGAGAGGCACTTGTAGGAGATGGAGACCTTGGGAAGGGCTGTACTCGGGTCTCCAACAGTCTCTCACCCTTGAGTACAGCATGGCGTCACAACTCCTCTCTCTCACATGAGGTAAAATGGCACCTGTTACCCAGTAAGTGAGGAGTCTATGACAAATGGACTTCAGAAGTCTGATATTTCCATGTAAACATTGCTTTTATTTTCACAAATACATCATGCAGTGAGGACTGTGCTACAGCTGCACTTTGGATGTTCAGAGAACCCATGAGAGTGCTACCTGCTACTAGAAAGTTTTTGGGTGAAAGGAAGGTAGATATCCTCAGTGGAGGAGTACTGACTTTGTCACCTATAGCCTGTGTGGAAGTGGAAGTAACCCTGATTTGGTTCACAGATTTGTCCCAGACAGGCTTATTAGTAAAATCTCATGTTCTACCTTTGAATACTGTAAGTCTCCCTATTAGGGCCCAAATGCAGCTTAATCAAGATTTCCTGCACAACCAAAATATATAAAATAAGACTAAGCTGGTCATTTCTTTCCATTTCCTTGTTCATAGTTCCCAGTTCCCTATTTGCAGATAGCAGTTTATTACTTACTTCTAGATTGAAACTCTGAGCATTGAACCTCAGTCGAATACCTGACTGAGGTAGAGAAAGAGCCCCCTTTGAAGAGGAGCAGATTAAAGACCTAAATAATCAACTCCAGCCTGACAGGGAAAGAAAGGGGCAGCTAATTTCAGTTCCTCACTCAGAAAGGCAAAATATTGAAACACAGAATATTATATATTCTTTCTTAAGCTTAGAAGGTTTTACCCAGAACACAAACAGTCTGGTACCTCTTGAATCTCAGGGCCTCCTAGTGAAGACAAACTAAGTACTTCTTGCTGTAGTTTTAGGTAGTTTTAGCTTTTAAAATAGTCCATAAAGACTACTGAATATAAATTATCTCTCTTTGTTATTGCAACAATTTTTTAGCTTTCAGTATAGTACTTTTGTCAAAATCCCATGAGAACTACAACATTATTCTCATAGAAGGACACTTTCAACCTTCTACAAAACTTGCAGTGGTACTAAAAACTGTTGTTTCACTGTACTTAACATACACTCCACTCAAAACCATTCTACACACAGTCAAGAACTGCTAATGCATTCAATAAAGCAATTCTTTTGATTAGTTTATTAACTTCAGTGTTGTTTTGTTTAAGAATCTCAGAACAAGATAATTCTGAGACCCACTGACTCAGAATTAGGCTTATACTGTTTTACTAGCATAATATAATCATGCCTATATGAAGCTTATATATGTGATGTAGGGTGAAGACATCTCATCTTACTTAGGCTGTCTAAAAGTTAGCCTTGGAGTGAAGTTCCAAGAGATGATTGAGACAACCCACCACCTTTCCTGCCATCTAAAGGAGCAGTCTCATTTTTTTGGCTGTAGTGGAATAGTCCCAGATCAGGTTCAAGAAGGAAAGGTTGGAGGACAAATGCTGGATGAACAGAACAGTCATTATTAGATCAACTACATTCCCTCAGTCATCCAATGATGGAAAGGAGTCCAGATATTTTAAAAACCTTCTAGACACATGAGCTGATGATAGAGAGCAGAGTTAGCCCAGACATCTACTTTTTAGGTATCTGATGTTAGATGACATGAATCCTAAAGAAAATGCTCTTTGAATCGTATACATCATATAAAGTAAGCTACAAGATGCTTTACTGACTGGTGATCATTGGAGCTACTTCCTGTGATATTTGTTTGGAATGACACAAGGCAATCAGATACATAGTGTGTTGATATTACCTTGACAAAACTATTAATGACAAAACTGGACCAAGTAGTTTGACCCAAATAAAAGCATTGATGACTCTGAATAAGTTTTGTCATAACTACTTTCAAAATAAAATAGGAAATCTGCTTGAAAAATTGACACATCCCTTTTCAATGTTTTTGGTATGATACAGTTGGGGTTTTGTTTTGAAGCAGACAACTAGTTTTGAAATTTTTTTTGTTCTCTCCATGTTACATATTTTAAAAAAAGGACATGGGAACAACATACAACACTTTAATTTCACTGCAGTGAAAGTTTATTTTTTAGGGAAATTTTGGCATTTCAGTTCAAATAAAAGTCAAATTTTGTAAGCCTGTATAATTTGAAACTCAAAACCTCTGTTCCCTGCATCCCTTTGTTCACAAAACTAACATTTGCCTGCTAATTTTCAAATTGAGGGTGCTTGGCATGGAGTATTGGCCTTTCAGCATTCTTGATAAAAGCTCTGCCTGTCATGTGTATCATTCCTCTTTGGACTACTGTCAAACTGTTTTGCCTTGTATCACTGCTTGCATTGTATTTTTCTCTTAATTTAGGTTATCATAGAGCACGGAATTATAACTACACTTAAATGCAGTTTTCTTCTTTTGCATAATCACTGGTTTTAACTTGTTAATAATGATTTGCACCATTATGAGAACACAAGCACCCTCAAGCAAGGACATTTCAAAAGGTTGCATTTATTGTAAAATATTTTGAAAAACTCATCAGAAGTGTTTGGACTTAACACAGCATTATGCTTATCTCACAGATATAATCAAATTAAAACATCTGTTGTGTGTAATCATCTGTCAGAAGCAGGAAATCAGCTCGTTATCAACTCCTGCATACATCAGAGGCAACAAGAATAATGTTATCTTCAAGATTTATCTTAGTAAAGCTTTCTGTACAAACCTCCTGAATGACACTTAGCAAAATAAAAGTTTGAAATATTATTCTAATTAGCACTAGATTCTCAGGGCACTGCTCTTCACATGATCTCTGACTTTTAGCTATAATGCAAATCAGCCATTTTTAAGCTTCACCAAATTGACTTGTTCTGTGTTTACTGTGTATGTAAAAATACCCCCCAACAGTGAAAGCAGAAGTACATGGGTGCCAGAGGAGATATCCTTCTGCAGTGCTTCTGGCAGGAAGGACCACTAATCTCACCACACAGCCTTTTAAAGGAAAACTTCCATTCTATTTTTTCAAAAGCAAAGGACATTTGGAGACTTTATACTGTCTTCTTCAGCTTCTTGTACTTCTCACAATGGGTAGCTGAGCTGGGGGGAACCCTTGCACATCTCCATAAATGTGTTGTATCTTTTGTCTTGAATCTTTTACGTGTACAAAGAACTAGTAAAATTAAGTCTAGATGATGTGGCATTTTTAAAAGACATGGAAGCAAATTATTACTGATATACTATGAAGATAATTTAAATTACTCAAAAATATGGTTACCCATGGAACCTGTCTCCATTACCACATAATTTGTAGTATTCATTATCATCAAAGCTTGTTTTTATAGGCTCTTCATTGGAAAGAATTCGAACATTGGATGCCAAGCCTCAGAAAATATCTAAAACTATCAAAGAACTTCAGTAGTATAACAGAGGTCCTTCTGTTTCATTTTTCCCACAGGAACAGAAGGGAGTTGTGAATCTATGATAGAGTATATCCCTAGATCTAATCTGAAAGAATCTCAATACTTCAGCCACAAAGCCCCAGAACTGAGGAAAGTATCCTCCCACCCCACCAAGCAGAAGATCATGTCTGCGTTATTCAGGAATGCAGCACACTGATGATGTTAAACTGGCTCATTTGACTGGATCTTTAAACAAATTTATTTGTGATACCACAGCTGTTCCTCTCAGAAAGGAAATGCATGGTTCTATAGTTTTTATCTGCAAGGCAACTTTATGGTCTGTGGTCACAGGAGGTGGCTACTGTGCTTTAGAGGTCAGAAGCAAGCAGTTCAGGAGGATCCAGAATGCCTTGGGAGTTGGATGTTGTTCCAACAGTGCTGACCCTGTAACAAATGAGCTAACTGTGGTTTCCAAATAAAATTCAGATAAAATTCCAGATAAAATTCACTTTTGTTATTTTCCTCCTCTCTGGCTAAGACCTTCGTCAAACTAGCCTGTGAGCCCCCTTTTTGGTTTGTACACACACAGTCTCCCACATCTTCCAGTTGGTGTAACATCTTCTCGGTTGGAAGATGCTTCCCATGCAATCCTACCAGCCCTGAATGTTGGGAAGCCATTTCCCTTCACAACTCAGGCCAGACTTGCTACCATCAATAGTTTCAATTCCTGGCTGTAGCAGTCTAATACAGAGCAGTGCAAATTACATACTCATCACCTGAAACTCTCAGGTGGGAAGGATTCCTACTCCATCCTGTAAGTGTGGACAAACCCTGGGGGCACTAAAGACCTCTGCAGGGATCAGGGAGAGATTGTTAATTCACAGCTTCAGTGATATTCACTGCTCCTTGCATCACTAGAACAGTATAGGGACTATTAGAGAAAAAACTTTAGTGCAATTTGCACCCATTTTGTTACCATTTTTTCAATATTAAAGTGTTAAAAATTGTCCTTCACTGAGAATTAGATGCTTTGAAGCTAATAAAAGATGCAAGATTGACCCCACTGTCTATGAAGAAAGAACACATGCATTTTCTGTCAATTTGGCAATTCTGGAGTGTCAATTCCCCGAGTTCTATGACCAGATACTGACTTCAGTGAGGGAACAAATGCACATTGTTGGTTCAAAGTCGGTTTTTCCTTCCATAGAAAGATGTATAACATTTCTTGCTCAACTTTGCCCTGTCTTTAAGAATATTTTTATGTATCTGGTGACCTATGGCTGGAGAAAGTGATTTGGTAATTCTCCTGCCTATCACAAATTGAGGTACAATTGAGAATGATGAAGGATGAGTGTGAGTGAATATTTGGTGTCTCTTCACATGATTTGAAGTACAGATAAAGGCACATCTTGTCCAGTGCTGCTACAGTTTGGTCTCTGAATCATGCAGCAATTGGAACCCTCCTGTCCTGAAGGACGTCTGCCCATCTAATATTAAAAGAATGCTTAGAAATTGAGGAATTTGTTGACTTTATGGTGAGATAAACACGACAGCCAGGCAACAGAGTGGGATGTACAGAGAAGTGTAGTGGTGCTCCTTAGGAAGTGAGAAGATCATGTTGAAGTTAGACCAAATTTTGTGAAGAGCTTTTATAGCACTTGCTATTTGATGCATGTATTTGCTTGCCTTAAGTATTAGCTTAGTTTTCATCTTTTCTTTCTTTGATGATTTTTTACTGTGATTCAAAAATAAAAAAAGAACAAAAAATCAACTTCGGTAATCTCCATCACAAATGAAAAATAATTTACAGCTGTCTGCATGACATTACTCTTTTATGATTTAAATGTTTTTCCTTTAAAGGGCATGCTGTTCTGAATTAGCGTGTCTTTCTTTTCTTCATTTTGTTTCCTTTTTTTGCCTCTATTCTTTGTTTTCCTTTCTCTTATTTCCCCTATTCTCTATTACATCTTTCTTTCTTTTCTTTCAGTTTATTTCTTATGAGTGTTTTAATCTGTCCCCATTGATTTTTCCTCTGGGTGTCAATTACAGACTGCCACTAAAAATTAATTTTTTGACATCTTTGCTATTAGTGCTATTTCAAACTATGGTAATGTTAGACTTAACAAACTGTTTCTTCAGAAGTGTCTTCGTGTGTGCACCTTAACGACTCATTCAGAAAAAATCATGACTATTAGTTTCACAGCTAGCAACCACTACACTCAGTTAATTTATCAGTGGTAAAACTTTTGTGTCTCGTACAGTGCCTTTGAGTCAAAGCCCTGAATAAAGGGCACAGTGAAATGGGAGTGGCATAACATACTTCACAGCTCATTTATTTGCCCTGTTAACCACAATGAAGTATCCCAGCTCAGGCTGGTCTCCATTCCTTTACTGCCCAACAATTTCTAGGTGTTCTCAGATGTGGCGATAAGCTGATATGTAAAGCCCTGGAAAAACACTGTGGCACTGAGGTTCCACTTTCTAAGAGTGCAATCACTGATGTGTGGGTGGTGCCGGCAGGGTATAGCTGAACTGGAGTTGGTGTTGCGCAGTGGGCTTGACCTCCTGCACAGAATCTGTTTCCACTCCTCTCTGATCTTCTTATGAAGCTTAGTGGCATATTGGGGAGCATAGATCCTATTTTCAGTAAAAGTGTGCTTGATTTGCAGCAAGAACACAAACTGACCCATGAGAGTGGTGAATGTCTGCTGGTGCTGTCCCATAGTTTGCCCATCTGTGAGCTCTTCCATTCTTTATGGGGACTGGATCATTTTCTCAGATGAATGCTGCGCTGTGATCCACTCTCAGACTTGGCACATTATGCTGGAAGATTCAGAGGGGACAAAGGTAAATTAGGCTGATTTATGCACCAAGATCCAGATTACCAGAGCCTATGCTGACTGCAGTGAAGACCTATCTTCCATGTAACTAAACGGGAAGCCAAAACACCAGCAGACTATTACCATAACCCAGAGCTGTAGCAGGATGTTTCAGTGTCAGAGCATCTCCTTTCTGTCCTGCCTTCCCCTCTGCCATCAGTACATCATCTCACCTGCTCCTTTACTCCTTTCAGTTCCTGAGTCCTTGTTCACAGTCTCCCTGCAGCTATTTCTAGCCTTCTCTGTGTTCCTGCCAGCTGCCACAGCCTGCTCAGCCCACTCAGCACTATGTGTGGCTCACAGGACAGCAGCCCCTGGGGCTGGCAGGGTTTGACATACTTGCTTTGTGTTGTTGTGCCCTTCAGAGATATGCTGGGGTACATGTCCCAGCCCATCTCTGTGCCTCTTGTGGAAGACTTTACTTGTTATTTCCCGTAAAGTTTCTTAAATCCAATAAAGATTCAAGGAATAAAGTAATCTGAAACACCTATTAGGTCATTGTTTAATTTCTTTCCTTATATAACTGCAGTGGGCAAGAGGATTTAAAAGGCAAACATGATTTTTAGCACTTTTATACTGCGATTAAAGTTTGCTGCTGCCATAGTCATATATTGTCAATAATCATTGACAAGAGGCTTTTCATCACGGACTTTTTACCTAGAAAATTGTGGAGTAAGTGCTGTCTTGGACTCTCTAAGAACTGGGATATCTAGCTGCTGCTTATTGATCGGTTTTGATATTGTTCATCCTCTTGGGTGCTGGTGAGAACAATAAGAATCTGTCAAAGAATGAATTTACACAGACAGTTCAAATATTGTTCCTTCTCTTCACCACATCAAGGCAGACATGGCTGTCAGCCCAATCATTTAGAACACAGGCTCCAAAAAACTTCAGTCACACAGAACATCTTCTGAAAGTCACAATTCCTTCCACATGCTGTGACAAATGGTGTCAGCTGTAGTAATATTGCATGATTTTTAGAGCATAGAGCCAAGCTTTGCTGCCTTCCTCTTTTCTGCTATGCCTTTGAAGGGGTTTTGTTGGCGACAAGAAGGCAGGTAGGTCATGGAGGTGATGAAAGGAGCAACGTACTATTTTGCCTTTTCTACATAGACATGTAGACCTCTCTCTTACTGAATTGCAAGTCAAATAGACATAACTCATAATCTTCCACTGGAGTAATCACTAGAGAAATATAAGTATTTTTTTTTCCCTGCTAATTTTTGCAAAAATCTTTTATGTTTTGCAGTGGAATAAACGACTTATGGAACAAATTATCACAGTTGCATTATTTGTGACACCACCCTACTCTTCTCTTCAGCTTTAAAGTTTTCTAAGAATTACAAAAAACCCAATGATTCTTACAGATGAAGAGATACACCACTTCCTGTGAAGTGCTCAAAGATTCTCAGCTGGAATGTATGGTGTGGGAAAAGATGCTTGGGAAGCACAGGTAAATTTCTTTTCTCATAGTGAACATTACGACCTAAAAAAAAATGTTACTTTGCTTACAGCACTTAGAAGACTTTTAAATAAGAAAGTATATTTATTCTTATTTCTGTTGTTTACTTTTGTGTGTGGCATGTGAAGGGGACAAATTGGGGGATAACTCATACCTCTGTGGATGTATTTTCTCCTGTGCAATATGGAAGTGATAATTACTACCCCATAATGTGGATAAGATTTATCTGTTAGGGTACATAAGTCAGACTTCACTTCCCAGGTGTAAAACACCATAAATGATATATGTACTTTATAACTCTAGTATGTTTTCTTCTACATTGCCTTTCAGGTGCAAACGCCGTTCTCTTTACAGTCTTCGTGTTGATGGCTCTTAACCAGACATCTGCAGTATCAAATGTGATTCATCTAAGGCATGCTAACATTACCACTTACTGCTTGTAGCTCAGTACCAATCACACACTGGCAACGTGAGCTTCCAGGTGTGAAAGACGTGGTGACAACTGAGAACTGCAGGTGCTGATTGAGTGTGTAAGTCAATGTGCGATAAGCAGGAACCAGTGTGAACTTTGGTTTCAAAGCCTAACAAGTATTTTGCAAAGGTTGCATTTGCAGCCCTAGACAGGAATTAGAGGTTGTTTTGCAGCACCCACAGAATAACCTTCTGCTGTTGCTCTACAAAGGATGCACACTACTTTCAGCTTTTGCAAACCAGTTTACCACAGAGACTGCTTTGTGGGCTCCCTGCTGCCGTGCTGGTGCTATTGTACACAGGCAGCTACGCTGCTCAGAGCACACAGCTGGTAGGGGGCTTGCTGCCTCCTTCCACAGCAGGCAGCCGTTTCTGGCCTTCATCTACACCATTAGGAGATGGGCTCCAAGTTGTAAAGTCTGAATCTGGATCCAAATACAGTTTTCTTCAGCATTCACAGGAGATCTTATCCTGGGTTTGGGCTTCCCCCTTTCAAATCAAAGACCAGCTGCAAAACTTGTCTTTCAGCAAAAACTTCCTCAAAGCTTTGGGGTCTGGGGTTGCAGTTTTGGTTTAGATCCATTTCTAGCTAATTTTGAAAATTCTGCATGTAGAAATTTAAGGCCAGATGTTTTTCTCATTGAAGTCAGTTGGGTCTTGCTTTCTTGACAACGATTTAAAAAAGGCACTTAGATTTGTAGAAATCTCCATTTTGTGATCTTAGTTTATTACATTAGACTCATGACCATCTCTATTTAGTATTAACTTAGGATACATGTCCAAAAGAAAGTCCTTGTTTAGCTTGACCTCATACATTCTAATAGTTGCTTTTGGGGTGATGTGTTGTCTCCTCCAGAAATTTAGTGCCGAGATGAGAGCGGATCACCAAACTGTCACAAGGCAATGATTTTTATGTTTCTGCTATTGTGTAAAACTCAAGTTGGACCCAAGAAGATGAGAGCTGGTGGTGCACTGAATGGCTCAGAACACCTGTTGTCCAAAGGAAAGGACAGCACTGCAAGCAGAGTACAGCACTTACCAGGCTCACACAGGAGTTTTTAGAAGAGTTTTTGCTCTTAGCTCTATGTTGGAAAGAGTTTTTGCAAACATCTTGCTCTAGGAAAAAGAGTCTTCCTAAAGTGTATGTTATTAGTTATCTTTGTTTGTTTGTTTGTAACGAAATTAAAATTGAATGGGTTCTGCTCACTGAGCAGCACAGAAACAGCAGTTGGCTTGAAACGAAATGAGCTCAACTTGAAAAAACCCTCAGCTTCTGATACATGTTAGGCAATTTCCTGGTAAAAGTGTGATAAAGATTATTTGTATAAACAGTTGCTTCTCCAGCCATGTAGAAAGAAATGCTATTAATAGCAGGGGGTGGCTGTGGTCACAGTTAAGCACTTCTCTGTGACCTTAGGTTACTAGCCTAGCGCTCCTCCACAACGCTGCAGGTTGCTCCTGGGCTGTTGTCAGCCTCTGAAACACATCAGTGGTCTCTGTTCTGTCTCTGTGTGAAACTTCATTGTGTTGGATGAAGGAAGTCTTCATACATCTAAATTTCATTTCAGAGGCCCGATAATGACAGCTGTTTTTTAAGTGCTTAGAAAAGCAGCCAGAGCAAAAAGACTCTATCAGATGTTAGAGATCAGAACAGAGCCCTAGGAAAATTTGCAGTTGCAGCAGCACCTGTCATGTCAAACTACTATGCTGTTAGGCTGTGTAAAGAAGGAAAGAAGAATAAATTTCTGTTGTTACTTATGGTCACATCTCAGTTCTGTTCCTGCTCTTATCAGATGAGTATAGGCAAGAGATTAAGATTTCAATATACAAAAAAACAGTTGTGCAAGGAACAAGCTACTAAGTGTCCATGTTGCTGGAAAATTAGACCCTTAGAATGCTTTCACATTTTTGAAAGGGGCAGGAAGCATTTTTTATGGGGCCAGCTTCACAGTACAACAGTGTTGTGAAGCTCACATAACTGTGGGATGCTTCCCAGCACTGGAACTTGGGCAGAGAAGTACCTGCATAAAGTGTTACCAAGGTCACATTTTTAACTCTTTCCACATGTCAGCTTTTCTATAAACAGAAATTCCACAGCACTGTGCCATAGTGAAATGCTTTGGGCTTTTTTTTCCAGATAACAGCTTCATTATAAATGCATAAATGATGTAAATATTTATCACAGTACATGAGGACCTGTGTGACTCTCTTTGACATTCAAGGGACTAGTATATTCTGTCAAGATGAATCAGTCCTTCCTTTAATAAGGGAATAATTGAATTTCATAGAAAACCATGATGGTGAATTGTTACCTCAAGAGAAACAGCAGCACATCCCTTCCAAAGCCATCACAATAGCCCTCTGGACAACCTCTGCAAAACAACCCACCAGCACCACACGGCAGAGGGAGAGGTGAACCCCATTTGAGTCAGTGAATCTTGTCCTTCAGTTGTACATTGCCTTTTCCCGGACAGTTAGTGTCTCTACCATTTTCTACAGGAAAAAGATTACTCAAGGTGATGGCAATGCTTCTGCATGAATATGCATACAATTAATGGGAAAATCTTTCCCTACCTTAAAATTGAAAGGAAAAAAAATATTTTGAAGTTTTGTGAGCTGCTGGATATTTGGACACAAGCTGATATTTAGCTCATTTTCTTTCACAAACCACACGTTGTCCAGCCTTTTACATAGTATGACTTCTCCTTCCTGTACAGTACCTTCCAAATGTGCTTGAAGACTCTTAGTATGTATCATTTCTTTCAGTAAAGTAAGTTCAGACAAAAAAATCTACGGTGAAATTGTTTTAATTAAATAGTTGTTGAAGAGATTGCCAAGGGAATTGAGGGAAAAAGTGCCACCCTTTTTAACTGAGTAGAAAGATGTTCTTGGAGAGTTATGTGCTGGGAATTCATTTGTATCATAATATATTGGCACTGTACAATATTTTGATTGCTGTGGCAGCAAACTTAGCTACAATGGTTTCACAGAGAGATTAAAGCAAGGTAAGCAATTTTTACCGTGGAAAATTACTAAAAAATGCCTTACTAGTGACAATAAGCAGCTCTTCAGGGAGTACCAGTTTACACACAGATTAGCAGAGTTAGCAAGAGTTTTTGCAACAGTGCCACCTGGCCTTCCTTTGGAGGAGGAAAGTGCTGTACACGTCTTGTTCAGGTGGAGCACCGCGCAAATGCATTTTTAAAAACGACTGACATTTGTAATGAGGTTAATGTTCAAGTTCAAACACTTTTGCAAAATGGTTTGCACAGTTAATTCCACAGGTGACTGAATCTACCTCTGAGCTGTAGCCAAGAATAAAATATAGGCAGTAAAATTCAAAGGTGTCCAACCTTCTTCTTTGAACAAACCATGACATTCTCTGAGGTTCTTGACTTGTAATCAGAATCAATTAAATTAAATCAGTAAGAGAGAGATCTGTGGATTTCTTTACCTTTGCTAATGTCGATCTATCTACATTGGGCAATCAGGATTCAGTGTGAATCATCTGGAAAGGGTGATAAGCTCACCTGATAAGGTGCTGCTTTTAATACTATAGCAAAATATTAAACCTTTTCCTGGGAACTATAACTATTTTACTGCTATTTACTCTGAATGCTTTTATGATTTCCAATGTAACTGTTCCTAAACTACTTAAGTCTTACTGGATAGGAAGAACTCGTGCTGGAAGAATAAGCAATTCATATTGCTCAGTTGATCAGGAATGTTGTTTTTCTTCAGTGTGAGCTATAGTCATCGGATCCATGTATTCATTTTTGTGACACCCCTGAGAAATTACTCTTCTGTGTTTCTGCTCCACAAAGGAAGGAAAACAGGGAAGCAGCAAATATAGCAGCTTTCCCTGAACTGAGGAAGTTGCACAAGAAACATTCTTTATGATTTCCCTAAGAGGATCTGTTGGATAAACCAGTTTAGTTCCTTATTCCCCAGGAGTTCTCCTTATTCATGACATTAGAAAGGACTAAGATTTGGTGAAGAATTTTTAGAAAATCTAAAGATATACTCATTGTCTAAGCTTTGAAAGGGAACAACATCGCATTCCCTAAGCACACTCCCTTAAAATATTTTTAAAATACTTAGAGTTTTCACAAGTGTTTATCTTGCTGGTTTTACTGCTACTCCTCTTCCCCCTGTACACCCCATTTTGCCCCTAAAATGATCAAATGAAAGAATAATTAGAAAAACACTAAAGTTTAATTTCAGACTGCCCTGATAAATCTTCTCCAGATTAGAGTAACAATAATAAAAAAAAATATAATCTTCAAAATAATGCAAATTTCTCACTAAAGAAAACATGCAATTTATTTTTTCATTAACTTTTTGGGCTTTAGAAGCACTGGCAATAACTATGGTGACTGTTATTACTATCCTGTTACAAAGAACGCAGCAGCTTTTGTGGCAGGGTTCAAAAACTAATCAGAACGGCTGGTGATGGAAAGAATGACATAGATAACTGTAAAAAAGTTGCCACATTAGCTTGTTTTTCTTGTTGAAGTTTTCCACATACAAAAAAATTATCTTATGTATATGAAAATTATAGCCAGCGGTAGATTTGAAGAACTTAGAAACCCTTGGAACTGCCCTATATTTCCACCTGCAGAGACTAAGGAGAGTGGCATTTCCTTGTTCTCATCAGCTTTCTCATCAGTTATTAGTGTTAACTGTTTCAAAACCACACAAATGAGATAAGGACATTTTTGTACAATAGCTATTGCACAAAAATAAATGTAAGTACAATGAAAGTACATCTATAACCCCTTTGGATGACAAAAGGCTGGATGAATGGTGAGGGACAGAATGACATGCCTATGTTCATACATTAGCTGTATTGCAGCAAGGTCCTATGTCTCTACAGAAGGCTGGTGATGGGGGAGAGTTTTCTGTAGTAAATAAAATGTAAAATTAAAATGGATTATTTGAGTTAAACCAATGCTGTGTCTCCATGGACACTGTTAGACAGCTTTACTCCTAGCGTGTGTTACCACAGATCAACTAAGGTGGGAAGTCACCCTCACGAGTAGGAGATGACTATCTAGAATAAGACTGAGATGTGTCCATTAATTATGCTCATCTGGAAAAAATAGCAGGAAAAAAAATCATACGTAATAAAAGACCAGAAACCTAAAGGACATGCCTCCAAAATGACATACTTTCTTTTAAAAATTGGAAGGATGACAGATCATTGGGAAAAAACATGGTCCAGATGGTGGTAGATTCTGTATTTCTTCATGCCTTCAGATTGAGGAAATGTGTTGCAACTAAATACAAGTTACTGGACTAAAATAAAAAAAAAATTGATCAGACTAAATTAATTAATAGTCTTTTCTGGCCCTAAATTCCAGGAATCTTTGAAACAGAATAGTAGGAAAAGTGTGGGCAGAAGCTCTATCTGTCTAGCTCCAGCTGCTACTTTTCATTGGCTGTGGGTTCAGGAAAGAAAAATGCTCTAATCCATGGCTACTAGGAGAGTGAGAATCTTTAGCTTTCTTGTTTTGTCTTTCTCTCTGAGATTCTCTGCCATTTGCACCAGGCTCTTTCTACATGTATAAATCTGTATTTCTTGTGGAAATTCCTCCATGTGTGGCAGGAAGGAAGAGCCAAGGCTTCAGCTTCATGGGGTCTGTGTTGGGGAAAACACCCCTGCCTTCAGTCTGACAGAAATGTAGAAATTTATGCTGAAGTATTTGTGTAAATGTTATTAATTAACCTCACACCAAATGCCTTGTCCAAACTCTGTGGGCTGCCCACTCTCCCCAGCAATAATCACTATGAATGGCTCCTACAAACAACACCTGTGTTGGATGTGCCTGCCTGTCTACCTATCCAGCTTTCCTACAAGAATGTCAGTTTGGAATTATCGTTTCTCTTATTCTTGCAACTATGCTGTACATGAGGTAGAGCAAACCATTCATTTCTTTATGGAATCACAGAATAGCCCAGGCTAGAAGTGACCTCAAAAGATCATCTAGCCCAAGTCACTGAAAGCACAGAGCCAAAAGGCAGGCTCTATTCCCAAAACACTGACAGTCATAATAAATACCTATTTTCTACCAGCCTTTATTTATTCTAATTTGTGAACTAGTTGCATTCATCAGGTATAGAGTTTAGGCAGTGAGGTTGTCCCAAACCATAGTAAGACATTTGCCAGTGTATGTCTTTTAGCCAGCAATGAATGCAGCCAGAACAGTGATGGAAAGAGAAATTGGGGGAGAGCTTTACAGACACACAACTGCCCTCTTGCTATATGAACAACCAATGCAACAACCCCTGATTGGTGTGAGTGAGCTTTTAATCTTCTTTCCCACAGAAATCTGTGTTAGCCACAGATTTACAGCTGGCTTTGTGTCATACTAGTCTCAGTCAGGTCTGTATCTTGGTTTAATTTGAAGCAGTTCCCTAATTCCCAACTGGTGCTTCACAACTTAGGCTCAAGTACATCTCCAAAATCTGAGTCTGGTCCATACAGTCTGGTAAAACATTTGGCCATTGACCTCTTAGATCTACAAGATATTCTAAAATGAAAAGGTTGTAGGCAAGCCAGTTTGCCTATGAATTTTTCTTGTGATAGGAGTGATTAATATTTTGAAAACCAAAGGCATTTTTGCTATGCAGTTTACTTATGCTTGCATGCATTTTGGCCTCAGTGTAGTAACAGTCTGCGTATCCTCATTTCCATCTAAGATTTCTCTGTCAACCCTTACTGCCCTGCTTTTCCAAAGAAAAATGTGCATTTTGATGGAGTATTCCTTCCACTTTAGTTTACTTTTATTCGCATTCTTTGCAATCGTATGAAAACCACTCTCTCTGCAGTGGTTTAACCTGTACTCCCTTGTATTTAGTCACTTGTCAAAATAAACCTAAATATTAAACTATTTCACTGTTTTAGAAGCAAATTCTAAATGCTACCTCCTTCCACCCTCCTGTGTTTTCATTCTAAATGAAACTGTTGCTTTACTTGAGTAATTCCAACATTTTTGTTGTCACATCAGAAATACAATATCCTAATGGCCTCAAATTGAGTTTGAAGCAACGGAGAACTTCTCAGTATTTAAGTAGAAACAAATTGTATTCCACAGATAGCTAAGTGAATAAGCCACATGAACTGACTTGTGTACTCAGAAGGTCTCACTCATGGAACATCAGAATTCAAATTGTTTTAAAATCTGGAGTACCTGAAAACCTTTATGGCCTCCCTTGAAATAAAAGTAACAGAAGTTGGAAAGAGCCTGAAGATAAAAAAATGAGCCATTAAGACTTAAATCCTAAACAGAACAAGGTCCTATCCGAATTTCTTCTACAGGACATAAAAAACAATAATAAAGTCCTTGGTTGTCTCTGCATATGGCCTGTGGGATCAACAATCACTAATTTATGGGGTTTGGTTTGTTCGGGGTTTATTTTGTTTGGTTGTTTTTTTTGGTGGGGGAAAGGATGAAGGGATTATGGAATAAAAACAGCTGTTGAATTGTGTCATATGTGGAAATAAGCTCCTCCCCTCCCCCACCCAAGCACATAGGGAAAACTTTAATATTTCATCAAGATATTTAGAATCCAACAGAACATTCCACAGCAGGATTACCTTGGCAAGTGGTGCAGACATCTCAAAGCAAAACCAGATTCATACTGCAAATGGTTCTCAAGCATTTTTTTCTGACCCCCTGATCTAAAGCACATCAGAGGTATGCAGCTGTCTCTGACGTTTCTTCAGTTACTTTGAAAATTATGGCCGAGGCTGTAAACAGGTACTGAGAGAAAGCGGAAGCCTGCTGAGGGACTTCAGTTCAGACATATGGTGCTCAAAGCACCTCACACTATGGAAAAAGTCAGCAGTTAACTTCTGGATCTACTCACAGATTTCGGATTCCACTCCTGTAAACAGGAGTTCAGGGTGGAGGTGACAACTGCACGAATCACTGGGACGACATGTCCATCTACAAGGAAATGATGGAGTTTCCTAGTGAGCTGAAGGTGAGAGAAAGTATTTCTGGGAATTGCTGCAAATTTGATCATCCATGTCTAATGAGGAGCTGGCCAAAATTTTGATGAATTTCTTTGAGGAAAGGTGGTGACAATGTTTTGGCCAACTCTTCAAAGTGTTTTGCCTTTCAGGCAGACACACTTTGATCTTGCCTGGATTCAGTCTGAGCTGACTGTGTTTCATCTACATAGTTCCTATTAGGCATTTTAGAATGGTATAAGTGATGGTGGTTGCATTGTTCAACAGTGGGTGTACAGGAAGACAAAGAAGACGAGGTAAGTTTGGGTGGATATGACAACTGTGAGGTAACTTACATTAAGGCAGAAATCTCTTTAGGTATTTCAGTAATACCTCAGCAAAATGAGTAGCCTTGTCATGTACTCTGAAACTTAGCAAAAGGTGCCATCCCACATCTCCTCCAGGTAGGAGCTCATCTGGCAAGACTGAATTAAATTGGGTTAATGGGGATCAACTGGCACACCCTCCTAGTGTAGACCTTTTGTATAATGCCTCATGACACAAGGTACATCAGAAGACTCCCTTTACTTTGGCATAGCTATGCCTAACCTGTGTTGCTGGTAGGTTATTAACATGCTGTGCTGGCTATATGAACAGTCCTATATGAATATGTATGCAAATCACTGCAGTATGACTTTGCCATTCAGAGAGGCTGAACATCTCAAATAAATGACCACATTTTAAAAAGCCCCAGAACTCACGCAGGAACTAGAAAGAAGTTTCCAAATCGAATAAACTAAAACCCACTTTGGTGCCAGTGAGAGCAATAAGAATCTTGAACAATTTGTGACTGAGGTAGCCCAAAGGAACTGAGCTCCAAGAACATATCTCTGAACAGGGCTGCTAAATCTTTCCAGAATACATCCTTTATTGCTGCAGCCTCATCCTTTGGTATGGCAAAATCACCATGAGACGCCTTTAGCTATTTATATATGATATTAATGAAACCAGTGGATTCTCAGATTGTAAATCTGAAACTGCCATCTGCTCAGTGTTCCCGCTTTCTGAGTGCTTGTGTGCTCTTCTTTGGTTCTGCCTAACACACAATTCTTGCTGCGGTTGAAGTCAAGAGGGGTTTATTGTTAAAGGTGGCCATGGAGAAAGTACCTGCAGAAGATAGTAAATTGAGCAACCATAGTGCAAAGATGCATCATATTAAATCAAAGAAGAAAATCAAGGTTTAAGAACAACAAAACATATGCTGGTCAATATTCCTCTGCATTATACTATTGCCAAGAGGATGAAATACATGTGAACTATGTAATGCTGTTATGTGAAATACATATAACAGCATTCAAGAGTGCTGAATAAACTCTTCTTTTGCTTTAGCTGAAGAATTACAAACTGAAAATAATGTCCCTTTTGTGTGAGGAAAAATGCTCTGATTTGGAACAGTTCAAGAAAAATCTGCTCAAACTTAAAATATTCACAAAGACAGAGAGCAAGTCCCTGAAGAATTTGTCCCTAAAATCACTATGCTGATTGCACTTGCCTTCTACATCATCTTCCCTTCCTGCAGTTCATCCATAGTCTTCAAACTTGCTGTGCCACGATAATCAGTTTCCTTCTCAAGAAACTGCTCATTTCACAGTGCATGCAAGCAGTATGCTCTGTGAGACTTAGGAATATGCTGAAAAAAGCAAGCTGTCCATTCAGCTGAAAATGGTGGGCTGAGAGTTTGTCAATGGCTGCTGTGCACTTGGAAGTTTCCCTTCTGTCTTTGCTTCACAACACAGCCTGGAATTACTGGATTCGAATGGGTGTCCATACTTTATGTATTGTTAAAGAACAATTTAATACTTAAAGCTGAGACATCCAAACCCTAAGACAAAGAGCTCTACTCTTTTTTATGGATAGATTTTTTTCCAATATCAGATAATATAAACTGTGAACCACAACTGTACTGTATCAGTAATTTTTTTTACTTGTTGTTTAATACATATATAGGCAAGAAAGAAAAGGAGATGGGCGGGATTGGACAGTTGATTGGGACTTTAAAACATCTGTTACATTTCCAGAATTCCTTTCCTGGTAAGACTTTGAAATGTCACAGCTGCTGCCCTTTTGCTTGCATGATTATTTCTCCAGCTGTGTGGAAATGCTGCAAAACCATTTTGTGACCTGTCACAGAAAATATTTTGACTCAACAATCAATAACATAGAAGTTCCTGCTGAATGATATTATGTAACTCTGGTGTTAGAGTGGATAAAAAAATATTGTTGATTCTTAATCACTGTATTTGGAGTTGAGGCGTTTAGAATGCATTTTCCCAGCAAAGTTGCATTCTGTGTCCTTTTAAGGTTTAGAACTTGGTTCTTCATATCTCCTCTATGCTTTAAAGCCCAAGTTAAAGAAGGGGTTACCAGGCAGTTAAGGGGGAGACTTTATCCTTCACTGGAGACTTTGTACTATGTGCAGGGATAAAACCCCTGCAAATCAGAAAGAATTTTTTTGAGCAATAGACTTTAGAAGTGGTTACCCAATACCTGAGAAAATGAAGATGGACAAGAGGGAAAAGTAATCTAAGAGAGCTGTGAGGCTGGAAAATTCTGGGAAAGCACTATAGGGAAGTTATTCCTATTGCTTTATAAATGTTTCCCCTGGTGGTTCTGGGTTCTTTTGCAAAATGTCTCAGTTATCAAACCCTGCAAAGATACACACTTTTGCCTTTTCTCAGACAGGACTGACCTACTGCTGACAACCTAACAAACTGGGGAGATGCTCTGATAGCGAGTGGTTGCTGAGCTGCTAAGTAAGGCCAGTGGTCTGCAGCAAAATGAGGGACAAAAGGAGGCTCACTTCACCTTCCTATGTTGCTGTGAGAGGTTGCTCAGAGCCCTATCTAACCTCACCTTGAACAATTCTAGGGATGGGACATCCACAGATTCTTGAGCAACCTGTTCCAGTGTCTCACCACTCTCACAGTAAAGAATTTCTTCCTAACATCTAATCGAAACTTACTGTTTTTCAGTTCAAAGCCATTCCCCCTTGTCCTGTCACAACACGCCCTTGTGAATAGTCTCTCTCCATCTTTCTTGTAGTGTTCCTCCAAGTACTGAAAGGTCACAATTAGATTACCCCAAAGCCTTCTCTTCTCCAGGCTGAACAAAACCAACCTCTTAAGCCTTTCCTCAGAGGAGAGGCGCTCCATCCCTCTAATCATCTTGGTGGCCCTGCTCTGGACTGCTCCAACAGGTTGATGTCCTTCCTGTGCTAGGGACCCCAGAGCTGGATGCAGCACTCCGGGTGGGGTCTCATCAGAGAGGAGATCAGATAGGGACAGAATCATCTTCCTTGACTTGCAGTCCAGGATACAAGTGGCTTTCTGGGCTGCAAGTGCACACTGCCAACTCAGGTCCAGTCTCTCATCCATCAGCACCTCCAAGTCCTTCTCAGCAGGGCTGGCTCTTGATCTGTTCATCTGTTCATCAGCAGGCTGTGTTGATACGGGGGGTTGACCCAACCCACATACCTTGCTCTTGGTCTTGTTAAACCTCATGAGATTCTCATGAGCTCTCTTCTTGTCCAGGTCCCTAACAGTAGGTTGTTATGTTAAAAAAAAGTAATCTCTACTTTTTTATGCTTCCCCTGTGTCAGCACAAGCTAAAAGAGCCAAGCTCCTAGACTCCCTAGCATAAATGTGTATCATGGGCCTTGACAATGCCCGTGATTACTCCTTCGCAATTACACAAAAAAGGAAAAAAAAAAAGAAAGAAACCTAGAAGGAAGCATGACTGCTTGTCTCCACAGCCAGGGGTTTGTTTCTACCATCTTGTGATACTGTCCCACAAGACCAGACTATGACCTAAAAATGTCCCTTCTCTTCAGTCAATCTTCAGGGGAAAAGCTAACGGCTAGAGTGATCAAGAGGGAATCCTGTCACACGCACAGTATTTTACACCTGGCTGATTGAACATACCTGGCTAATAACATTATATACTTGGCATCGTTCATTATCTTAACTTATATCTCGAATTGTTGGCTATGTCTGAAAGCTGAAAGCTTTTTTTTTGAGAGGAAATTAGCCAAAACTACTGCTGGTAACAACTGTCCACAGATTTCCTAGCCTGTCTTTACAAAGATATTGAGGAGGAGATACAAAATTTGGCAAAAGAACTGATTTTCACATAGATGCTTTCCCACTTCAGCTAAAAAATATCTTTAGGAAGCACCATTCAACCCACTCAGAAAACTCATGTTTTCTGGCTTTTGTTTCCCACAAGAAGGGGCTCTCAAGGGTCAACTGTTTTGACTCCTTCCAGTAATACTTGTACATGTAAAAAAATCCCAGGATGACAGATTATAGATTACATTGTACATTGGATTAATTTCTTAGAAAAACATTGCATTTTCTGTAATTTGTTTCATAATCTGACACTTAAGGTCAAATATTTACCCTGAAAAGAAAAGAAAAAAGGTAACCACATTCATGGAAGACTTACATTGACTTCATCTGGGTTTTGCAAGATATTAGTGAGTGCAGAATTCAGCTATTGCCACCATTTTCAAAATCCTATTTATTTAAAACAGTGTTGAGCTTCGCAGTTACTCTCTAGGCTCTGTATGGAGTTAGGGTTTAGAACAATAAAAAAGGTATCAGAATCTGCAATTGCGTTGCACTTGTTCAGTCTTTCAGATTTGCACTCAAAACTCCTGACTGGGCTGCATTTTCACAGGAACTCATGTGGGAAACGTAAAATGAAACAGGGTTATCAGAGACTAGGAAGGGAAAATCACAAACTGAGAAATAAGGATTTAGTGCTACAAGTTGGATATAATCCTGAATGCATTTCCTTCTGTCAAGCTTCTTATGAAAAGTATAGTTAGATAAACCAGGATGTAGATTCAAGTATGGGTGATAATTTGTCTGTCTTGAATATCCTTGTGATAAACATGGTTTATCAAGGGATAAACCTTGATGTGATAGAGTGACTTATTCGTTTTTCTAGAACTCTTTCAGTATCGGAACTTGATACTGTGAAAAAAATTTTCAAGGGGAACAACAGCTGGAGCTTCCCAGGAAATATATATGCCGGAGAGGAGACATTTGACAGGCTGTTTGGTGCCTGCAGATTGTGTATTTCTCACAGAGAACAAGGTTTGCCAGAAAAGAGGAAGAGGGTCTAAAAGGAAACAATTCAGTTACCTAAACATGACTTTGTCATCACCGAGTGACACAGGCCCTATGAAAGATCTCAAGGAAGACAACTGAAGGCCTTAAGGAATACCCTAAGGCATTGAAATGTCTCTGGACACCTGTGTTTACATGAGTGAATCCCACCCCCACAACCAAATGAAGTGGTGGAAGGGTTCTGGTGAGCAGAGAGATGTTTGAGATGGAAGGACAAGCCCTTGAGGAGACAGAGCATATCCGTGACATTCTCTTTTAGAAAACCCATGGGCTTAAACAGCTTATTATAGAAAAGGAAAGACAAGCTAAAAGTGGAGATGAAAAGTGGAAAAAAGAGAAAAACTTTGTTAAGAATATGGGCAATATAACACAGGGCAAAAACAGGCACTAGAGAAACATGCCGGAAGGGGGATATGAAGAGTGAGAAGCAAAGAAGGAGGGTAATTCTAATTTGGAGAAACATCCAACAACTTCAAAATATGTAAAGTAATACACCCTGCTCCATAAAAGTAGTTTCAGGTACTTTTTAAACAATTTCCCTTGAAAATGGTAAATCACTAGTTTCTGAAGCAATGCAGAAGATGCTTTCTTAAAACTTTGCCCAATTCTTCCATAAGATTTCAGAAACACACAATTTTTCTTTTTTACTTCCATACCACAGCTAGCATGTTCCCATAGAATTAAATTAAAAGGATATGAACCTGACAGTCTCTAGGATGAAGGAAGAAACCACACAAGAGGGAAATGGACAAAAAATTTACAGGTTTTCATTTTTTCCCCTAAACAATCCAGTGGGCAAAAGTCTCTCAGGAGTCCTCTCTCCGAAGTAAGGAAAATTGCAGTGCTGTAATTAAGACAGAAAGATTACTAGGTGCCTCTAATTACATTTTGATTTCTACTATTTTTATGGTTCATTTTTCCTTGGAAAGCTATTACTCACTGGAATGAGCCTGAACAGCTGTGAGCCTTTCTTGGTGATATGGGTTAGGAAATACTGTCATTTGAACTGATTGAGTGTGCACATTCCACTTGTCTTTATCTCATTAAATTGTAACACAGAATACACTGTACAGACTGAAAAACACATGGATCACATGCGTACTTGCAGGAGACAAGCACTTGATAACCAGAGACACTAGGCTTGCCTAAAAGCCCCCTGGGATTAATTCCCACATTGCACAATACATATCAGTTTAACAGACCTCATAAAACTATGATTAAGATTTCAGCTCCATATTAAGGTATGTGACATATTTTCAACTGTTTTAAAAATGAAAGAGAGAGCAAAGAAAATTTTCTTAGAAGAAAACGAGGGGAACAATTTACTTTCCAAAACGAGTATTTTGCTTGGTGCTCCATGTCAGAAGGCAGCAACCTACCTGAAAAAGTTGCATCAGGATGTAATTTTCTTCCCCTAAAATAGAGATTAAAACTTGCCTAGTAAAACCGCACCAGAATCCAGGACATGTTGCACCTCCAAGAGAGAATCTTTTACTGAAGGCATTTCAATTCTTAATGAGACAATGGTTTCCAGTGAAGTTTAAATTTAAACAGAAGCAGGGAGGTGTTGCCTGTTACAGATCTCTCTTTTACGATGTTGCTCCTACCTCTAGACCACATAGCATGAAAAAGTACCTGTGTGCCATCTTTTGCTTTCCTACCTTTCTTGCTGATCCCTGTTGTGGACTTTTGCAGCTCTTAGATGTATTCTTGGTAAATGCAATGACTGAGAATAAAGTTTTACTATGCACTGTATGTTTCCTATATGAGTATCAAAATGACAAACTCCTGTTACACCCCATAACCCTTATGGCATTCGATGCTCGGTTTGCTAAAGTGATAGGGACTAGTCAAATATTAATGATTTTCAGAACCTTTGGAAATGCCAAATCTGTTTTTCCTCAGGTCAGAAATTATACAAAAACATTTTATTAATGAAAAAAATACTTTTAAAGCATGATTGAGTGCCACATATATATGGGCATCAGGTTATTCTCTAGTGAACTGCACTGAAAACCTCAGAGTCTCATTTAGTAATGTCCCGTCTGTCTCTCTTAGCCTGGGTCAGTTGCCATGGCATCTGCACAGCTCTTTAAAAAGAACCCAAAGCCAACTACATCTGAGCCAGCTCAGTGCCTGATCTAACAAAAACACTGTTGTCTAAAATTGGGTGCTCCTACTAGATTTTACCTGAAACATATCAGTTTAATCCAGACAATAACAATATTAAGAAAAGACAATGCACACAACAGTTAAGAGCAATAAAATAATTCATTTTGCCGCTTGACAAAGAATTAGAAGGTGCCTCTGTGTCATAACACCGGGTGTCAGAGAAGCTGGTAACTAAGGACAAAATAACACACTAATGCTCAAACAAGCACCTAGTACCCAGAGTAAAAGGACTTGACAGGGTTTTCTTTTCTCTTGGGCAAAGATTAAAACTTAATTTTTTTCTTTGCTTTGATGTTTCCAAAAATACACAGATAGGAAACACAGGTTTGCTGGGAAGGAAGGGGGTGACACAGACAGCGGTCACACAATTTTTGCTGATGTGGCACATTTACCTCCAGCAAAGTCATGGAGAGGTGCTTGTTCAGGAGATACCATGCTCACCTCTAAAGGGACATCTGGGGTCTCTCTATTATCTGTTCACTTCTCAGCATGTATGGAATCTCATTCAATGCCCAGGTTTATTATAAATTTTGTGAGGGCAGGAAAAACAGCATGAGAAACAGAGGCCAAAAATTTTTTTTCTCGTCTCTGATCAGCCCCTGTCAAACTCCTTTTCCTGCCAATAAAGGCAAAAGAGTGTAGTGCTCTAGTGAGTCAGAATTCATAAACACATGAAGAAATTCCTGCTAAAATTTTAGGAGATACTAAAGATTTTGACCACCACATTTCATGCAAAATATTGGACATCTCGTATGTCAGCACAACACACTATTTCTTCCTAAAGTAGACACTGTTAAACCTTTTTTGCAGTGTGTGAAAGAGAAGGGGAGTTTTGTCTTGTAAATTGTCTTTTTTTTTTTTTTTTTTTTTTTTACAGTGTCATGAAGGTTTGTTTGTTTGGGGTTTTTTGTGGTTTTGGGTTTTTTTTTTGTACCTGAACAAATGCATATTTCTTCAGTCATTTACAACTGCTACAAAAATAATAAAAAGTGTACGTGTTTACTACATGGAAGTAGTAGGGAGTGTCTTGGGTCGTTTGTCCATGTTCCAGACTCCAGTTTTAAAAAGCAGGGACTGGGCATGTCCTGCTGCTAATTCTGATTTTCTTACCATTTGTGTCTAGAGAGCTAGAAATGAGTGACTGAGTCTGGTAATGGACTTTCTTTTGCTCCCCAAACACTTGAAACCTCAGAAAATGCTCCTAGCCTTACAGCCAGTGCTCAGGAGGGGAAAGTGTCTCAGACACAATCTAACAGTTTCCTAATCTAGGACAAAGATATGCACATCAGGTGAACCAAGCACCGCCCATTAGACTCTGTGACACTCAAGCCTTCTGCATGTCTGTTAATGGAAAAAGCACACATGCAGACACGTGCAGGTTCCTTTGGAACATTCTGCCCACTGGAAGAGGAGAAATCTGCCTTTCACATGAAGTCATTTTGCCAGTGTTTTGAATAGTATTTTCCGCATGTTTTTTCTATGAGATCAGCAGTCATGCCCTACTGTTCCACATTATCAGCCTTTTTTTTTCCACTCTGTGTTTTACATTAGCAAATCAGCCAGCTCTGAGATCATATTACGTAAGTTTCTTGTTTTATTTTTTCAATTTCTGTGTTTCTCTAATTAATAGGAAGTGGCTCTCCATTATGGCCTAGAGATGACTAATGGCTTCCTTTCCTCATTTGTGCACAGCTCAGATGTGAACCCATTGTTCCTTGAGCTGCTCTTTCCAAGTGCTGCCAGCCCCAGGGTTGTTGTGCTTCACAGAGCAAGAACCACTCCAGGGGCAAGACAACCATGTCCTGAATACATTTGTCCCTCACCAGCCAGAGGCCCTTGTGGCAAAGGACTGTCTGCATAATACAAACTTGCACACAATAAACTCTGACCTCTAATTTTGGACCTCCTCTAAGGAGGATTCATCTCAACATTAACCTACTAAAAGATAATTTAGCTATTAAGCTAGTTACTGAGGCTTCCTCTGTAATCAGTGGGGAGAAGTATTCAACTCATCTGAGGTGGATGAGGTTTTTCAGGAAGTTCCTGCTTACCACTGGCTACAGAACATACCGAGGCTGCTACCAAATTAAATATTTGCTTTCCAGATGACTGAAGTGATATGATATGAATTCCATCTTACATGTTTTTCTGCATCAGTTGAAGCTTGACCTGTGTACAGAAATTTCTTCTTTACATTGTAGTCTAAGACACTCAACACTACCTCTGTTTTCTATTTTGAAGCTGTTGTATGGCTTTCCTTTCTTCTCTCTCTCTCCCTCACTCTCTCTCTCTCCCTTTCTCTATCTCCCTCTCTCTCTCTCTTCTTCTCTCTCTCTCATTAATAGAACCAGTAAATAATTTGCAACAAATCATGCACTTGAATCAAATGAAAATTTTGGAAACAAATAGCAAGCACCTTCAATTTTCCTCCAATGCATATGCTTTTCAAAGTTCAGTGACTGCATCTTTTGCAGACAGTTGAGTGAGTATTGAATATTGAAAACTCAGACTGTGGGCTAGACTGGTTTGGGTACACTGACCATAGAGTAATTTTTCCTGTTCTGTGGCGTTATAACAACTAATGGTTATATGCAGTAACTAATTTGATTCTGCTTGGCACTGGTTTAAAAGCATGGTGATGGTCTGTTACAATGACTCTGTTGTATGGCAACAATTTTCAGTTGGGATGGAATTATTTCAGCTGCTGAAACATGATTATCTTGCCTAAAAATTGGGTTTTATGAGTTGAAAATTTATTTTCTGCAGATGAACCCTAATATGTACTTAAAATTCATAGTTTCTAAGAAAGCTTTAGTGAATTTATTTGCTGTAATATTCCTGAAAAAAATATGTAAAGCAGAAGGATATATTGGAAATACATTTGCTAGTTTTATTCAGCATGTTAGAAGCTGAGAATTAACACAGAACCGATAACTGACTGGAAAAAAAAAAGAAACATTGAATAGTTATTGCCTTATAATAATTACATTTCTTCTCAAAGAAAACATTGACAGTCATTTACTATGTCTGGCATTTAAGATGTTACAAGGGAGTGGTCATTTCAAGTCTAGCACTTCTTGCTTGTATATAGAAGTTTGAAGACAATTTCAGATTTTGACTTGGGAAACAAATGCTTGGGTCCTGCTTGGGTTCTTTTTAAAAGAGGGCTGGAATAGTTAGAACTAGGTAGTGTCACAGAAAAGAACACCTACATAACAACTGTTAAAATGACATGTCGTGTTGACAAAGCTTAGGAGACAACAGCCTGTGAGAAATCAGTCTGTGTTATACACATGGTCTTCCATTAGTGTCTTCACTGAGAATCCTTTCCTGAGAGTCCTGGCCACAGCACCCTTCCAAAGAATCTCGAATCTCTTTTGCCTTCCTAGCCTTGTCCTCATGTCTTGCTAGAAAGTGCATTGCCTTCCAATAGGCAGTTCTAATGTGTTACTTTGCTGTTCTTCCTATGTTTCAATTTTGTTATTCCATATTACTGTCTTGCATGGGCTGGGATTTCAAAATCTGCCTTCTTTGCAACAGAACAGACTAATCAGCCAGCTCTTAGTGCTTTCTATTTTCTACAGGAAAATGTCCACTGAATTATTGTTATGCACCTTGCACTCAACAGAGGAAAACATGGGGATTTCTTTGCAGTCAGACCAGTTGATTTAATACTGAATCCTTGTTGGCAATTTGGCAGTCTTTCGTATAAACTCCCACAAATTTCAAAAGTGACTGTTCAAAGAAGATGACAGGCATTAGCATGCTTGGCAAAAAAAGCCCCCACACTGAAAACTCAGCACATTCTTCCCTGTTTTCTTTGTCATGTTCTCTGGAAGAAGCATGTTGTAACCATACTCACAGAAATTCCATTTTGGTTGCAAGACCTTTGCCCATGCTAGAGAAACTATGCCAGCATTGCAGTGAAGTTGCATCCAGAACTGTAAGGAAAATAAAATATTGAGGAAAACTCCTCTTTCAAAAAATATCTGTAAGAGTGATAGTCAGTGTCCTCTAAGTTTTAGAAAAGCTCTGACAATTTCTGTTGCAGTTTCCAAAGCTCTGTCTCCAAGGACCTGTTTGACTAATGCAAATCTGTGAGGTTACATATGTTTAAATATTTTCCTTAAAAAAGCTACACCAATAATGCACTCTCCCCAACAGGAGCACTTACTCTCTAAAAGTAATAGTTTTCAGCAAACTCCAGAAATGAAAGGCTAGTTGTTTGAAAATATTTGCCCGTTCCAAATTAGTAGGGAACCAAAAATTCCTTATTCCCTTGAACAGACATGTCCCTCAACATGTCCCTCAGCGTGACAATTACTCAGATGCAACAGATCCAACTTCGGTTGAGTAGTCCAGAGATTTACAGGATTAATAAAGTAATTCTGAGGTTTTTAGATCACTAGACTATACCAGGTCTACTTTGGTAGTGACTGAAAAGTATTATCATCACTGAAAGTGATTGTGTTCACATTGAGGTCCAGGGTGGGTTTATGCAATTTGCATGGGCTAATTTTTTTTTTTTAATTGGAAAATGGTGATGGTCTTAATCCATTATCAGCTACAACATAAAGAAATCCAGTCAAACAAGAAATATGATCATAGGTCAGAATGGAAAAGCCCAGTCATCAGGAGCATATGAGATCTGTGGCAAGGCAAATGAATATTCTCTAGGTTTGTCAGTCTAGTATCTTTCAAAACAGTAACAAAAGTAAAAAACAAAAAGGAAAGGGAGGCTGGGAACATTTCTATCCTTATATTGTAAGCTTTGCACAACACCTGGAAATGCTTAGGATTCCAATAATGTCTCAGAATATAGCTTGCTTTTTTTTTTTTTTTTTTTTTTCTTTTTTTTTTTCTTTTTTTACAAGCAGTACTAGTATTATTCACTCTATTTTTATTCTGAGCAGCATAGACTGGCAAGTAAAATAAACATTTCTGGAGATATTCACTCACATTTTGCTTCACTCAGACTTAAAGCATTTCTATTTATTTTCTTGGGTTACTCTCTTCCCTGGGGACAGAGCCAGTGTCAGAGTAAATGTCACCCTCTGAAAATATTAAATGATTGATAACTAGGTTATGTCTACAAAGCAAGAGAAAAGGACATTTAGCTAATGTGACTTTAATGCCCCAATACTACTCAAGTATTTATGTGCACCACCAAGAGTAGTTTTATAAGTCAGACGCCAAAACTAGGAATAGAATACCTGATTCCCCTGGATCAGCTGCACAATTTCTTTGTTTCATTTTTCTTTGTTTCATTTTCAAAAGAGTTACTACACAAATTGATAGACACAATCTATTAAGGACTTACTAGAAAGAAGGTACTGTAGACTCTCGCCCACAATATGGTATTTAAGCGTCTTATCTGAGCTGGGCTCCCCTGAAGTAATCACTTGTGCTTTGTTTTAGACAGTTTTTCTTATAAAGTTTACTGAAAACTTTTGTTTGCTGCAATGGTCATAATGGCGCAGTGCAACAAGAGCAGGGCTGCTAAGACCTACCATGCCACCCTATGGTGTTTGGTTGTGTGCTCGTGCTCTCCTGCTCATTCACCCTTTAGAGCTGGGGAAGGGTTTGTCTGATGCCAGGCTGCCTGTGTTAGTGTTGTGTTTGCACAGTGCTTTCCCTTCCACTTATACAATAAAGACAAGGAAAATTAATGGAAATAGTCACATACAAAATATTCACAAGAGGAGAGCTTTGAAGTAAGTTTTGAAGACAGGCGGAGTCACAACGCACTGGAGAAGCCGAGCCCCTAGAAAAGAGACTTTCTCTAGCTCAGGCCAAGGTGAATTTTGAGTGGGAAACAGGACAGGCTCAGTGAAACAGGAAGGTTGGCAGTTACAGACGGCAAAGGAAGGTCCTTGCCAGTCCATACATTTCGTAGCCAGACCAGCTGGATTTGATGGCAGCCTGCTCCAAGAGTCTGAAAATTCTGTGCCAGATAATTTCAATAGAGACATGAAGATTTTTACAAAATGAAACAGAAAAAAAATCACCACCCACTCTGCTTGTCTTCCTGCAGTATTTACCATACAATATTGTTGTTTGCAGCTCACAGAGTACTACAGGTTTCTGGGTCTATGCCAGCTTCCAGAAGTTATGAATGAGAGAGATGAAGGTGTTGTTAGCTCACTGTGTAGCCATGGGGCAAGTGAATATGGGGATGAATAAGTTTGTGAGTATGGAGGCAATATGGATTTGTGTCATGTGCAGAGAAACAGCTCAAGTGAAATGGGTGGCAGTATGGATGCTTACACTTTCTTCAATGGTGAAAGGTTCTGAAGTGATTGGAGCAGGTCACACCTAAAACTTCTGCATTAGATTGTCTACCTGTCCAGGAAAAATGCAAGTGGTTTGGTTTGACACAGTTTTGTTTTGTTTTGTTTTGTTGTTTTTTCTTTTCTTTAAAACTAAGAGCTAGAACTGGATTGGATATGAAAGCCCTCACTTTGGAAAAGAGTTTTGTGCTGTAGAGCATCCTCCATAGCCTGTGCCAAGGCTGCATGAGTGCAGGTCACCTGCAGCTGCATCTCTGGTATTAGACTACTAAGAAACAATCAAACATGCTGTGACCATGTCTTTGAACAGGTCTTATTTCAGCATAGCATTAAAGTTTAAATTTCAAAACAGCATATCCCTCAGTTAATGTTTTGTTTAGCCTTTGATGTCTGTTTACTGTTCTACATACCTGTTTCTATTCTAGGTCAGAGAGCTATGTAGGTAAGAGTATACATATCTAAGAGACTGTTTCTGAAAGGATAATATAGAGGGTAGTTCTAGGTCCAGGACACATACTGAGAAGTGGACAAGCTGCCAGAAGGATTATAAAATCAGTCCTGTGTTTTTCAAATCTAAAGGACAGGTTTCAATTAAGAAAAGCTAGGTTCAGCTGTAACATAAATCAGTGCCAGTTAGACAAGGCTTCTCTGATCCCTCTCCTGCCTCATTCACCCCTCCCATTTTGTTCTTTTGGCTAGCTGTGAAATGAACATATGCTTTGAACTCACACAAACCCTTGCAGGATGACAGTCTTTTGAAAAGAGTTCTAAGGTGAAAGGTTTCTATAGAGCTGAAAGACTAGATTGGTCCAAGAGGCATGTCAGAGGCTGGCCCATCGCCAGGAAGATAACCTTCCAGTTGGTATTCTGTAACTCACTTGCATTAAACAGAAAGGAAGATGCTGTATTTTGCCATTGTATACGTATAAGCTCCCAAAATGAATGCACAGTGCAGCATCATCGCTGGTCTACTCTGGCCTCCAATCAGGAGGTCTGGAGACACACAACCCACAACGCTGCTGCTTCCTTTGAGAACACACGCAGGATCACTCTTGAGGAGAAGAGACAATGCAGAAGGAATTGTGTCTTGCCGATACCATCCAAGGAGTCTTTCTGCTGTGCCTTTTGCAACTGGACTTGTCTATCTCTCATTGGCCTCTTTAGCCACCAGCATGCTTGTAGCAAATATGGGTAGAACCCTTCCTAAATCTTTGTTCATGAAGCCTAGCCATGATAGGTATAAGCTCCTGAAATGAATGCACAGTGCAGCATCTAAAACACTGCGCTGTCCCAACTGTGGTAAAAGGAAAACACTACTTTCCCTGTTGCTATGTACTTTGGCAGATATCCCACCCAAAGAATTGTGCTCAAAGTACTCTGGAAACACCTGCCAGGAGACTACTTGGGAATGTTGTTTAAACAAGCGTACCTGCCAACTTTCCAGCACTGTTGACTCTGCAGTACCAAAAACGCGTCCTATTTTAAAACAGACTTGATGGATAACAGGAACTGGGACATAAGGACGAAGCACAGAATGTGCTTAAAATTTTCTTGTAATTTTTGAAGCTGCTCAAAGCAACTGTCTAATGTACAGACATTTCAATACGTAGCAGTACACATGGTTGGACTTGAGACAGGAACAGATATGTAATAATGGTATGTGCTGATGTTGTGTGAGGAGAGGAAGGATATGTTTTTCCTACAGTAATTTACTCTAAAAGGGCTTCCACATATTTTATTCTGATAAGACATCTTTTTAAGTGTGTGTACAATATTTTGGTAGAGCTATAAAAATTTGCAAGGCAAAGCTTTCACATACAGTGTTTGTTCTCAGGAGAGGTCATGCAAACACAGAAGTATAAAGACAGTAAACTCCTGACAGATTTGTCCACTGAAGGGAAGAGAAGGTGCAGAAAGATAAAAAAAAATCCTTTTTTACACACACAGTCCTAGCAGGCACACATACACTGGCATGGTCAGAGTTACCAGGCGGTGATGAAAATAGAGTCTGCTTCTTTAACATTAGTCAGTGCATGACATATACCAGATCTTCTAATAGGAAAACTGAATTTCCTTCAATCCCCACCATGCACATACTTCTATTTCCTCATAGAGTGCATTTATTTCTAGATGTAGGTAGCTCAGTGGCCATTTAGTTCAATTCCCTCTGTTCTCTTTGAGGATTTCAGAGATCTGTTTGTGTCTTTGTTCTTGGCCCACTCCTTACATGTTCTTGTGCTGGGGAACTTGAATCCCATAGCAATTTTCTGGGTGTGAAGATCTGTGAGGTTCTTCCACCCCCCTTCACTAGTTCTAGTAATAGCTTTACTTCATAAATTTAATCTCTGCAGGAAATGTGAGCAAATACAGAAAATGGCTCTCTAAAGGATCCTTTCAGGCACAAGGAGGAGGATCAGCCTCTCTGAATCAATCATCCACACTTCGCCAGTTCAGTCATGCAATAACTCCAAGAAAGGCTGCATCAGAGTTTTGCTGACACATGGATGTGCCAAAATGCTAAAATCTGAAGCTGCAGTTAACCCTCAAGAACATGCAGCCATTCAGTGAATGTCCATCCACACGGCAAATGGCAAGTACTTTCAACTCAAAACTTTCCCAGTTTCACATTGACCCACAGCAGTGAGGAATACATCTGCCTCCTGTAATGCAGTATGTTATGAATTTTAAAACTCTGCTCTAACCAGCTAAAATCAAGAAGCTGTCTGAAATGCTCTTTATGTCCAGATAAAAAGAAACTGTCTGCTGTGTCAGCACAAGTATATAACTCTATCCTGAAATATTTACAGCCTTACTGGGCTGCATTTTCCTCCATCTGAAGCCAAAGTAGTATTGCCCGAAGACTACTGACTTTGTAGGTCTATTTATATCCAGCTTCTCTTGAATGTCAAAGGAAAGATTCTTGTTGACTTCAGTGGGAGCTGGATCAATGATCATATCATTGAAGTCATAATTCATGAGAAAAAAGGTTCATAAAATTTAGCTGCAGCTATTCTGTCACTAATCAATAGGTAACATTTTTTGCCGATCTTTCCACTGCAAAGGCACCTGTGACATCAGAACAGTCTCAGCTGTTATTCAACAGTTTAGAAAACATTTACAAATATTAGACATTTTTTCTTCATGCAAACTGGTCTGGCTTTATCACTCCATTTTACCTGCGGAACATCCCTAAGAAATAGAGGAGGCTGAGTACTGTACAATCCAGCTCCATGGAAAAGATGAAATGCAGAGCTCTAAGCTTGGCTTGGGGACACTTAGCATTTTTTTTTGCAAGCATCCATTTTTCGCATGCAGTATACTTACAAGAACAGAGTTTGTATCCCCAAGCAAGCAGCAGACCCATGAAAATGCAAAAATCTGTCATATCCCTAATCAACCACTGAAATCCACAGATGTGTGGTAGGGACAAGTAAAGCCAATAGAATGCATGTGTATGCTTTGGTTATTTTTTTAATTCTACGTAGTGGGATTGATTTAGCTTTACATCTAGTTTCCCTTTCCTAATGTGGTGTATTTGATTCCCTCCACTGCCATTACAGTCTGATAGCTTAGTACGTCTTAGCCTACAGTGGTTTTTGTTTGTTTGTTAATTTATTTCTCTACAGGAACACTACAGCATTTGCTTTATTTTCTGGCTTCCACTACACCAGAAATTCTTTTCTTCTTTTGAACAATACAGAAACCAAAACCAAAATTGTGTCTATTAAAATATTTTTTTGAGGAATAGTGCTCTAAGGTATTTATTTTTAAAAGCCTTTATGGTATTTAAAAATATTTAGTTTAGTGCACAGAAAATATATGCAGCACTTTGATATTCCTGCAAGGTTCAGATCTCTGACTTCATGAGAGGAAATTTCGTTTTAGTTATTATAAGGTCTTTTATCCATTGTCTAATTCTTGTTTCCTGTATTTTTAAGCACAGGAGACTGAAGAATTAAGCTGATTAAAATCAGAAAAATGTTATTTTAAAAAGCTAAACATAATTTCTGAGGTGAACTGTCCTATACATAACATTCTTAAGCAGCACTCTGACATTGAAATGCTTTCTATTATAAGGTATCATCCTTACAGACTCTGAAAGATGCTTGAGATACTTGCCTCAGGTGATCTTCTACGTGCAATGAAATCTTTTAGGCAAAATGGTAACAGATACTAAATTATTTCAGCAAATATGAGTGAGAGGTGGAATCTGTATTCTGTGCTGTTTGTGGTGGTGTCTTATGCTTATCAAGAACTCGAACAGCTCTTGTGTTTCCCATATTAAATCTTGCATTTAAAGTTCTGTTTTCTATGTCTGAACCTACAGAGTAGCATTCATACATAAAGTCCTTTCCCTAAAATTGGTGTCTTTTTTTCCCAGAGGAACAATATTTTGCAAGCAGTTGCTGAATGCAGCTGTAATCTTGATAATTTAGTCAGGAAAACTTTAGTCTTTCACATAGCAACACACAGAATTTTCTGATTAGGATCTTGAAGAAACAGGATTATGAAAACTGAAGATTTCTAACCAAAAAACCTTTCTAACCTTACCGCAGATTTGAAGAGACCAGATTAAGCATTAGGAAAAGTTTCTTCCCGTTATTTTTGGTTTGACAGTTTCGTTCCATCATGAATGCTTTAATTTTCCTTCCCTCTTCCTTCTCTCCCTCTCTAGTACTTGAGATGGAGCTACAAAGGCCACTTCACTCAAGCAGCAACTGGACCCTAGTTGCTTTTAGAATTGACTGTACTTGACAACAGCCACAAACTGTAGGCCTTAAATGTTGGTTGTGCTGGGCAACTTTGAAACCCTAATAATAGGAAAAAACAGATTCAGCTAGGAATTGCAGAGCAAGTTGCTGGAATTTCACCAAAAATAGTGTCAGACCTGTCTGTGCTGGGCAACTGTCACTGCAAGAGACTGTATAGTCCTTTGTGGTAAATGGGTCAGAGAAGGGTTGCTGTCAGTCTAGTGAGAACTGATAGCTTTATGACGACTTGCTCAGCATGGCAAGAGGGAATAAATACGGAGAGGAGCATGAAGAAGTGTGACATATTGCTGATACATAGGCTTTCCTAATCCTAAAAGGAAACTGTTGGAGTTGCTCCAAGGTATACTATTGTTTAGTGTCTAATGTTCACTCAATGGCATTTGAGAAATCTTTGAAGGACAGGAAAAATCTGCACTGGACTTCATATCTCCATACGAGATAAAGAATTAAAATGAGTGGGTGTAAGAACCATCTATCTTGATCTTATACCATTTGGGGACTTCTGGATATTATCCATAATTTTGACTGGACAGCCTGAGTCAATTCCAGCCCCCTCAGAAATAAAAAAGAAAAAGAGCAGTGGAAGAGAACCTGCTGGTGTATTTATTAGCAATAACAATAATGAAAAAGTGGTATGCAATGAGATGGTGGGATGCAAAAAAAACGGTGTGCCCATAGAAATACAGTCATAAACAGCGGGGAACTGTATGTACACAGCAAAAGTAACTCTTTCCTACACTATTACTGACCTAGGATTTTTCTATTGAGCCCAAGAAGCAAAGGAGCGAAGCATCAAACCCAAAGCAAAGCAGACATGTAAGAAGTATTCTGGGACAAGAGCAATACCTCCAACCAGCCAAATCGGGTGAAAAGACCCCATATGTGAAGGGACCCGCTCTCCCTCCCCCCTCCACGTGCTGTGCTTCTGCCCATCACCTGCCCCTGCTGCTGGTTGTGATCATGGCAGCGTGGCTGTGGCATCGCTACATGGCAGGAGAAAAGAGAGGGAAAGGGAGAAGAGGAACATGCAGCTGTACCAGCAGCAGAGGTTCTGTGAGTCCAGGACTCTCCAGATGGCATCTGGATAGGACACTCCCATCTCCCTGATTGTGGCATACAGCCCAGGGGACATTTTGGTGACTTTTTATATGTCTGAGCAGTGTTAAAGGCTTTTGTTGAAGTCACAACAGTTTGTTCTTCTTTTGAAAAGTGCTAATCACATTCTTCTCCAGCAACTAGCTCCAACAACATTAGCAATCATCTTTTCATTTATGGCCACTAACCTGCTTTCGTAAAGTACACTTTACTTAGCAACCTGCTGTTTTGTAATGGTGTTTGTTCCATTTTGATACAGGTGCAGATGCAAAATCTAACAGTTATATTAATTCACAGATTTTACATCTTTGGCATTTTTGCTATTTGCTACATTCTGACAGGCAATGTTATCACAGTTTACTGGGCATAAAATACCAGTCTTGAAAAAATTCTGCTCTTTTTTTTTTTTTGCCTTTTTTTTTAATGAAGATACTAATGAATGTGGAAAATGTCTCAAGTTAATTGGTTCCTCTCAGAGGGACTGGAATGGGAAAAGGAAATGGCAAGGGAAATAGTTATAAAAATAAACCATTCTTGTGCTCTAAATTTCCTGATCCCCTGGAGCTTTTCATAAGCTGAAGTAAAGGAAAAACCTCACAGCTGGTGAATTTTTGCATTTTAGATGCATATGAATAGGAATATTTATGCTTTAAAATACCAACATAATTTTAAACCACCATTTTCTAATTGCAGCTGATATATGCTTCATGTGTTTCTTGGCAGCTTCATTTGGAAAAGACACAGGGACCTCAAAAGGTGTAGGGTTTCACTAGGAAAAAAAAGTAGCAGAGACTGCTGTATATATTGAGGAGCTTGCCAAGGCTATGGGAAATAAGAGGAACAGATAGGCCAGCCTCCTTTCCCCAAGCTCCATCTCTATGAACTAAACCCAGGAACATTTTCTGCCTGGGACAGGACTACTTTATTGAAGAAAGTCTTATGTGCCTAGGTAAAAAAGAACAGTATGTGCTTAGGCTAAGCCAATTGCCCAAACTCATTTTCCATAAACAAGGCTCTGCTACAGAGACATAGCTGTTTTTAATCCTGCCGGGATGACTTCATTTGCTAAGCACTCCAGAGCTTGCCATAGACCATGTGATTCACCCAGCTCCATTCACTCTGGAAAGTGGCTCTCCCTTCGACTCTGAAGTAGCAAAAAAGTCATTTTATCAAAGTAGTAGAATTAATACTTGTCCCACTGGATCATGAATACCCTACATCTCTCTTTCAGGAAAAGTCTTTCCAAGCCATTGTATTTCTTTGATTTTTGTCCTTTTTCCTTTGCTTTAAAATAACCTCAAGTCACTTCCAACATGGATTCACAGTTATTTAACAATTCCAGCTACTGGACACCATGGTGAAGATTTTAATCCTGAATATAAAAGAAATCCATGTTTTGATTTCTTATCAATGTTACATTTTAGTTGCATATTATCTAACTGCTTCATGCAGCAAATAAATTTTAATTAATTTCCATGCATTTCTTCTTTCTTCCTCCACTACATGGAAGAGGTTTCCCTGACTATGACAGGCGGGTTGGAACTAGATATTCTTTGAGGTCCCTTCCAACCCAAACTGTTTTATGATTCTATGATTCCATGTCCAGTAGCAAAGCAGAACAAGCTGGATTTTGAGTCCCTCTATGCCTTATGTGGTAACTCTATGTGAGCCAGTTCTAGCATGCAGACAACTGAGAGGTTACAACTGACTTGAGGATAGTGCAGGTTTTGGCCCTGAAGGTGAGGCTTTCAAAGCTGCCAACAAATGTGAGGTGCAACATGATTTTCTCAGGCTGAACTTCTGTCCACCATATCCTTGAGCTAGAAAAGCAGGCCAGGGAGCAACAATCCCTAGAGTCTAGTTAAAAGATCCTGGCTTGTTGTGTGAGAAATGCCTCCATTATGAATAACGCTTGCTGCATGGAACAATCCGTTCTCAAAATACAAAATGGATGTGCTGATTGTAAACTGGGGATCTGTTTTAATTTTATTTTTACTGAACTAAGGAGCATTTTACTTCATGATTATGAATAGGGATGGGGCAAACCTCTAGAACTCTTCAAAAGTGGGCTCCAGGAGTAATCAGTGGGCAGAGACTATTAGTGTGGAAAGAAATCTGACCTGGATCATAGTTGATGTGGACCTCAGCAAAATCTTCGAAGCCTGAATTTGTCATTGCTGTATAACAGTGTGCAGTGCAGGGGGCAGTGCAGTGCAGATCTGGAACAGAACAGAGTAGATCAGAAATATCCATCATGATGCTGCACCAAACGCTGCTTTGGATGACTTGACTGCATTTTGTTAATATAAATTAATTCATGTTCACAGTTTAGACCAAGAGGCCTTGAACAAGTTTCCTGTTAGTCCTAATCCATTGTCAGATTCTTTTAACAGATCAGGAAACCAAAACAGATACCATGCCTTAAATCTGGAAAACCTGTGATCTCTTTCAAGCAGGAGGTACCGAAACCCAGCCTGAAACAGTTTGCTATTCTCACACTTGGACCACAAGTTCCTGGAACTGAAAAACATTTTCCAATTAAAATTTTGTCATGAATGACGCATTATCCTTAAAAAATCTAGTTTCAGTAGTTTAGGTTTTCTTTGACCAAAAAGAAAAGAAAAAACAAACAAACAACCCCCCCCCAGTAGAATATTCCAAACCACTGTGTAAGAGCTGACTGGACTGTGTGGATTTGGAGGCCAAAGGAGGGATGAAGATGGCAAGCAAATACAGGCATTGACTACTGGAAATAATTGAAGAGAAACAAGGTCCAGTATGTAAGGTGCTTTATGAAATACCGAGATATGGTCAGCCAGTGCTAAGGAGGTCTTGTATCATAATGTATATTCATGTTAGATATTCAGAGGTGTAAAGGAATTTTCTTATGAGGTATGGTATGCTGTAGCTTACCCCAAAGTTTTGTTGTTTCTCCTGTTGGCTTTGTATTATATAGCTTTCAGAATGGTTTTCAGTTTTTTATGATCCCAAGTATTGTAAGCTCTGTTGGCTTTTGTTTGTTTGTTTATTGCTGCTCAGTTGAACTGACCAAAATTCTGGGGCAGTGTCTCTTGCAGAGAGATGAGTATCTCATTTCTGCACTGCCTCCTTTTGTAGACTTGGCTTTTATTCCACTTGCTAATCTCACTGAGATTGCCTGTAAATCATTCCCATCGGGACTGTTTTTCTCATTTTCTTCTTTTGTTTCTAGAGTATTTTACTGGCTGCCTTCCTCTAAGGAACAATTTGCACAGCCAGGCCGAAGAGCTTCTTCAAGAGGAACTTATTTAAATGCCTCCAAAAAATTGAAAGGAAGATAACAAAATATCGAAACTTGAAAGTGTTGTACTCAACACAGAAATAAGTAAAGGGAATGAGAAGTGTAGATGCCTCAAGAACTAAGCAGCAGCACCACAGGTTCCTACTCAGTCTCACAGCACAATAGCCCTAATGCCCTTGTACAGGTTGGCAGGCAAGGAAGTACTTAGTTATTCAGCTGCCAACTCTCCTTCAGTGTCACAATAGCCAACTTTCTTTTCACATTTTACAATGCAGATATCAGTCTTTTTAGATGAAAAGCACCATGTTCTCTAACACACTAGAATTACACGCATATACATATATGTGTACATATGTATGCATGCACTGCATATACTTTTGATGACAAATGCTGACACCAAAATTATTAGAAACAGCTACGGATTGGAAAGAAAGATATATTCCATACCAAAATATGAATTCTGTACTAAATCTATTTCGTGTTGCATGACTACTCAGAAGACTTCCCCACCCACAGTGTTAAAGGCTGAGTGTATTCTGTGCAGAAAGATGGTTTTTAATCAGATTTTGCAGGGGAAAAAAAAAAGCCAATAAAATCTGTTTGTCTTTTTCACACCTCAAAAAAATGAAATCTCTTAAAAAATTTTAATAACAGATGGAAAAATAAAAGATCAGATTTTTGAAGCTAATAAAAATAGTTACTATTCCCAGTTAACTCTGCATTGCAGTGACAAGAAATATCAGACTTGCTTAGGCATTTTGAAACTCGCAGCTAAAAATGCTACAAACCAAGTCATCATCACAAAAGGATATTAGGAAGAGAGGAAAGAGAATTAGATTATTTTTTAATAATTAAACCATTTTTTAGCAGCTTAATTGGAGATACTGAGTTGGACCTTGAAGGACTTGCAATAAAAACTCTAATGGTTTGTCCCCCAATTAACACTTCTAAATGTGTTGTCCAAAATCCAAATTTTAAGAACTTGGTCTACATTATAGATCATCTTTTTTTCTCCTATCAAGCTGATCTTACTACTAGAATAAGAAAAAGAAAGCAACAGTCACTCTTTAAGCTAATGATATGTCTTTACGATAAAGATGGAAAGAGAAAGACCTACATCTTGATTAAAATTTACCTGTCACTGGACTTGTCTCTCTGCAACTCTTTTGAGTCTACCATAAATCAATCCAGTTAAAATATCACAGTATACATCTTGTTCCTTTCTAGTGCCATGACATTTTGACTTCTGAAAGAATAATGTCAACTCCTGTCAGCTTGGTTTGTGTGGTAATATCTTTTTTCCTTTTCGGCCTGTGTTTCTCACTTTCCCAGTGAGTGTCTTACTGACGGAAGCTCTTGTACTTTTGTCTTTTCCCCTAATATTTCCTGTAAGTCTCTTTTTTAAATGACAGTTGATGTTGCAAAATAAATGAGAAAAGGATATACAGTAAATACCATATTTCAGTTAAAATCATGTTTCTGGGAAGAGGTAGCACCATTCCATATGAAAAGTGAAACTGTCCCAGTCCCATAGCTGGACTGAATATTGATGAGACACAAAGCTTTCAGCAATTGCTGGAGTAAAATGAGGTATGGTTCCTTGAAATTTTACTAGAAAATTAGAATGGACAGCATTGTAAGTGAGAGGACACATGTGCTCCCCCCTTACCTTTCCAGTTGCTTCATCGAAAACTAATCTGTGTCCACAACACAAGACTTTTATCAAGAGGACTGAACAGAGACAGGGTGGGGATCCTGTTATGGCAGGGTGTGGTTTTTCTGTAGTTGTAAAGACTCATCCCTCCATTGTATTAACAGGAAAAGAAAATCAATCTTATGAGCATGTCCTCATCCTAACCCAGTTGCTGCACACACAGATAAGAATGAAATTCAAATTCCCCACCTACCCTAGGCTTCATCTAATTGACTATAAACCTCTAGATCTGCCACCTAGTCTAATCCTGAGATATTACTTGTAGGTTGGTAAGAGAATTCTCAAGGAAGCAAGATCTTTATAAAGTCGTGGATAAATCTGGATCAAAGTATTATAACAGATTTTGAAACAGGTAATTGAAGTAGGTAATAGTAGAAATCTTTTTAGCTCCTAGATACTATTGAAGGCCAATAAGTTAAAAAAAATCAGCCCCCTGCAGTAAATTTTAGTCTAAATCTGAATAATCCTTACTAGACTCATGGAAAGCCGTATCATCTTCAAATCTGCTCCTCCTGATCAGCTTTGACACTGGATTCATGCGCAGACCTTTCTGTTCCAGAGTTTTTCTTGGCTTCCTGCTATAGATGCAGTGGAAGAGCCTTGGGAGCTGCACGGCAGAGGACAGGGAGCAAGGATCATACCCTGGGACTAAGCTGCAAGGGGCTATTAAATATGCAGCCCAGGTTCACCCTCTGGTGAATTTTTTACTTCTAAAAAGAATAAAAATTGACAAGCTGATCCCAGTTTGTCCATAGACTGTATCTCCAAAGTGCCTCATTCCTGCTCCACCAGATTTCTTCCTCCTGAAGTGTCACGCCAATGGGAGGAATCACATTCTATTTGCCAGCCAGGGCAAGGAGGACAAGAGGACTCCTCTACTGGTGACAGGGCTTTCTGCTGTGCCCCCACAGCATGAGCTGGGCTGAAGGGTTGGCACACCACCAAGAGCCCGGTATGGCTCAGCAGCTACAACACCAGGCTACATCCCTGCAGAGTGCTGCTCAGATTTGAAAAGGCAGCTTGATTTCTGGACTTCATGTGGCTTGGCCCACAGAAAACCTGTCGTGGGGGCCCAAACTGCACACACTTACAATGAAGCAGAAACAAGATAAATACAGAAAGACCAGTATGATTCTTATTCTACAGAAGCTGCAAGAATACAGTTCTGGACTATTCATACAGCCATTACAGCACAGGATTAAGAGAACTCCTTACTGACAAATTTTCCTGTCTCAGGCTTGTGATTTTAGGGTGCTAAAAGTAGTTTCAATAAAAAAATAAGTTTTAAAGTGTTCTTAGCTTATCCATAATATTTAAAAAGTTATTAGAGATTTTATTTTTTTTTTACAGACAAGGAAACTAAAGAGAGTGATGCAGGTATTTTTCTTAAAATGGTGGTGTAATGGTACATGTATCATCGGAGCTATGGAATAATGCAGATAGATATGACCATTTTGGACAGGATATTTCGGGAAAAAAAAGTTGTATCCTTATTTTCTTTTTTTTATTAGTAAAATTATGCCTTTTTCATATGGTCCCTCTTCTTTTCCTTTTCCAAAATGAATGATTTTGATCAAAATATGCTTTTCCAATGAAAAAAAATTCTTTTGTTCAAAAGACATCTTTGCTTCTGTTGAGAAAGGGTTTTGCAAACACCCTCAGAATAGCTTCAGTCAAGAAGTTGGTTTCATTCTTACAGTTAATACTACCTTGTTATTTCTCCTTACATAGAGTGAGTACAACCATTAACAGTGTGTTATGCTATATGGAAGATATATAGTAGCATTCCTTATCAAAACCTTACTACCCAGAATATTAGCAATTAAGGCAAGAGAAGCTAGAAGCAGCCAGGTAACTGCTAGAGAGGCAGAGAACAAAGCTGGGAGGACTTTTTTCCTGATGTACAGTGCAGATGGAGGACAGGCAATGTGCTTGGCAGAAATGAAGTGGCTGCATTTTTTAAAGTGTGGGAGGAAGCTTGTGTGAAGGTACACAGCCGTAAGGGGAATGAGAAGATGGAGAGAGTTGTTCTAGGGAACAAATATGCCTGAAAGCTTTTAGCAGCACTGCCTTACTTGCAAACTCAGCAGCCCACTGGTTACTCCATCTATAGTGCATCTAACAGCACTGGTGTATACATTAGTGACAGCCCGTGGAACACATTCCCTTTTTTGCTCTGCTATCGTGTTAAGTTACCGGATGGACATGTTTGCATAAAAAGATTAAAAGACAGCATTGAAAACACGCAGTATTTACCAGTAACTGTCAGCTTTCTGTCTCCTACAGCCATTTTGCTTCCTCACATATAGATGTATTTACATAATTTTCAAAATGCGTATTATTAAGCTGACTGTTATGGTACCTCTGGAGTGGTTACCGTCTATTATGTAAACATATCACTGCTACAATTTATAACACTCCTGTTATTTACCCAACAGAATGTGTAACTGTTCCAAGTGAGCCATTACTGTCTGCCATGTAAAGTAAATTCATCTTCAGCCGCTTTTGCAAGCATGAGTTATAATGACGCTTAACATTTCAACAGTGCCATACACGTTGGAAGACCTCAGTGACCCTTATAAACATTAATGAATGAATTTAGAATTAAAGGAAGTCCCGTGTGGCAGGAATTAGAACTAACCCGATAATTCACAACGAGGCTTAATCGCAGGCACCAACTTCAGTGTGGTTACTTATGTGTCGGAAGCTTCATACGTGTCCAAGTTCCCAGGTGACTATGAATCGACAGGGTCCATGGCATTCATTTTTCATCTCTTTCTGTTTGCAGAACACGATCAGCTTACAATCTTAACACAGGAGGTCTCTCTGCAAACCAGTCTTAATTCGGTAAGACATTTGGTTTGAATTTCATGCACACACACTCCCTCCAGCCACACAGTGAGTTCATTCTTTTCAGGTTCCTTGTATTTTGTGCTAACTCTTCCCAGAAGAGCGCTTCACCCGTTAGTCACCCCACTGCATGGTGTTCTTAGAAGTGCTGGAGGGAGGTAGATGGTAAAGTTAAGCAGAGCTTTTCCCAGCTGGGCAGCAAGGACACAGCTCTGCAATCAGACATTTCTGCTTGCTGAGGGTTTGGATTCTTGAAAGTTGTTAGCAGGGAGAAGAGCTGCAGATGTCCTGACTAGAATGTTAAAAACCAACACGTGTCCAATGCAGAACAGTGACATGCTAGGCAATGGTAAACAAAAGTCACCTCCAGTTACTGACTATTTTTCATTTGAAATCCAAGTTTTTGAAATACTAAGATACGCCATGAATAAATGGTAATGCTCTGAATGTATTTTCTCATGACAGCTCATCAGAGAATAAGGGAAATGGCAATGAAATTTCATATTAACTTCACTATAAACATACATTAAAAAAGTTAGATTGTCCTCTTAATTTCACTGGATGCTGGAACAATAAAAATAAAGGAGTTACAGCAGCACAAATAATAAGAAAAATTCTGTCTTTTTATTTAAATTAACTAAAAAGTCCAAAAGTCTCAATAAATTTTTCTAATAATTACAGTCCCTATGATAAATAGTAATAAATTCATTTAAAAGAACCTATAAGAGGTATAAATTTTTTAAAGATACTGTTGATGAATATCTATTAATTCTCCTGTAACTGTGGGTTGAGGTGGTATGACCTATGCATGACAGCATTTCTCCATGAGAGAAGGCCACATGAAGTCAAGTCCTTGTACTTTAAGAAATAGTATAAGTACTTAAGCTCTAAAAGCTAACCAGGTTGATAGTTATGAGTTATATTGAATTATATTATGTTCTGCCAATCTGTTTCTAAACTGCATCAAAAGCATGCAAATATTCTCTAGAGCATATATACTGCCCAACTACTGTAAGCAGCAGACACTGTACAAGCTTCTTCTGATCACGGACATATTTTAGAACTGAAACTTGGGACCAAAGATATTTTCAGAAGCAAATTACTACACAAGTTGTGCACAGGTATCAGATGATTTACCGTGTTTCTACAGATGCCAGACCACTGAAAGTCTCTATGAACAACATTTCAGACTCATATGCAATTGTGCCTTCTTAGATGGTATGTGGAAGCCAGATTGCATGTGTGCAATGCATCCAGAAAACACTGGTTGGAGAATTGATAGATGTGCTGAAATTGATTGTCTTGCAACAACTTGCCATTCTTTGGGCTGGCAAACCAACTGCAGGGTAAAGCAATGCGTGGCAGGAAAACAACTCACAGGAAGGTTACAGCTAATCTTCCTGCCTACTTTATCCCCCCTGCTTACAGCTTCCCGTTCACCCTGCAATGATATAGAAGAATGCAACATCTGGAAAATTGCTGGAAGTGACACCCATAACATTTACTGAACCTTGTTCTTGTCTGGCAGCTGTTTCACCTTGCTGCACCTCCATTTAAATCCATGAAATCAAAATAATTTTGATTAACACTTATGTAACTACAAGAGAATCATTTCCATATCATTTCCATAGCTTCTCACAGCTGATACTTAATTTTCTGTGGTGACTGAGCAGAGACTTCCATAGAAGTAGGACTCCTTTCTTTATAAGCTGAATTCTGGGTTCCATGAAGCTGATGACAAAATGCTCACTGCTTCTGAGTTTTTTTTTCTGGCTTTTCAAGGATATCTAAGCAATTTAGAATGGACAAGACAAGTGCACAGTCTTACAGTACAGAGTAATGTTGACATGACAGATATATACTCAAAAAACAGAGAACTTTGAATATCCCTTCTTCTGTAGATTTAATTTAAGTCAGATCCTTCAATATTTTATGGATATGGTTTATATTAAAGAGTTTGAGAACAATCCCTAAGTAGCAAGTTAAACACTTTATCACTCAAAAATGTAATAAAAAAATGAGTTAAAAACCACAAGATATGGAAGACCTGAGAAAAAAAATTAATGGTCATGCTCTCTTAGCTCCTAATGATAATGATGCAGATTGAAAATCGCTTGCCTTTTGCTTATGATGAGTTTTTCCATTTTATATTACTGAAATAGAAGAAGAGGACTTAAAATATTTCTAATTACAGGGACATTCTGATCTGGAACATGTATCTAATTTCTTTATGTTCCTCTTATTGGTTTTCTGAGAGGTATGTTAAGTGCCAATTTGAAATTAAGCAGGTGCAGATGGATTCCAATGCTTTCCACACAGCTGAGGTTTGTATGCAGCTGAGCCCTGTATATTAGTAGACAGTTACCTGAAACCTAAATGTATAGGTCCTTTGTACTATCTTGTTGAATACAGCAAAAGATGTAAAAAAGGTTTACATTTGATCTTTCAGCATGAAAGGTACAGTGGGACCAGGTTGTGGGTGGGAATGACCCTATTACAGCTCTTCTCTCAACTCTCTCTGAAATGATAGTCCTCTAAAATGGGAACGAAGACACAGGCATAGTAGAGAATGCAAAATCTGTATTTTCTTTCTCATGGCCCATTAACAAAACATACTTTAGAGAGGTCTCAATTTACAGTGGGAGCCAGGCAGACCTAAGAGCATAAAAATACAGGAAAATCGAAGGGTTGGTTTAAAAATCTCTCTCTTTGACACTAACTACATTGACTGAAATCAAAGAACACAGTTTATGGCACTGCCAGTGAAGATTTTGAAGTCAGAAATTCTGAAAGTTTTTTTTAGCCTTTTCTGAGCAGCAGTTTAATCGGAATAACTTCCAAGGGTCTATTCCCAATTAGTTTTTTTCTATGCTCCTATGTTGATTATATAACACTAGATCTACCAGTGAAAAGAACCAAGTGACTTCAGATTTTCAGAGCTTTTCATCCATTTTTTATTTTGGAACAAAATATATTTGTTCCAATATATATGAACACAATATATTTGGAGCAAAGGGGAGGTAAAGTTCGAATGAGAAGATACAGATTAGAATGACTTTCAAATGACCAGCTTCCAGAAAACTGACCTCTTACATGTGTTTCCATCATAGTGGAGAGATTTACAGAGTCTATTTTCCTTCCTCTTGCAATTGTAAAACTTCACACTTATTACTCAGGCATCTCTGAGTGGTTCCTTCCCATTTCATTCTTTCCCAAATGCCTTTCAGTCCTCAGAGCAGTTTAACTGCTTCTTTTAGCCGTGTAGTTTTGCAGCCTTGCTTCCCAGCACCATTCTGCTCTTCAGAAATAGGTTGTGTTTCTGGATGAAGAAATTTCAAGGACATGTCACATGCACTGTGCTTTCCACACCCACTTTTGGACACCATGAGATTTGCCTCTTGACTACATGTAGTTGGCTTTTGATATCCTCCTGGAAGGTCTATAGTTGGCTTTATTTCCATCCAAATCCAGGCATTTAAGTGAGGACCCAAAATATTTACCACCTGTATTAGGTCGATGGCCTTCTGGTAGTCCATAACCACCTCCACAGACAGAACCTCACTTAGGTGCAACGTGTCAGCCAGTAAAGAAGCTGCAAGTTTAGGTTTGATTATCAATTTGAAGGAAATGTAATGGAGATAATAATTCCATGTGACTACTCAGAGGCTTGCAATTAAGTTTATTTGTGTGTTTTACGGGATCAGAGTGCTTGAAATTTAACAGAATTAGTACTGAGCGTTTCAGGGGGTAGCATTTTTCTTCCTTTTCTGCACAGCTACTGAGAGGACCAAAACTAACGTTTATTTACCAGAATTTGGATTTCTTATTCCTAATAGTCATGCTGTACCAGTATAAGGTGCAATTGTTTGTACTGAACTATGCACACATTAGCCTATCAGCCTTGCTCATTTAAACACACTACTGATTTTTTTCTGCTAAAACATTTACTTTATCAGTATACATTAAATCAACGTGCTTTGGATGTGCTGCCTGTAGTCTTGGCTTGAAAGCATAGATTGAGCTTCGATCAGTTCCATTTCTTTTCACATCAAATTAACTAGGGTGAATAGAGGGACATGAGGTAATCACTGAATATGAGGTTTGGCCCAAAACTCGTAAATGGTCCAAGCACTCCATACAGTTGCAGAGAATGTCTATATGACAGTTTTCTTTCTGTCTGAATGGAGATGCTTGTAAGAAGAAGTAGCTTCCTAGCAAACCTAAGCAAAGGCCGAAGTCTAATGACTTCATATTTGTAGAAGTGACTTCAGGTAAATTTATTGTTAAAAGCCTCAGTTTAATTATTGCAGTTACAGACTTTTCTAAGTAAAAGAGAAATAAAATGACAGACTAGAATAACCAATTTTTTTTTTTGGGGGGGAGGGGAAACACCTGCTTCAAAATATCTAGATTAAGGAGTACCCAGAAATTACTGTTGTGGGTTTTGAGGCTCCTGGAAAGTGGTTAGATGCCTGTGAGATGCAGGGCAGGCTCTACTTACATACTGAAATGAGTCAGTATGCAGTTCTTATAAAGAATGAAGGAAAGGATCTTCTGATGGAATCTGCAAAGCTGCATCTTTTTCCAATAAATGTTCCTACTGTGTATTTACTGGAAATGTTTTTGCAGGGTCCCATGGCTAGGTGGCAATGAGATCCTCTTCAGAAAGAGCACCCCATACAGGAACTCTGCATAAGGGATCTCCACACAATTTGAAGAGCCACTGTTCCCCAGCTCACTTTAGGGTAAGGCCACACCATGGTAAATACTTTTGGAAACTTAAAGACCCCCCTCAAAGTGGACCGTTCTCATCATATTTCACTGGTCTTGAGAATGAAGTTCATGTCATAACATTTTCTTATAAACTAGAACAATAAATAAGGGATTGGTCCTACAAAGTACAAGCCACTTTGTGTCCCACTAGTTCCATCAACGTGGAGGATGCTCTTGAGGCTTTATTAAAACTGTAAATTGCTCCACCCATATTGCATTTACCACTAGGATTCCCAGGATTAAGCTATCCAAACCTCCTTGTGGAAAAAAGATCCCCACTTTCCCTTCTTTATCAAAGTCACCATAGACACGGCATTGCATAGCCACTGAGTTTGGCTTTGCTTTACAACACATCTCCTGGAACACCGCTCTAGTGTTGATTACTGCAGCTCTAGGGCCCTTTGCAATATATGGAAAAATGCTTTGCATTTTATTTCTGCCTAATGTAGAGAACTCTTTACAGATTGTACAATATAACTGGAGCTTTTTGTATATATATATATATATATATATATATATATATATATATTATTAGAAGGGAGTCATCATCCTGCAGGGATCCTGCCAACTGTCTCTGTATCCCCTTTTTTTCTCTTTAGTGCTTCTGAGAAAAACAGATCAAATAATAGGAAGAGGGGATGGGGGAAAATCTAGAGTTTCACTTTGGGAAATAGGGCCCATCTCATCTAGCTTTAGCTAACTTGAGGACTGTCAATCCAAGACAATCGCACAGGACTACTCATCCTCTCCTAAGAGAGATGGGTTGAATTAGTCTCAGGAGCTGCCTGTCTTTGTTCCTCTGTCTCTGGAGAGAACTGAAGATAATTCATGTAGATTAAGGGGCTAGACTTAAGAAGGCTGAGGTCAAGATGTAATTAATATGATCCATGTACTGAAGCCCATTTCTTGCATGAGAGAAAAAAAAAAAGTAAAGTCCAGTGAGAAAATGACAGGCTCTGTTTTCCTTTTAATGAAGGATACAATTTCAAGCAGCTTTTTGTACTCGCTTTTTCTAATCCATGATTTAAATGATGAATTCTTGCTTCCTTGCTTACCTAGTAGATTTTGCTCTTATTTACAAACTGAAAAGTCATATGCTTGGTCCTAATATTTTGGAAACATAAAGACATTATTATGCATGTGAATAAACATGAGAGAACCAGCCTTCAGGCTGGAAGGAAAATGAAGCTCTGCAGGGCTGAAGGAGTATGGCCTGATGACTGAAACAAGGCAAAAGAGAAGACAATCTTAAAGATGCCAGCTGATAAATACTTTTGTGACCCTGTTAAGCAATCTTACTCACTCTGGAGTAAGATTTCTGCAAGTACAAATCTAGAAAAAATGCCAACCAAAATTGTTGCATTTTGGGGAATTGTTTCTCATGCAGAACACTAAAAATTTAAAGGACCCCCTCCCCAGCTTTCTATTTTCTGTTTGTCTGGCATCTTTATAGAAAGGATTACAGTATGATGGTAGTGGTGTTTTTTGTAGCCATTACCAATACTAGTTACTGTAAGCCTGTCTGATGCTTTTTCCTGACACCATAAGGAAGGTTTGCATGTATGAAGTCTTGTCTCTGTTCTTCAAGTGTTTCAGCTGCAAATAATGGCCACTCCCTTCAAGTTCATAGTTATTTTCAAAGAGCGAATGTAGACACCTTTAGTGTCAAAGGTTACTGGAAAAGACCAGTATCAATGCTTCCCTGCAACAAAGGCCTAGCAAGAACTGAATGTGTGTTTCAGTCTCACAAGCAAAGAGGCAAGAGCAGTGCTGGGCAACACAACAGCAAGCATGGAATGTGAAGAGGACTTTGGGAATAACACCCAGCACCTGCAGCCTCACCAGCAGACAAATATTCAGTGCTCTGCGAAAATGACTCATACTAATTTGGAAGTGTAGAGGAAAAGCTTTGGCAGCACAGTGAAAGAGGCAACTCTCCTTCCATGGAGCCAAAAGGCTGTTCTTTAGAAAACAGCGTATTCAATGTAATTTTAATCTCACCGGGATCATTTCCCAAGATTGAGAAAGGAAAGAATCTGTGGGTGATTGGCTAATCAACATCCCCTTGCTAACAAGTGCTGTAGAAGGGGTTTAGTGTCACTCACTGATAAACAGACTTGTTAAAAAGCTGTAATTATTCCAAGTCATTTATGGAGGGTAAAGGGTGGCAGAGGTTATTTTCTGCAATTTCTGAGAGAAATGCTATTTCTTAATGGTACTAACAGTAGAAAAATCCCAGAGAACAGCAAAACATATAGGCAAGGTTTGGCAGTACAGGTGATTGCACCCAAAACTCACACCTCTTAGGATTTGCAGGCAAGTCTGCATCCTTATATTCACTACAGCTAGAGCTTACTGTCAAAGTATTAGCACTCTGCTGTTCCCAGATAAAAATAAAATGACATCACAGAAAATGACCACTTCAGATTGCCTCCAGCTACTCTATCCAGTTTCTATTGCTCCTAAGGCTGCAATGCTGTGGCATCTAGCAAGGATATTCCTGAGAACACCACATTAAAAGTTGACATTTCTTCTCTGTAGGAAATTCTAGACTGGTTTTTTTCCCTTCTTTGGAATAAAAATATAGACATTTCAAGAGTTTCCTCATGAAAATGAGTAGTTCCCAAATATTTTGTTTCGAAATAGCTAAAATGATACTGAAACAGGAGAGCGTGACAGACTCTTGCTTAATGCCCAGCTCCTAGTGTAGCAAGAGGGAGTCGAAGCCCCAAGAGTCCATGAGTGAGGCAGAAGACGGGGAGTACGGGAATTCAGCATTCTGGCTCATTGGCAAAGGTGTCCAGAGAAGGGTTTTCACATAGAGCAGGCTTTTCAGTTGGCTTAAGTCCTGCTTTCTACGTGAGCAGATCATCAAAAACTAGACGATGTTTCAACATTTCTTTCTCCCAAATATGGAAGGAAGACTGCTCTGGGTAGAATGAAATGCTGGAGTTTGAGAATTTGTGGTGGGTTTTGGTTTTTTTAAGCTTTAAATTTAGGTCAATTTAAGAAAGAAATGCGTTGACTCTTTTTTTTCACTCGAAGTGTCTGTAAATTACTTGTATGGATATAAACAGCTATTTTTCACAAAAAAAAAAAAAGGCAACTGTGTCTACAGGAAAGCCCTGAGTGAGGCTCCCAGTGTGAGCTCTCAGCTGCACAACAGTGGGCCAAGCTCCAAGTGGACCCAAAGCTCCTTGGGCTTCTGGCCTCCAAATGCCTGTGAGAGATCCTGACAGCTATAAAAACCCATAGAAGTCCTGTGGTGCTGAAGAAGTGACTGTTGCTGGGGTCTACAACCTCCTGCCAGGGAAACAGCATGAAATGATGAAAACCTCCTTACAGTTCTCTTTCAATTTGCTAAACTGACAGGGTTCCACAAATCATTCCAGATGTGGTGAGTCACCATTTTCCGACAAAGGAAAAAAAAAAAAAAGGGATGGTTTGACTGGAGAATATCCAACCCATTCTATTCTTGGGATGGCTAGAAATTCTGTCGTACTAGACTTCCTCTTGTTCTTTGACCTGCAACAAAACACGGCCATAGCTGACAGAGCCCAGAGCAGCATGCTCCAGTCAGTTAGGCTTCCAATCACATTTCCCACAAGTCTCCCATTTCAAGGAGTACCACTAGTTTCAAGATAAAAGCACCTTCAGTGCTGCCACACAAATGTGCTATCCTTTTCACTGTGACTGCCAAAAATTTTTGCTCTCAGAAACAGCACTAAAGAGCAGAGATAACAGAAAAAACAGTTTATATTGAGAATTTTTCCAAGTGCAGTTTACTTTTCAGAATGACTGATTTTTTTTAAACATCCCTAAATTTGCTCCACAATTGAATTTTGGCAGATGGAGAGGCATGTATTAGAGACTTACTGTAAACAGGGAGAAAGTTAACAATCCCTTGAGGATCAGGTATGTCCTGAAATGTGAGTTTGACTAGCCTAGCTGCGAGCTACACTGTTTTCTACACTTGTTAGTAAGGTACCTACCCTCCTGTGACTTGTTAAATGTTGTGCTTATCTGTCCATTCAGTTCCAAATAACATGCTCAAGCAAGCATGGCAGTGAGACGGCAGTTTCAGAGACATTAAGGTCCTAGTAGTTCCATGAAGGCTAGGTAGAGTCAGACTGTCAGTGCGTCCCCACGAGGGAAAAAAGTGCAGTGTTTATTGGATACCAGAAAGTCTGCAATATCAAAAGCCTCACTAAATGACTCCACTGTTGGTAAGACTTAAGCGAAACCTCACATCTTAGGCCATGCAGTCAATGACCAAAGAAATTAATAGGGAAGTAAGTTTCCTTCCCTTTAACGCTTACAGAAAAATGGGATTTTTCTAATAGAGGAAAGCAAGGCAATGTTATTAGGAGATGTAATTTTGATTAACTTTTAGCAAGCCAGTCTTGGTCATTTGATGCTTCTTCTGTAGTACAAAGGCTAATGCAATTAGTAGTTTGCCAGTTTTGGATAGTTACAGTCTTGGAGTCAGACTGGCTGTGATTGTGTGAAAACATCTTGCAGAGGCAAGAACTTGGTTATCTTTTAACAACTCTATCAGTCAGTCTAACAAGATATGTAACACCTCCATACAGAGAATGCTGCATCAGTCATTACACTGGCATAGCTTACAGTGGATTTGAAGGAAGCTTCGTAAAAACAAGAGATGGCAGAATAACTGTAGGATTTTGTGCGAACAGCAAAATTGTCACCCCTGTTGACTCTGGTTTTGGCAAACTAGGAAATCATATGAAAAATGAACATTTTTGTCATTTTATGAGAGATCACTGTCATAAAGTCCCCTCCATATTTTAGGTGAAGTGACGGACATACTCATGCCTTGTACAAAGAAGAAATATCAAAATGTGGAATCTTTTAGCATGCAAAAAGAGGCCCAGAGCAGATATTGAAAATACTATTATTTAAATAATTTTATCTAATTTGAAGAGTAGAATGTTTGAATTGCTAAATGTTAAGAAAGAATGCAAACCATGCCAGGATCCTTAAGTGAATCATTGACACACAGTGTAAAATCTGCAAGGACTCAGCAGTAGTGTAAATTTGCATTTCCATAGTCATCCCTGCTGAGATGATCTCAGATGAAACAGTGGGATCCACATAAGTAATTTAGTGCAGGAACTATTCAAGCCTGTTCTACTGAAATGTATAGTATATTTAATTAGTTTTATGCATCCTTATTTGCCAAATGCTGATGTTCCTTAAAAAAAAAAGTTCTAACCAATTTAGTTTCATTCCTGCCAGGAAATTGGGATGAAATAACAACCGGCTCTTCAAGAAGTATTATCTTGACTATTCTGATGTGTTTAGCAGGATGATGCAGTGCAGCAGATGCTGTTAGGACGAAAGCAAAGAAAAGAAAGTAACAAAATGGGGACTCTGACCTTATGTTCTTGTTTAAATCCTTCCTGGTTTCGCAGAATGTTTAAACACCTGCCTTGCTGACTCAAGGGCCACTGTGTATCTAATACTTGATTGCACAACTCTCTTTTATAATGTCTAAGTGCCTCTTGAAATATTCACTTCACAAGACACATGTAAGTGAAATATTCATTCTGTCATGGGGAAATGAAGTGTATGTTTCTCATTTTTGTGGTTTCCACCCATGTCTGGACCCTTTGCCTTAGCCAAGGTGTCCACAGTAGCCCATGTTGTCACTGATTTTGCCTGCCCACACCCAGCACCAGTCACTCAATTCCACATTGCACATCACTTAATGCAAACCCTGACTCCACGGCTGTCTCATGCACCTCCATTTGTCTTTTGTCAAAGGCATTTCTAGCTCCTGGTTCTAGCACAATACTTGTCGCCCTGTGCTCATCATGGCAGTTTCTTGTCTTGAACCTCAGTATAAATCACATTCAGTTTAAATGCCAGTTTTAAACTCTAGATGAAACCACTCCATATCCCTGTAGATGACCAATATCAGTCATGAACTCTCCTATCTCACATGGCATAGCTTCAGGAACATCGATATAAATATCATGCCTCTCCTCCAGGTCCCTTGTGGTCCCTCTTTGGGTTGAGACATCTTAGAAACACTTTAAAGCTTCTCTAAGCACGATTCTCTCTATGCTGTTGCAGGAAGTCAGATGCCCAGATGATGCTTTCTGGAATGGCAGTGGATGACCAGACTGGTTGGAGGACCACACCAGAAGACCCTCCTGCTCAATAGAATGATCTTGTTCAAACCCTATGTAGTGGCTAATTTTGTCCAGAAAGAGACCTAGTTACCCCATTCCAGCTAAAATCTTAGGATTAATCTAGCAAGCAGACAGCACTGTGTACAGTCAGGAAGATGAGATGCTGAAACATAGCCAGGTGTCAATCACTGTGCTAATAAGCACAGTGGAATTATATGAGATTGAACAGGTGGCACAAAGGATCACATATAAGTAATTTTATGCGTTTTGCTTCATATTTGAGTTATCTGGTTCCCCAGACTGAATGTTGCCATGTTTCGAGGTGGCTCTCTCTGGGTAAGGAGGGAGCCAACCCAGCTAAGCCTGGTAAGTCTGTACAAGCCAGACACTACCACAATCACAAAACATTGCAATCTTTACTGCCTTTACTGCCTTTTATTTGCATGTGACAATAAGGGATTTATGGCAGGTGACCAGAGATAGGTTCATGGCAAAGCTGCTCATTAAATTCAAATTTTAGTCTAACCACTGGATTATCATTTTACCCAGAGAAGGGGCTTAAAACTTTTGTTCCATTTGCCACCTAGACACTGGTGGCAAAACTGATAGTGGTTATCTACATACCCAGAGCAAAGATAGAAAATGCGAACAGCATTGACATTTTAAGCCTTTCTGTGAAATGATTCATTACTAAATATATCTTTTATATTCCATATCAGAAAGGAGAATTATGATCAAAATGTCATTTTTAATTGTATTTTCTACTCTTGACTTGGTAACATTTAGAGGAAACTCCAACTCTTTTCCCCTAAAAAAAGAATGTAGTCTTCCCAGGCATATAACATAAAATAAATTATTTACAGCTCCGGGAGAGAGATTTCTTTTTAATTAGAGGTATAATTAGTGAATCCTTAGTGTCTGGTTTTACAAATGGCTAGTATTTTGTAAAGTCTTAGAAAACTGATTTTTGCATGATGATTTTAATGGTAGCCACGTAAACCTGAGCAAAAATGAGCTATTTTACAAGACAGACAGAAAGGCAGGAGGAAAACATATACAAACTTTGCCATTACTTCATTTATGGTTTGGTACATATGGTCCCACATGGAGTTCAGTGCACAAATCAAAAGCTGTTTAAGATACTACTTCTATCAACGCACATGTAAACCACAGAGAGCACAAACAGGAAGAGATGTATATGACGTGTGGCAGACAGTGTGAACAGAAGGTGAATTCCAGAAAAACCTTTTAAAGGAAATGTGCCACTTTCTGCCACTCAAGTACGTTTATTCTGGCTCTAGAAAACTTATAGTTGGTGTAACTTTATCAGATTTTTTATTTTTAGTAACCTGAAAACCAGAATCCCTAATTTCAGTGCTAATTTTACTATAACTGAACAGAATTAGACATAAAGAGTGGAATATTTTTATCTTCTGACATAAGGACAAGCTGCAGCTCTTTCAAAAGTACTGAAGGGTTCACATCTCTGATCAAGTGCAATGGTGTAAGAGATTGAGAACTCAAAAAGGGAAGCAACCATCAGCCGCATCTGGACGGCTTATGTGAGCAAGGGATTCTGCTATGTTCATCTGCATTTTGGACTTCTTGATTAAGAAAATTTTAGGGCAGAACAGCCAGCATAGTACAGTGTGCACATATTATCCGGTGCTATCAGATAATATTTTAGGGGGTAAATACAGGGAAGGGAGATATGGTCATGGTTTGTGCTCCTAAATACATCAGAAGTTAGGAACTTCTGCAAATATACTTAATAATAATTTATAATGTGCAAAGCAATCAAACCGTTTCCTTTACCACTGAGACTGTGAGGGAATTGCAGTCTTGTAAAGATTTTCATATTGACACCTATGTGATTCTTTTTGGATTTGCTCAAAAGCCTGAACTGAGAACAGCACCAAATTTAATGACACTGTCTTCCCTGATTTGCCAGTGGCATAAAATCTGGGCCAAAGTAGCACCTTAAATTTCAAATTTTAACATTTTCATGAAGAGAGAATATGCCGACACATCAGGGAAAAAGCAGTTTGTAAAACAACAAAAGTAGTCTTTGAGGCAGAACAGTGACTATTATTCCATTCCTGGAGGTGTTCAAGGTCAGGCTGGACAGGCCTTTGAGCAACCTGATCTATTCAAAGGTGTCCCTGGCCATGGCAGGGAATTTGGAACTAGATGATCCTTAAGGTCCTTTCCTACCCTTGTTGACTTTATGATTCTATACATCTAAAGTTAACCATTTCAAGACACAGAACTATCTACAACAAGTACAGAGCAGCTGTCTTTGTTTTATGCCACGCTAGACATCTAAAGAACAGGCACAGCAAAGCAAGCATGGCCTGCGACAAAAACCAGAAAGATGAAAGTTTGCAGGAAAGAGAGAAAACAGCAAATGGACAAGGATCTGATAGTTTAGACTCCTAAGGCTTCAGGATGTGTTGAATTATGATTTTTTTCTAATCTACCAGACATGGACAGAGATTTGAAACAATCCTTCAAGTCAACAGTATTTCTGACATTCACTTCCAGAGGATAAGCAACTCAGAATCTTATCACATTAGTTCTGTTTTACATTCAAACTTCTGTTTTGATGTCTTTGCTCTGCATTTCTAGGTAAACTCTGTTTCAAATCCAAACAGTACAAGGTAGTGAAAATATACCTACACTAAGGTTGTATTTTTTTTAAATTTCCAGATGGAGTTAATCCAGTTCCAGTTGGAACAGACTAATCTACCTGTTCCAAACATGACAAAAAACAAAACAGCTTTTATTTGTATCATTATCATTAATAGTGGCTTGGGAATCTGAAGAGATGGGCATCTATTTGGTGTCAAATTCTGTCAAGGGAATACTAATGCTTACTGCTTTGCAGCTGCTAAAGTCTATATTTTGCAAAAAGACTTTTTTTCTCTGTCCTTTTAGCAGCCAAAACATTCATTGGTAAAATTACCATATATGTGACTGTAAATGCAAAATCAGAATCTAATTCATAAATTCCTTTGAGGTAGGTAAATATTTCTTTGATTACACTGAAAAGGCAGTGAGTTATGCAAGTTGAGTGATTTTCCTTAAAGGCACATCTCTAGAACTGGAGGATTCTCGTATTTAATTTTGTTCATTTCTCTGACATGCTGTACTTCAAACCAGAATTCATCGAGAATTTACAATAGGTCGTGTGTGGACAATATGCAAATATGAGGTAGAAGTTTTTTATTTTCTTTCTTGATTCTTTTCTGTCTCAACTCACAAACTGAGTGGCTTTTATAGCTCTCTGATAAGGAAGACCAAGCAATTGCTTGATGGTTATGAAAAAATGCAAATAAATTTCAATATCAATTGAAATTGAATTTTCTCAAGTAATCTTGTCTTCAATGTGTCGATTTGCTTTTTGTGCAGTTGCCTTCTTTCTTCCCCTCCCCATCTCAGTCTATTCCTGGACTTACAGGTCTTTTTGATTCTATGTGACAGGTAGAGAAAAAAATACATAGATGCATTATGGTCATCTTCATAATTTTGTACTTTGACAACATCTCCTACTTTCTCCGTCTCTCCTCTACAAAAGTGACTGAGAACTCACTTGATTATGACCAACATGACAATGTTGTGTTCAGAATCTTCTTTGGTGAAAGCTAATTTTCTACCTGAGCTCAACACTGAGTCCACCTTATGTTGCTGCTTACTGCAGAGCTGAGGTAACTACTCAGTTTTGGCAAATCGAAGTAAACCAGTTCCGAAAAACTAAGTAGATATTTTCTATTGAAACACTGGTTTGCTAGATTCTTCCAGCTAACACCATCTCAACATCACAAGATGAAACTTTCTGAAGTTGGTCTATACAAATTTCAACACTCTCATTTACTTCCCCCATTCTAGTAATAAGAGCATCTAAAAAGCTTTCTCCCTATAATGTAGCCAATAATTAGAGACTGCTCTTTCCCCTAAGGTATCTTTTTGTTCTCCCTTTCCCTTGGTCACAAAAATGTAGCTTTGAGTACCTGACCATTCACTTGTCTCTTTCGTCTGAAAATCTTACCTGTTCCAACATCCCTTTTTAAGATATTTGTCTTTTGCTGGCCATCTTATTCCATTTGGAAACAGTGGTACGTGTCAAATATTTATCTCAGTAAGTTGTGCTTTGGATACTTTATAACTGAATTAGTTTCAATTTTTCAATGCTTACAGAGTCTTATCTCATGGTAGCTAGAGCGTATTTGAACATGTTAAGCACTTGGTTATTTCCACTGACAAGATCAATTTGGTATCAAATTAGAAACTGTCTAACTTTCAGTAGCTTGAACAAAATGAGTGTCAAAGAGACAGAGCTTCCGTTTGTTGAACTCAAAGTGAAAAAAATTCTAAACTCTGAGTAACATTCCTGAGCTTATTCATACTCAGATTACTATCAAACGTTATGGGTCAGATTTTGAATTTTTTCAACAATGTTAGAGAAGCTTACTAGCCTCTTAGAGAATTTTCAATAATGCGAGGTTGATGCTAAATATGAATGTGAAACCTCAAGCCACTCCCTTAGAAGAGTAGCACGGGGGTGAGCCCAAAGAAGCTGCATAACTTCAAACATTCTAGGTGTCAGAGTTTTTTCTAAACACCGAGTCAAAAATAGCAAAAATTACCCAGTGGGCTGCTCTAAATTCCAGTGTCGGGAACATTATCAGTAGACTAGGTAAGGAATTTGGTGTGTTCCAAGTCAGAACATCCAAAAAAAAAAAAAACCAAAACCAAAAGAAAAATCAAGAAGTGAATTTTTAATTAACCAGGAATGTTTAAATGGGAAGGAGGATGGAGAGGGAAGGAGAGAGGGGAGAGAAATCTATATCTTGTGGAGCATGGTTCTTTCTTAAAAACTTTTATTAAAACATTTCTTCTTCTATAAAAATGAACTCTGCCTTTCTTTTTTCAAGAATATTCTGGATGAGAAACTCTAATATTTTTGTGTTCAAGTCAACCTTTATAAAAAAAAAGAATTCTGACCAGCTGTACATATGAGTATAGTTCTGCTCCCAAAAGGTCAAGTGTGATAAGCATCTTACAGTGATTTTTAGCCGATGGACATCCTGTATCTTTCAGCACAATTAAGCAAGCACAACTGAATTTTTATCAATATGATTTGGCTAAATGTTTCTGGAGCAATGCTGTAAAGATGTGCCCACATCCTCAAGAGCCTGAGTTTTAACACAATGTATGTGAGTGTGGGCTATGACTGATGCAAACGGCACCACTGTTCTTGCTGAGGGACTTCTGCAAAGTACTTTTTCTCATGCATTCTGACTTCACCCTGAATTATTCTTTGGGAAGAGGCCTCTTTCAGAGGCACTGAGAATCCTCAGTTCCTCTGAGAGTTAGTGAGCTATCAATTTTTTTGCACAGCACTATGAGATGCTAACGTTTTGAGTGCTGCTTCAAACCATACCTATCTCAGCTGATTGTTTTCTGCTCTAATTTGGGAATTGGCTGGAGAACAACATTCATATCAGTCCTATCTTGACATCAACAGTTACTTACATTTCCTCATTATTCCACTTTTACCAGCTGGCCTATTATATTATATTATAGCATGTCACAAGGGACTGTCTCAATTACATGAGGTTATGCTACGTATGTGAGTATAATGTAAAACTGGGTTTGGGAAAATGGGGTTTTCTCACAGCTCTGGGTAAGAAAATGGTAGTTTTACAAGAATGGGTGCTGAACAGTAAATTAGAAACCTAGAGATCTCCTGATTTCTAAATTACTGCTACATGAATGAGTTATGTTACCAGAAATATATACCAAGCAAATACACAGTTAAACTGCTTGAGCAAGTCAAGGACTCTCTTCGTTTATCTATCCAGAGGCACTCTGGAAGCTTAGGCTTGATGTTTGAAGTTGAAAAAAAAATAATCCTCAAAAGCACTTCAAATACTCTATTGTATAAAGTACAGTGAAAAGAAGTTTACTTCTAAATGAAAGCATCCTGATAGGGTGGGCAAAAAAGTGCTCAATTTCTCTATTGACTTCAAATCACTGAAAAGGCTGTCAAATTCTCTAGGCAGACAAATCCTGAGCCAGGATAAAATTACTGTGCTGAAATGTTTCCCTTAAACTTTATAGGGGCATATGACAAAAGAAATACTCCAACAAATCTGGTTTAATTGATACCAGATGGGAGTTAGCTCCAAAAATCACTGTTTTCATTCTATTTTACAAATCACGAAGCTGTATTCACATTTTGTGAAGGTGTGTTTCATGCAGTAATACCTTTATGGTCATGGAGATTATAAAACAATATACATTTGATAGGAGAAACCAGTCTCTTCTATGAACATGGGTGCAGAAGAAAATGGCGCAACGCATAGAACCTTATTGTGGCATTTAGTCTGCTACTATTCAACTACTGCAGTGAAGGGAGCTTTTGAGAAACTAAAACAATAATGTTATTATTGTCACTAAACAATACTGCTCAAAGAGTCAGTGCTATATATAAACTCCTAAGAATGTTTTCATCAAGTTGGGAAGCCAAGTCTTTGTGAGGTTGAAAAGAAGTTTTAGTAACTGAACAAGTGTCCATTCTGCACTGCATTTCCCAAGGATTAGAAAAATAGCAGAAGGCTGCATAGTTTATGTCATATCAGCATTTTTTTTCATATACAGAACTAGAAAAATGAAAATATATCTTTGTTTTATATGGATTTTCTTTAGCCTTCAGACTACTAAGCTATTCTTCAAACGCCTTTCACTAACAAAGACTTAACATTTACCAGAGGATCGGGCAAATTCCTCAGGCATTAGAAGCATGGTTGATTAAAAAAGCCTGTATTTAGTAATTAAAACAGCACAACTAATCCACAACTTGAAATATTTTGGAAGAATATCATAGGGTGAACAATGCGGCTGTCAAGTAAAGAATAGCTTCACAATTTGAGCATCTCCAGATCCCCTCAAGCTATTGTGCACTTTTGCATAGTTGAAGATTTTTAATATTTCTTAATAGCCAATGTAAATCACAAAATTTCATAACAGTGCAAGATTTCCTAGGAATGGTTTTCCAGAGAGCAGCAATTTGCTGTGTTATCCAGTTAATGTTTACATGCATGTAGTTTTGATTCAAACAATGTAATTAAGATGGGTTTTATATATTGCTGGTCATACTTTTGTAAGAAATTTGCCATTCCATATTATAAGTGGCTTAAAACTTTAAGTTATGTGATTAGCCATGACAGACATATCAGGAGGACTGTGGAACCACCAAACTGAAATGAAATGAAACAAGCCTCAAGGACCCAAACACTGTGAACTTCACAGTGGGAAGGCCCCCTTTTCTTTTCTGTTGTCTCTCTGATGGACATGGTCTACTTTCCTCACATCTGTACTGCTTTATCAGAGCATGCAAGTCTCATAGAACTTTTGTAGCAGCCTCAGTAAGAGCATCTGGTATTTTACAAGCCGGAAAAAAATCAATGTATTTTCTTATATCAATTTTATGTCAAGAAAGTAATAGCTGACTGTTATTCACAACATTTCCCCCCCAAAATTTCTGTTACTTCAGTCAATAAATATGTTTATAGACTGAATATGTTCCTCTCTGTCAGTCATGGAGGAAAAAATGTGTTGTTTGCTGTAGAGGAATATAACAAGGATACTTATTTTGTGTCGGGCATGTCAGAACCCATGACTGGGACCACGATCACCAGGGAAACCACTTCACCTGTGGCTACCATCAGCCACAGCTCTTTCTTCGTACTCATTCAGTCTTCAAAACAGGAAAACAAATGTGCCACGTTGGAGGTACTGAAAGCTGAGAAGCAGTCATTAATTCCAACATTCCCCCAACAAAATGGGAATTACTCAGTTGTGAACTGGAAAAAGGTTACAATGTATTTTTTTGTGGATTTTACTTTCAATTTCTTTATTTATAAAGACTGAAGAAAGAAAAATATGGGAGATTTAATTTCTATTATCTCTGTACTATGAATATTTATGTAACGAACTACAACTACGACTGACGTAATATCTGATAGGACCTTCCTATTCAAACTAATCCCATGTAAATTACATGGGCTCTTCACAAAGGACACATTACTCCTTACTTTCACCTCCTACAAAAACACTTCTACAGGTATTTTCAAATTAAACAAGAATACAAATGCACATAATCAAATTGGATCAAACTAAGAAGGTTATGTCTGCCTTGATTGAAAGACACTACTAAACCTGTCCAACATTCCTACAACCCTCCAAAAAGGTGAACACAATTTTGCTGAGAAATTCTCCCTGCATTCCCAGTTATCTTGGTACTCAAAATTACAAAAAAAAGAAACACAAAATATAGAGCTGATGAAATATGAAAATATAACACAATGGATATTTCTAAAGGAATGATGCAGACGAATCACCAGGCTCTTAACTGACATTAAGCTTAACCTAGAGCTTTAAGATTAAAAAAAAATTATTATTTTTTTCCTCCAGATTACTTTTAGCCAATTCAAAGCCTTAACTCTGTTTCTCACAAGTGGAACACAAATTGCCTTTCAATATGTCAGTAGAAAGGCATTGGAGCTCCTAACTAGTATTAGACAGTGGAAAAACTTAATTGGTGTTTATAACTGCAGTAGAAGACTATTGTTGATCTTGGATATTACAGAACATGCAGTGAACATTTCCTTCCTTAACATATAGTGAATTGTGTGCATATATACTTTTGCACATATTATTTTGGTGACATCAAATTAGAAATCCTTGTTTCAGGAAAAAAAAATAGACACATCTGTAAGAAAATCACAAGAAGCTGGTGGTTGTGGTACATCATAGTTTGTATGAGAGTAGTTCTCTCACAGCCAAACAAACTGCACCATGATGTACCTGCTTTCAGTTCACTATGGAGGCTACAGAGCCTCAGACATTCACATTTCCTTTTCCTCAGAAGGGGAGGCAACCTGTTAGCTTTAATCCAGGTAAGAACTGCTTAAGGCCCGAGTAACAGTTGTCTGGCTGTCCTGGGTTAGAGATTAACTGTTCTTAAGCATTTGATTCAGGATTCAGCTACTACACAGCCCTTATGTTCTCTGCTTTGTCTTTTCACTATATTTGTTTCAGAAGATGGGACTGAATTCTTCAACTATATGAAGTCACAGCAAGCTTTACTTTTAGCTTCAGTGGGAGCAGTATCCCATGTAATTATACTGTGAACTCCATCTCCCTTTAACTTACAATATGTCAACATGTTTTTGCAGCTCTACAGAAAGTACTGTAATCTTAAAACAGATGCTTGTTGTAGATAAGCAGGAATGGCATGATTCTAAATCAAAACAGTGATATCTCTGTGAGCTATAAAAAACACTTTGGTCTTCTTCACCAGCCAAGAGCAGTGCAAGGGATTCTTTGCTGCTAGCATGAAAAGCTGTCAGCCATTTGTTTCATAATGCCAATATTACCTGCAGTTCTAATATTATGTTTGCAATACATAAGGAAGGGAAATGGGAAAACTAGGACTTCTCCAAACATTTCCACTGTGTGTTCATTTTAATCCCTGAGAGCCATCAAATAAAAAGGGTTTTCCTTTTCACTCTGACTCCCAACTTGTTTTGTTTTTAAATTAGGAAAGTGTCACTGCCTCTTCATTCTGTTCAAATTCAATGACAGCTTTCCATGCATTATTTTAATTAGGCTTCCAAATTTGTTCATAAGCTGTCCAGGTCACAGGGAGAATTAAAACCAGACACTGGTAATGTATTTCTGCGTTACTTCTACAGTTATATTTGACTTGTATCCAGAAGCAAAGCTAGCAGGATGCACATGACTGGAAAGGGTATCAGTGGACTTTGACATTGTTTAAGCTTCTGAAAGCCGTGCTCTGAACTTGGCAGTGCCTCTGTTACATTGGGATTTGTACAAGAGACAGTGGCTCAGTAACTCTCAAACAACACACAGGTATTTGAACTGAAAAGATCACCACTAGACTGCATTAAATATTTGTTGCAATGATAAAAGGTGTGTTTTCAATACATATACTAGATTCCTCATTCCTGTATACTCCTGAAGACCGTGCATTAATAATGTCTCATCTAAAAATTTCATAATTATCAATAATTTTACCCTCTTTCTAAAATTTACCCCCTCAATCCCTCCAGTTTTAAAGCAAGGACTAAGATACAATTTCCCCTAAGCTTGTGGTTATGTAGAAAAGAGAATTATTGCAGTATTCTGAGCCTTCCAGGAATTCAAAGATTTTTCAGATTATCATTTTTTTGCGAATTTTTCAGCATTTATGAGACAGATAAAAAACTCCACAATCCTTCCTCAGTTTTTGCCATCTCATAGCAAAAACATGACAAAAAAAGCAAGATACGTCATGATTCAATGGATGTATCAGTCAGAGTTAAACTCACATGTCTAGAGTTTATAAGTCATTAATTCCTAGCAATCGATCCTGATGTTCTAATTTTAGCTCAGCACCAGCTCAGGGACTGAGAAGAGCCAGCCAGAAATAGAAACACACACACACACACTTTGATCCTTTCCTGAATTTTCTGTGTAAGTAAAGCGCAACGTTTTCAAATGTGTTTCAAAAGTTTTAAAGTATTTTAAAAATGCTTAATCAAAAACATTTCCATTTACTACAACGTAGATAAAAGAGAATTTAGAAAGGCAGCTATCCTCCATGGGAGCAAGCCAAGGAAGTTTGCAGACCCTAATTATGAATTTTCAAACTTTCAGGTGTTTGATGGCTGGTGAATTTAATCTTTATTCTGAATTCCCTGGGCTTTAAAAAATCCATGTGTAAACACCTTTCTGCTAACTACAACATTCTTGCAGGGTCTTGTGCTGTAAGTTAGTATTGTTTACACTGAAGCCAAATTGCTTTCACCTAAAAAGCAGGTTTGCTAAGGCATATATAATTTCTGGTACCTTTTTGCTTCAGTAGTTTGCTCTCCTTTTATGTACACTGAAGTTTTTTTACACAAGTCTTTTTACACAAGGGTGACCATCAATACCTTTAATCCCAGCAATGCTACAGGCAGAGAAATGAGATTCTTCCTCCTGTTCCCTCAGGCAGTTCTTTGGGGTGGTGGTTCTGAAGTGCAGAGACCTTGTGCCAGCTGCTGCACGTTTTCTGTGGACCAATTAACAGAAGAGTACAATGTACAGAGCTGTCAATTGGGATCGAGTCCAAACAATATTTTTCAACCAGTGTTACAACAAACTTCTGAAAATTACTATCCAAACCAAGATCCTATAGTGCCAAATACTGCATGAAGTCCTGAAAATGCTAGTAGAGCAGCAGATTATGTATGTTTCAGACAAAGACTAGGGGTTCTGAGGTAAGACTAAAGGACGATTACTTGCCTTTTCTTCTCTCTCCATTTCTCAGATGCTATGGACTGAAATACAGATGAGACAATGCATAACTGTACTTCAATGGAAATTACATCCATAATTTATTTTTTTTTTAGTTTACAATCTGTCTGAAACAGCGAAGAAGTTGTACTACATTTGTTAATCATCTTTAAATTAATTTTGTTATTCAAGTTACCATGAGAACTTTGTATGTAACCACAAAAAAACCCATTTCTTTGGAAGATACATGAAATTTTTTTATGTTTTCAAGCCTGAAAAGTAAGTGGTGAATATTTGTGTTTCCAAATTATGTACAGATACAGCCTCTACATACCTCTGTGGTATTGACTGTGAAACAGTAACCACAGCATCCTATAGAGAAAAATTAAAAATGTATTCGGCCTCATAATTCCATTACAGCTGTGCATTCCTTCACTGGCTTATCATTTGTCTGCATAGTTTTTCTTTTCTTACAGTGGTATTTCCTTTTGTGATGAAACAATATTGCTATTACTTTCTCACTGTAACCTAGAGATCCATTTTACATATAACCCTTTGAAACAGTTCTAGTCTTTATGTTCCCTTTCTAGTGAACATTCAGGATCACCAAGTTCACCCAAATCATTCTCTGCATTTCTGTAATATTAACTACAAAGAAGTCTTTGAAAAGAACTAAGGAACATCTTTTTTATCATAGAATTATAGAATATCTTGAGTTGGAAGGGACTCATAAGCATTATCGAAGCCCGGCTCCTGGCCCTGCACAGGACCACCCTAAGAATCATACCATGTGTCTTTTTTATTTCTTGTGAATAATTAATTTCTCAAATTAAAATAAAGAAAGTATTCTACTAGTTGCAAAGTTTGGCAAATACTTTTGATTAAAATCTTGCAGAAGTTTAAAAAATATTCAGAAGTTCCATTTAAAAAATACTTAAAAGTTTCATTTAAAATACTTAAAAGTAAGAGAACAAAGTAGAAGGACTAAAAAGGGATTAAGAAACATAAAAACCACTCAAACACCTATCCTATAAGCATGGGAATTGCTAATACAAGAATGCATCCTGGGGAAAAGTCCATAAAAGGAAGTAGTAGACAGAGTGTTACTTAAATACAATTGTTAAATATAAAATAAATACCATTGTTAAATATCATAGATTTTAAAAGAAATTATGATTTTTTTTTTAAGTAAAACTTTATATCTTACAACTCACAGCTGTTAAGAAATATATAGGGCAATTTGGTTTGCTGTAATATAAAGATATTTAGTTATTCATCTTGTAAAAATAGTTTCTATTTTTTATTATTTTAGTTTGAGACAATAGAAAAGGTTAAGCATCACTCCAGGTGAAGGAGTTACAGGATTTTCTTGTTTTATTAAACAAAGATTCATAAGAAATTACACAGATTTGGAAATTCAGAGAAGGCAATTGGAATATTAGGTTAATAATTTTTAACTTCACTGCTATCAGAAAGAAATAGAAATCTCATTTTCATAAAGCTACATGTTGTCTTTCGATTTTGAGATCTTATTCATCTTTTAATCTTCCCAATCTTGAGGGACAAAAAAGTAGACTAGCAGGAATAGAAACAGAACATTTTGGGCAGTGGGGGGTTTGAGTTATACCTTTTCACTAGATTCAGTTGCAATCAGAGTACCTTAAATGAAGATTAGCCCTTAACAGTCAGTACACCATCTGTTCCTGGGATACTCGGGGTCTGATCATATATTTTGATGTGTATTAACTTACAAGGGCCACTAGGGGTTTCACATCTACAGTCAGAAGTGGCTTAAAAAAATTAATCTTGTCCTTTTTACTTTCATGTTAGGTGGCATAACGATGAAAAGGTATCTTTCAGGGCAGAAATCTACTGGGAAATAGTTGCATATATTACTCCTCTCAGCAGGCAGCCAAATCGTTAAGCCTTCATAGAGCTCTCTGCTGCTGGAAAGAAATTGGTGTAGAGAAATCTGTTTGCATTTTAACTCAATTCTTAGTGTAAGTGAAAGCAGCCGAAAGATTTTCCTGCGCCCTTGTTTCCCTCCAAGACAGCAAGTCTTTCTGGGGTGACAGGATGAAAGGGTTGTGGATTGTTTTGCACAGGGGCTGTTCTTCAGTCAAGATAGGTCTCAATATTACTGTAGAACAGTGCAAGGCAGCCTAAAGAACCAACAAACTGGACTAAAACTTGGTCTTCTGATGCTGTGTGTTGTTGAGCAAAAATGCTAAAAAAGCAGAAAGAAGGAAACAGTATCTAGAAATACAGGGAAACAGAATTACCTCACCACCTGTAAAGAGTCATCAAAGCTATCGTTCTGCCAATACAGGAAGGTCATTAAACATAGGGCCTACAGCTGCCCCTGGAAGATGCTGAGGAAGTCATAACAGAGCTTGTCTTTGTAGCAGCTGCACAAAAGGGTTAGCAAAATTTAATATCAAGAACTTTCCCATAGTGTCATTAAGTACAGACTGATTTGGAGGTGCAGCACAGAGTGAGGACCTCAAATAAGAAGAAAGTTTGGCTGCAGATAAGCTAGACTCTAGACTAGAGGTCTTCCACCTTTTTCCCCAATAGTGTCAGATAACAGCAGCAGGCATAATGTTTGCTAAAGAATCTGAATTATTTTAAGCTCACTAAATTTCACTTCCTTGGCTCACTAGGTTGACAAATGTCAGTAGCAATATTTTAAAAGAGGTGGCAGATACATAGAAGCAGTTAAGGTTTCCTTAGAAGACAAAAGTTTCCATTCTCTGATCTGTCCTTTTTAATTTTGATCTCTATTACAATTTTTTTTCAGTATCAAAACTAGAGTCTCTACAACCAGCCATGAAAGTCCTACTTTGAGAAATCCTGTTTCCTTTAACTTTAACTCTCATCCTGCATAGTGGCTTGAGGACACTTTCTGTGTAAATACAGAAATGCTAACACATGCGAGGATTTTGTCCCATTGTTTCCAGACAGGATTCTAACACATCCTCCTGCAGCTAAGCAAATCAATAGAGGAAAAATGTAGTGCAGACCCGTAGATCTCCCAAGGTTGTAGAAAGGCTCACGTGGCTTTGCAGCTGACTTAGGAGTTGATTTATAGGCTGTCACCAAGTCAGTGGTCAGAAGCTGACACAAAATGTCTTCTGCAAGCTTTGATTCCTTATTCAGTATAATGTCTTCTTCATTTGTATTCTACTGAACCAAACAACTCAGGATTTCCTCTCCCTTTGTTAGATAGCTTCCTGTTCCTGCAGCTGCCTTCTGTGATGTCAAAATATGTGAGTTAAGTGTTGCCTGAGGATTTTGTTGCCCAAGTCCACCAAAATAAATCAGATTTGAGTGTTTAATCCTTTTAACATCTCTGAATATATGGGTTTAAATAGCAAAACCTTCTGTAATGAGATAACTCTTCCCCTTCACCAGACAACTTCTTGGCAAGGAAAGATTCTGTATGACTTGCCTTGAATCTTACTTGTTGCAAGGCACTGAAAGTTTCCTGCTATATTTTCTCCTTTACTATAGCAGAAAAACACTTTTACTGCATCAAAGTCTTATATGAGCAGGTCTCACTGTATGTATAATTACAGATTATTCTTGCCTTCCCATTTGAGCTAAATCAATTCTTCTGGTGGCAGAGTCTGTACTCTGTATTTGAATAAAGCATCAGTTGTATTGAATGTGCTGGAATTGGCAGATGGTTGATTCAGTCATTCAGTTTGATATTAATCACTTCTTTGAGATCTCTTCCAGAGAACTGAGCACAAAATGTGTAGTGTCTTATTATATTAAGAAAAAAAAATCACATCTGAAATTCTTTGATGAAAGATTCATCTGCCTGGCAGATAATGCGCTTTCTCCTTAAGAGTCAAAAAATGACTAAAAATGTCCATGATTTAAAGATTATCTCATTTCCTTCTAGTGAGTAAAAAAAAATTAGACAGTTTGTTTGGAAGAAAAAGTAAATTTTTTATTACTATTTCAATAACACTTGTAACTGATTAACAGAGGGGAGTTCTCTTTAGTAGGAAGAAGTTCATGTAATTTGTTCATTATCATTAATTTTTAAATTCCTCATCACTCATTTATGAACATGCTCAGCTGTGTTCATGTGTGTCTTGAAGTGGCTAATGTTGAAGACTATAGTAGCAAGCAGGGGCAGGCTCAGGTAAAATCAAGAATATTTAGCACTTGATTTTAAAGACTGGAGGTCTACAAGATGAACTAAACCTCTAAACAGCTAAACATGGGGTGAGGGCTATGGGTCTACTCTTCATGTATTATGGTTGGTCTACTGCTAGAGCCAAATAATTTTCTACAGGTATAGAAAGTACTCCCATGGACTCTTCAACATATTTGTAATTATATTCATACTTCACATCAAAGCAATTATACCCTCAGTATATCAAATGTATCTGGCACCTAAAAATTATTATGTATGATTTAATCTCAAATTCATTACTTCACAGATATGTAAAATGTATGTCACATCATTTATTCATTGGCCATTAGAAATACATAAAATAGCTGTAAGCTTTTAAAAAATGTGGCACCCTTTCTTCTGATACTTATATATTGCTATTTCCATCATAGCAATTACAGCAGATGTCGAATGGCATCTATTTCTTTTTGATAAATGGTATCTTATGCAGTATTTAAGCAAGTACTGTGTCTGCTCACCCTAAATATTTTTAAAGACGTGATAATCAGTTAAAACTGGACACTGTCTGCTTCTGCCACTGCAACATTTACTAGCTAAGTGAGCTAAATGCCTTGTTTCAAAGATAAGTCTCACATCAGTGGACATGAAATTCCTCTGCCATTTTTATGTTCTCACGTTTGCACTTTTCCCTGAATCCTCTCCTCAGTAATATTTTCTTTTTCCATTAGCATATTGGACACTCTAGTTCTGTCCTCCTCCTATCTTACTTCTGAGACCACAGTGGACAATACCTGGACCTCAAACTCAGACGCTGCAAGTCATGAATGTTTTAACATCTGCAAACTATTTACAAGCAACTTGGAGGTACATCAGTAACACACCTGGTGTTTCTAATTTTAGTAAAATCCTCCACTGAGTCTGGGGGCTTGATTCTGAGCTAGCAAGCATCACATTAGCTCCATTAGTTTTCAATGAACAATATAAATCTACGCCAGCCATGTCTTTGCCTTTAGAAAGCTTAAGGCCTCTTGGCACCTCACATGCTTCATATGGAAAGATGGATAAACTCGGGACCAAATTCAGAAAAAAGAGATTTTGCCTCTAAACTGAGCTTTCTTTGGTAAACAATAAAAATGGCTTAGTTGTATACTGCTACATTTTGCTCTACAACTGCAAAAATACACATTAACCAGAAATTATTGACATTGGCTTAGGCTATTCACTTAATATTTTACGACAGTAAATATTTTGCGACAGTAAAATATTAAGTCCACATGGAGGAACCACTGGAACAGGACTGACAGCAACTTGGATACTGTGAGCTCACCATTCATTGGCTCACATGCCTGATTTGGGAGATGGGCCAGTTGTGTTCAGAGTAGAGGAGGCTCTTGGACCCTGTCTGAATGGTGTGACCTTGGGCTACCTCTGCCCTGGTGGATATCACCATCATTGATGTTCTTTCTTCTCATCTGCTCCAACTGAATTCTGCCTACAGTTGTTTTATCAGAGGAAAGCAGCTGACAAAAATAAACCCCCAAAAACCCCAATGACAGCCTTCAAAGCATCAAAACAAAGGCAGCAATATCAGCCATCCTTGCAGATGGCTTTTAAAAGTTTACCGGGCTCAGCCATCATTATTATGCTTGTATAGAGAGTGTACAAGCTGACAAACTTGTGCTGATGGCATCTTCAAAGGTAGTTTTGCCACTCTGTGTATTAGCTCTCTAAGGGGTGGCGTATTTTTCCTATTGAGGTCTACAAATAATAGAGCCATTCTTGTTTTGCTTTTGAAAATAGCTTCATCGTGTCTCTCTTCTGCTATCTAAGTGTGCTGGCTCAAATAACAAGCCAGGTGCCAAAAGAGTATGGGCTATAAGAATGGGAAACTTTATGACAATGGTCATGAAGGTACTCCCAGTTACATACAACTAATGGGGGCACACTGGAGTGATGCTCAGGAGTGCTGCTCAGACACCAAGCAGCCATACCACGCATTTAAGAGGAGGAAAAACAAGGTGTGACCTATGATGCTGGAAAGATTTAGGTAATGTGGTGAGATTCTCAGGGGGGTTAACTAGCCTGTGCTTAATGCTGGGCTGATGTAGCTCTGCTGCTTCCATTTCTGAAACTAGTGTCTGCTCAAAGCTAAGCTGTGTTATGTGTACGGAACAAATCATGCAGGGTAGCCGAGTATCTTAACGTGGCACATTGTCCCATGGAATAGAAGCCCAGAGAGCTGTCCTGAAGATGACAGACACTCAAGGGGGAATAGTAGGACAAAATCACAAAATTCTGACTATTAAAGCTGAACCAGTTATTAAAAAAGAAGAAACTATCATGTCAGCTAACCTGTTAATTGTGCGCACAAGATGCCAAATGAAAAACTATGGAAGAGTTAAGAGGAAGAATTCTTTACTTTCACAAGCTTACCTGTCACATTCTTTTAGAAAAATCAAGCCAACAAATGAACAAGAACTTATTGTCAGAGAGAAGATCTGAAAGGAATATTCCTAAACCAGAAGAAAGCATGTTTGGCCACAGAAGCAAAGAGGTGGTTGACACACTCAGCAGAATTTCTGAGCTTATGAATAAAGATGACAACTGAGTGAGAATAGAGCCAAAGCTCAGAGTAAAAACTACACAGCAATACTCACACCTCTAACGAAGCCAGGGAATTTCTGGCTCTGCATCTTTTGTGCTTTAAATATGACATTTTTGGCATTTTGCCTCTTTGTGTGTGTGTTTTAGTAGCATAAAGAGATTCTACCTTTAAAGAATGTCTTATTTTGCTTTTTTTCCAATGAAATATCCTGCCTAACAATTTCTGAGGTCAGGGCCACATGAGTGTCAGAGAGTTGGGCGCAAAGATAAGCAAAAATACAATTAGACCAGAGAGAATTTTTGCTCTGTGATCAGAGTCCTGCCACTCACACAGGTTATGCTTTTTATTATATAGGTCTCCAATTCAGTTTTGGGCATGCTGACACTGCTCTATATTTGTTTCTGGAGGTACTTTTGAGCTAAGCCATAAGTGAAAAATTACTCCAGTAATTCCTTCTGCCTTACAAAATGTCTTGGCAGCCTAATTTTATTTTCTTTAGACCATCTTGCAACAAGTTTTCTGGAAACATTGTGTTTGGACAGATTTACTGTTCAAGTTTTGTGGGGTTTGTTTGGGTTTTTGTTGTTGTTGTTCTTTTTCCCAAGCACTTGCAATTTTAGCTTTTAATTAAGCAAGGATGGAAAAAAGTTACTCACAAATGTTTGTAAATGGTTACAAGTGGCAGGCCCTGGCCTGGATCTGGAGAAGGAGACAGAATTAGGCTCAAGTTTACAATGAACTGAAGGGGAGGGTTATGGGAGGGGTGATGCAGCTGGTATGCTCAAGGTCAGGGCTGTCATTCAAAAGGAGCTAGACAGGAGAGCTGACAAAAAAGCTCACGAAATTCAGTTGGGACAAATGCCCTGCCCTGTGTCTGGGACAGACTAACACCCAACACAAAACAGTTTGGGATCGTCTGGCTGGAGAGCAGCTCTGTGGAGCAGAGCATGAGACCCTGGGGCACAGCTGGGTGAGCCTGAGCCAGCAGGACCCTGGCAGGGGTGGAGGCTAAGAGTGCCCTGGGCTGTGTCAGCAGGAGCACAGCCAGTAGATGGGGGAAGCAGTTATTCCTTTTTGCTAGGCATTTGCTTGACCATATCTGGAATACTGGGTTCCCCTCTGGGCTGCCAAGTGCATGAATGTTGTTAATAAGCTGCACTGGGTTCAGCAGGGAGTTCCTGAGGCAACTATGGCTAGAGGACTTGGCTTGTGAGGAGAGGCTGAGGGAGTGGGGCTGGTTCAACTTGGAGATGGGATGGCTTTAGAGACCTGCTGCCCCCAGTACCTACAGAGGCTATTGAGAACAGTAAGGTTCTTTGCTGAGGTGAATAGTGGCAGAATAAGAGACAACAAAAATAAATCAGAATTAGGTGATTTTTCTTGGATATAAAAAATCTAAATTTTCTATGAGAATAATGAAGCAGTAGAGACGGGACATATCTGGTAGGACAAAGCCCTGAGCAACCTGTCAATACGGGCCTCATGTTGGTTACAATGTATTTTCTTCCTCTAGCACTACTTCTCATCCTATTGCCTCATTTGCTCCAGCTGCACATCCATTCCTTTGTGGGGGATATAGCTGATGAAGTATGTTAGTTTGAAACAATTCATAAGTAGCAAGAGAAAAGATAAGTTGGGGGAGGATGCATAAAGACTATACCACAGTGCTGAGGCAGCAGAAAATAGCCACTGTATGCCAATACAGTTAACAACTGAAATATTTTGTACTTTGTGATTAGATTAATTGACATCAAATTTGAAGTTTTTTGGGCCTTTAATCTTTAAAAATTAATTTTCTTGAGAGAATGTGCTTGCCCACTCTATATTCACCACTGCTGATGATTTTGCTCATTTCCTTCAAAGACCTTTCTTTGTTACAGACAATCCTCCCACTGACAAGTGAAGAGGAATTTGACCCACATCCTTTTGTTTTATACTGACATCTAAACCACTGGTGTGGAGTGGTTTGTAATAATTTCTGCTTTAGGAGGAGATCATGAGGTTGCAGATATACATGTCTCCCTGTCACCACATGTCACTAGAGACTATTAGGCCTCCTTAGATGACCTTCTGGATCATCTAAGGAGACTGAGTGTTAAAAGAAAAGAGGGCACAGAAAGCACTTAGAGACTCCTGAACTTACACAGTGGTCAAATGGAAATGTAGAGAACTCTGTGCCAATGAAGAAGCTTTCACATCATAAATTTAATGTTCTCTCTCTTCTACGGTCCACATCTGGAACACACCAATATATATGCTTGATATTCTAAAAAATATTGGTGTGCTAAAATATACCATAACAGTCCCTTTCATCCAATGATTTTACAAATACTTTCCATGTGGAAATTTAAGACTGAACTGCTGAATATCCTCTCCCAGCCTGTGAGGTCTTTCTTTCTCCTTAAGCTGAGGATAGATTTGAGATTTCCCCACCTTGTGATACTGTAGGTTCCTTGCTGTAGGTTCCTTGCTTGCAAGTGAGATGTATAGTGCCCATAGTGTATGAGCTGGATGCAGAGCTGACATTGCAGCACAAGCTACTGAAGAGAATTTCCTGACTGAGTTAGCCAGAAATCTCTGGGGCTTTTCCAGCACTACAACTCCTCGGCAAACTCAGACCTCAAAGTCACAGACAGGCCTTATCAGATGCTATTCTTATCACTGGTGTAGGCTAGGAGATACAGCAGCAAAATGCAGATGGAAAATCCTTGTGGTAGCTACCAATACTTTCCAGACTAAAGCTTGAATCACTAACATTCGACACATAAAGGACCGACTTCAGTCTCTGAGTAGTTCAGTAGACTTCTAGGGAATTATATTGATCTACCCAGAGATAAGTTTTCCTCTAAATGAATGCAGTTAATATAAACAGCCACACAGAAACTCTGTAGGTAATTGATTTTGTAGATTATTTTGCACGTAAACTAACTTTACCTATTGGATTTAAAGAGTGTTGATTCAATTTTATGGACTGTTATTTCTTCAGTGCCCCAATCACATAAATATCTTATAAGGAAAGAGTTCTGTGATTACAGGTGTTAAAAATTAGCTCCATCTTCATATTCCACCTGCTTTTATTTTTGTTAGAATCACATACTTTATTGTGGTTTTATGAAAAAAGTGAAATAAAATTCCATAGTTATGATTTAAATAACAAAGAGCTTGTGGGTTTGAATATAGTAACCAGAAGTGTCTGTAAAAGCAGAGGTTTGTGGAAATTGATTTAGTATATTCACTGAGGCTGAGCAATCTAGTTCTCAGAGTTATTTAGACTAACTCAGAAAATTCAAGCCTTGTTTTCCTAATTGGAGTTTCATTGTTTTTTGTCTAAAACACAGATAATAATTGGTCTCTGGGCTGTTGGTAGCTCTTAGCTACCAGTCTCTGCACTCTCCAAACTCTCAGAGAGCAAAATATATTTTTCTCACTTATGTTGAAGTTAAACAACATTCTGAAACACTTGTACTTTTCCAAGTGTTGATTGTAAGGCAGAGAAAAAGTTAAGCTAAGAAGAAGGATCTGAGTATTCTTTCTCGGACAAGAACATAGCCTCTCTAGCAACTCTTCCCACTGAAAGAGATACAAGATAAGGCATGGATGCTCAACTGTGAAGCTTGTAACAGCAAGTAAGAGGCAGAAATATGGTGTGGAAGGTAGGCATTGAACAACCTTATGGCATAGTACACTTTAATTAAGCAAACACTTCTGAAAGAAACCAAACAATCTACGTGTGGTATAAAATTCACTTTGCAATGTGTCTAGAACGCTTATGGTGAATGTAAATCAATAAAATATGAATTCCAGCACAGAACTGCTGGAATGAGCCGTGCCTCCGCTTAGCAAAAGCAATGCTGATGTCTGAGAAACTGAAAACTCTTTTCTTTTCAGAAAGTTTCCAATGTTCTACTGTTTGCTGCAAACAAGGTAGAGCAATATAGCTCTACAGGATGTTGCTTGCAAACTGAAGAACCCACAAAATCTTTGGGTTTTTTTATGTCCAGAGCATTCCCAGAGAGGTAGTACTTGATCCTGCCTCTGTGCTGCACCACTTCTCAGACACACTTTGCAAAAAACCTAGCAGAAAAGTTTAATTTCACTTGTGGCCTAGTAATTAAAAAAAATGTTCTTCTCTTGCACAGAAAAGAAAACAAAATAACAAAGCTGTGCCTTCCTGAGGTTATTTTAAGATGCATTTGTTTCTGTCTGTCAATGCCTGTGGTAAGGCAACAGAACCTGTGATTTTTTACTATCTTGGTACTGAAGCAGTCTGTTAACGAGTGAAGGTGGATTTTCAGATACTGTGGTGATCACCATGCTGCACAGAACCATCTTATCCACAACCATGTTTTTCAAATATCTATGCCCAAGCACTGGGAGAATCAACAAAGCCTTTCATATGGGTAATATCCAGAAAGATCCAGTCTGTAAGTACCATTCAAAGTAAGTTGTGGTCAGACGTCTGACACTTTAGAAAAATAAGCTGTTTTAGTAAACTGCTGCTTTTCTCTGGAGTTAGGTTATACTCTTCTTGCCTTTGTTGGAGATAAAGAAAGAATATGTAGTATTTCCTCACTAGTTGTGAAATAGTTGCAATAGATAACAGTTTTGTTGAAAGACAATAAATAACAATTTTAAACTTTCTCCAAACACAAAAATTCGAAAAGTTCTGGCCTGTCCTTCTTTTCCTGAAACACTCTGCATTCCACAAATTTTACATGTACATTACATTGCAGATGGAAATTATGCCTCCCTTTTCTGTGATCCATCCATTTCCTTTCTCTGTGTGCTGGCACATGTGCCCAACCACATAAATATAAATAGATAAAAATATATACACAAATACGTATAAATAGATAAACATACATATATAAAAATAGACCTATCCCCAGGTGGGGACACAGGTAGCCTAAAGGTGATTTATGTAGACTATTTGTTTCCTTCTTAGGGTTTGTTAGGGAACAGGGCAGGTTATAAAAAAAATGGATGAAGTAGGTTTGACTTTTCCTTTGATGCAAATGAAAGTTATTATTTGTACAGCATTGGTTCTTAAATTCCATTAAAAAGCTGAGTCATCTGATTATGGGCAAAATTCTGGTGAGGAAGATTAATTGCTTTTCAATGAACCCCCCATGCTTAGTGGGAGCTTGTTCATTACAGATGGAGTAATTACCACTGATGTAAGTGAGACAACTTAGAGATCCATGGGCTGAAGACTGATTAAAGAATTGGACTGGTATTTATTCCCATCCTCAGGCTGGGCCTGATTTTGGTTTATAGGAGCAGCATGACTTTTCTGATTGAACCGAGGAAGAGCAGGATCGAGCTCCAAACTGACAGTGCGATTAATAACAATATCACAGTGATGCTGTTTCATTAAAATGGATCCTGAATTTTTATCTATAGAGTTGCTGCTCCTCGCTTCATCTATGTCCTGGTACAGTTTTCATGATGATTTTGTAGCTGAAAAAATAAGTAGAAGCTAAAGGTCACCAGATCTTTTGCTGGTATATATCATTGCAGCTCCATTGAAGGGCAATGGAGTTTCAGGAATTCACACCAGCTGAAACTCTGCTGGTGAACTGTTTCTTGCAGACTGGAAGAAAAGGCAGAACCCATACAGCACAAAGTAGCCTCAGAATCTTTCAGTTACTTTTTTCTTTTGTACCCAGGGTATTTACAGGTACTAAGGGGAAAACAGAAATGACGAACAGAAGCCAATAGCCAAAAGGAGGGTTGTGCTGAAGGAAGAAAGAGCTGTGAAAAATTGAGTCGTGATGAAACAACAGATTGGGCAGTTGGGGTGGGAGGAAGCCCGTCATGTTTGGTCCCCCTGTAAAGGTAATTAATAGTTGAACAATGTGAAACAGGATGTAAAAAGCAACATGTGGCAAATACCAATGAGGTAACTAAGGCCATTTAGAGCATTTCCTATCAAAATTCAAACGTGTAAAAACAGAGTTGCAGCAAGCCATTAAAGAGCACATGGTTGTTCTTGCAAGTTTTGGTTTGTGCCTGCTGGAAATTACCAAAGTGCTTTTTAAACAAAAGAATCTTGAAAGTAAGTAACTGTAACTATGAATATTTTACTCAGCCTGAAAAAACTTTGAAACCTGTTAGCTAAAGGGAAGGTGCATGTTCCACATTGCTCTGAACCTCACTCGCTGAGCTGTAGAACCAAAAGTTATTTTCTCACAGAGGCGAATGTCACTTCTGTGGAGGGACACAGAGAATTTCATTGCTGTCCACTCTTTGTTAGGATCTACAATAACATCATCTGTTGAGGTTGCCCAGGATTATTGAATGCCCTGCTTCCTTAGCTATCTTTGATATTTGCAAGCAGCTAGGCTGCTTGAGAACCCTTCACAAATGTATTTGCGTGAGTGTGTACTTGTGTGTGTTTGCGTGTTTGCCAGTATATTTGGCACAGACAGAATGCATCTGTCTCAAAGAAACTACAGGATATCTACTCTGACAGCATTCCAGTAATGACATTCAACTGAGGCAGACATATCTATGGAACAATCATGTATTTGTTTGGTCTTTTGAATCAGAGATGCTAACTAGAATTGGAAAGGGCAAAGCCCTTTCAGAGCACTCATGAAGCAGTTGGGAGTAGGAGATCTAGAAGACTAAGTCTTTTTCTCTTTTTTTCTTTAGAGCCTAAATATGCAAGAATGGAGCGTAGCCCGAGGGAGGCTTTGCTCTTGCCTAAGACTCTGACCTCAAAAAGGAGAACTTGGAGTCAGCTAAGTCTCCCTGACAACACTGAGAGGAAAAATGGGATTGTCACTCCACGTTATTAATTTATTTGAATTAAAATTTCATTCCCAAATGGAGAATTAATTGAATCAACAAACAGTGATAAAGAAGCTATCTATTGTCTACATATATACATATATAAGTATGTTTTTATATGTGTTTATATATATATATATCTCCAAAGAACAGACAAAGTTTGCTTGCCCTTGAGGGCATGGCAGGCAGTGTTGGGTGTGCCAGGGCAGGAAACAGCACTTATCTTATCCTGTGGCATTTTGGGGTCCTCTTTGAGCCAGGAAATGCCATCATGACCTGCAGCAGATAAGATAAAGAGCTCTAAAGAGGACTGCAGAGTTTTTATGAGTAATCACTTGTTCACATAACTGCCTATATTCCGTGTATTCAAAGAAACTAGTACCAATTTCCCCACTGGGTTCTTACATGCTAGTGACACGATTGTCATTTTCTCACAGCTCTCTCAAGAACCCACATCTACTTTGTCTTGTGGAAAAAAGCACACCGGCAATGCTTGATAACTTGAAGAATCCATGTTCAAAACAAGCCCTTTCCACCTTCTCTACTGCAGTTTCACTACCTGAAAAATGGACAGTTAAAGTGAAAGGAAATGGAGTATGACATCAGACATGAGGCCAAGTCCTTAATTTGTTTTTCTTGCTGAGGCTGAACTCAAGGAAGTCAACTGATCCTTGCTTGAGTCAGTAATGAGCAGAAATTAAGGAAGGGCTTGAAGACTAGGTCTTTGATGATTAGCTCAGTGCCTTCTGTGTAACCCCAAATGCTCAAAAGAGTACAGAGAAAGAAAGGAAAACTACCCCTTAGCACTGGCCATTGCCAGCTCAGGCAGGAGGACTTCAGTACTCATAGAATCAGGATTCTACAACAGAACTGATAAAACCCCATGGAAATGAGAACAAGATTGGAGGCTGGGCAGTTGCAGCTGGGTGGCTGAGAAGGTTAAAATAAAGCCATTTACAGTTTTGACATATTCCCCTCTCTTCAAAATCACTGTGAAGCACAAGGCTGTATGCATGTATCTCCTCTATGATGCTGAGCACACCACAGGATTCCAGATCAGACTGGAGATATATTTTGCAAAGCAATAGCTCAAGGATGTAATCCAAATGCCTATACCACCTCCCTCAGTAAATTCCGTACCTGGTTCAGAAAGTCCAAGACTGCATTTGCAAAGCTGTCATTGAAACTATTGTACACCATGCAAGCCATGCAATTGCAGTAAAACAAATGACTGCTTTTACCCATGGGTATAGAACCTGTACAAAACAGACTGGTTCTACAAACACATAATACCATGCCAACAGTTCCCCCCCCCCTCAAAAAGCCATCAAAAAAAAGAATGATAATGTACAAAAAACCCCAATATGTGACCCTCTTAGTCTCCATAGAACTGGGGACACCGTTTTTCTTGAATCTAAGTGTTATGGCCAAATTTTGTATTGAATCATCACTCAGACAGTCTTATTGACCCAATGGAATTGTACCAATCCAAATCAACACCAGCTGTCCAACATTCTTCCCTTGACTCCTAAACCTTTCCAATTCTATTCTTCCCACCTCACAAAGCATGCCTTGAATGAATTCAATGGCAGGAGTACAAATGCAACACTGCAAAACTGACCAGTTCTATGTATTCACAGCCATAGCAGCCAGAGAGAGTCAGTAATCCTGGAATCATCTGATTAGACAGCACATAAAGCCAAATTTAATTCAATTGTTTTTCTGCCTGCAGCAGTAGTAGGGAAAGGAAAGCTATTAGTAATCCCTTTCTGTGTTGCTCTAGCTGTAAATAAGTGTTTTTAGTGGATTACCCAAGGATGTAGATTTTATATTATAAAACTTCCTTATTGCTGCATAAACTATGAATGTAAATTAAGGTGTAAAAGGTAATGGATATACAACCAAGACTGCTCAGGGTGTAAATTCTGCTTCAAGGGGCTTGATTGAAGACTTGGATTACAGCATAGATGAGCAGATTTATATTTATATTGTCAGGTTGATCTGAACAAAACAAGATCTTTCTAAATAAGAGAGCAACTTAAGCAGATTAAATCAATATTGTACAAATATGCAAAGAGTTCTGCTTCACCCCATTTTCTCCCATGCATATAACTTGTTAGCATTTATTATATTATATGTAGAAAAATAACGTTCAGTTACTTAGGATTAAGCTCATAAGGAACAGAAATTGCTGAGGTAAGTGCTCAATGATTTGGCTGGCTCCAGTACTAATCAGGCAGCTGGAGGGCATCCTCATTGCACATTGTGTCAGGAACTGCGTGTGACTCCACATAGTGTGAAGGGGAATCTCACACTCACAATCCCTGGTGCTGAGAGACTGCGTGCTGAGAGTGTCTGTCATGGAGCTATTCTCACCTTGTGGAAGATTGGAGTCAAGTGCTCTGGGATGCCTTTGCACACTCTTGGCTGACGCAGGTGGACAAGTTGACAGCCAAATGGGTCCAGTCTGGGAACTCTGCCAGCAGGAGAAGGAGCAGGCAGAAAAGAATCTGTCTCTGACAGCTGTAACTAAATATGTTGTTCCTACAGAGCTCGTAAAGGGTGGCTGGCATTACCACAGGGATCTTCTAACAGAAAGTAAGACTTTAGCCTTATGAGGTTTAAAAAAGTGCTGTTTACTATGTAACTGTTTGCATTTGAAAAAGGCAGAGCCCTCTGCAGACATTAATCCTTTCCCCTGTTCCTCTCATGAGTATTTGACATTATATTTTTGCTCACATAAAAATTGCCCACCAATTGTTTTGTGTCATGTTCCTAGGATATTTCTTCATAAATCATTTTCTCAGTAATAGTTTGCTTCTAGTGCATGTAACAAGCACCTGGAAAAGGACATGCATCTAGAACATATGACCTCTCTTGTTGGCTGTTTCATTGAACATGAGGTCTACAATACCTAAGGCAGACAGACGGAAAGGACTTGGGAAAAGCAAAGCTCACAGAGGCAAAAAAAGTATGTGTATTTGGCTTCTTGCTGTTTACAGGTTGCCAGCAATGAGGTGATGGTGTTCATACACTTATCCTATATGTACCCATGTTTATCCAGCTTTCAAAACGGGGCCATGCTGTGACTTGTTGCAGAAATCAGTGTCTCCTTACAGGAAAGCAGTATGTGTATATGTGTGAGTGTATGTGCAGAGTAGGACTCTGCACTGAATGATACAATGCTCATGATTCATTCAAGAACCACGCAAGCTGTAAGTAGTGCATTTTGCCTTAGCACAAGAACATTCAGCTTAGGATACATTTCAGGCTACGTTAGAATAAGAAAAAGCATCTGGTGAAAACTCTTTGGGTTTAAAAGTTCAAAAGTCACTTTCTGAGACTACTCCCCCTTTTCTGTAGGCAATTTGATGGCAGATGTATTTGCTATTTTCACCTACATATTCATCACCAAAGTGAGAAGAGCAGTCTGAAAGGCATACTAATACAGAAAGCACAATGGTATTTCTTACAAGAAAAGCGGTCTTAGGTAAAGGGAAGAGATAAATGTTTCCCTGCTCAAGCCAGAAACACAGATACAAACCTAAATATAACTACAGATTCTGATGCCAGATTCATTACAAGGTGGGCATTTATTGTGTAGAAGGGAACACAATTCTGAGACTCTCTCCAAGAGACACATCTGTAATATCCAAATTTCAAGGACAAACAGAAAGAAAGGGTTTGGAAAAGAGTCTTCTACCTTCTGCCACATATCAAATCAGTTGTGTTTAATTACAGAATCTTAGGTGTTAGAAAAGAAAACAATAGACAAGATATGGTAAAATAGTGTGCTAAAAACCCTTTAAAATAATCTGCTATTATATGTCACAATTATCTGAAGATGTCAGGTGAACCATTTTAGAGCTCCACAGAGCCTGCCATGATGTTATGGTAGCTCTTTCCAACCACAGAGCACATCAACTGGGGCTCAGCAGTTTAGCCAGCTGCAAAGCCCAGAACAGGCTGAAGTAGACCAAGTACAAGGGTTTGGCATAGCCTGTCTGCACCCATCTGGCACCTCACAGATAGGCAAACAATCTGTAGGCCACAGTAGCTGAGCTTCCAACTTCCAAAATCCTTGAGCAGGCTCTCAGACAGGCAGGCAGAAGTCAAACTACTTAGGGAAATGCTGAAGTAAGACTGTAAGAGATTAAGTGGGAAGTCTGAAGCCTCAGATTTTACCCCAAGAGTTTATGAAAATCTCACCCAGGAGCACAGCACATAACAGTCTCAAGTTGCCTTAAGAAACCTATCAACCAACTAGATAGAAACAAATCCCAGTTTATGTTGAAAGAAATGATTTTGTTTTAAAAAGCCTCCCTCAGCTATTTCACCTTTTTTTTGGGTCAAATATTATACAAATCTTAACAGTTCTGCATCAGTCCCTTAATTTTGTGGAACCAAATTTCTGCTCTGCAAGGAAAAAGGAATGTAATGCAATAAAAAAGCAGAAACTCAGCAAACAGCAAAAGTAGTTTATGTATTTCAAAAGGACATGCCCCTTTGAAAAAAAAATATTCAGTTGGAAGTGTTCAACTGATAAAGAAATCCTATAATACTTTGACTTGGAAACATTCAAACTGTTGAAAAATAACATCGCAGGGCTGAAGAAATAAATCAAAGTTCATTGGCCAAACTCTACTCTCAGAAAGGAAGAGCTAAGATCAGAATTTCTCTCAATTGCTATTTGTTCTCCTATTTTATAATTGAATCTTGCAATCTTTCCTCAGACAAAATCGTCCTCTGGGATTGCTGGCATTTTTTATGACTTCAAAACTTGGCACTCAGTGTTCTCAGGAGAAAAATCTTTAAGAGTTAAAAGTATACAGCTAAGCTGCAAAGAAGAACCGGCCAGCAGTGGCATGACCCCATCCCCTAGCAACAGAAATCAATAACAACAAAGATAACATAATTACACCACAGAAAGGATCCAGAGGGCAGATTATGTCAAGTATTATGTTGTTAAGAAAGAATGACATGTGAAACAGACAGCATGTTTTAAACATGGATGAAAATACAGAAAATGTGGAAGGTAGATAAAGAAAGGTGGAATACGAACAAAGAATAAATCAGCCTGCAGACTCTTAAAAGAGAGAGAAAATTATTTCTGTTCCTGCTTTCACTGTTTTATTTATTCAGTACACAGAATTAGTTTCCCAGGGGAGCAGCAAAAGGCATTTTATTTCACAAGAAGCATTGTGGCATGGTGAAAATAGATGACCCTATGATGACAGTCTTTTTCTGGAGCTCTGGAGACCCAGTTCATTTCCTGTTTAGGTACAGATGGCCTCTGGTGGTCTAGTGGTTAGAGTGCAGGACTCGCACCGCTGCGACCTGGGTTCAATTCCCGGCCCCCCGGGCAGTTGGAGCTCGTCAGCCTTGTATGGCAATCCAGCTACGTCCTGGGGACCTCACTGCCACTGTCCAAGCTTTGCTCGGCCCCGGCAGATGAACCTCAGGATTAAAGGGTGGGCTCAGTTCAGCGCACGCTGTGTCTCACCTAAAAAATCCACTGCGCAGGCTCGAAGGGTTTATGACCTTTCCCAAATCTTCGCTTGCGAAGACTGGCCATTATTATTATTACAGATGGCCCATACTACTTAGACAAATCTTGGGCTTCCTGTTCCTCAGTCTCCCATCTGGAAAGGAGTATCAGTAGAAGTATAAGGATTCAGAACTGAGACAAATCAGACAGTGCTGTAGTCTTGGAATTACATGTAATTACCTACAGCAGAAAGATTCCTGTCTGCATTGGCACAGAACATACATTTGTCTCTTGAACAATGCACTTCTTTTTTGTTGTTCAGGTTTCCCATAGAAGAGGCAGGACATTGTGTTGGGGCAGCCCTCCACTTCCCTGCAATATTCACAGCTCTGGCACCACCTACCCACCAGCACCAAGGTTGTTTGGAAACATGTTCACTAACACAACTCTCTGCCAATGCTTTCACATAGCTTTGAAACAGTGACTAACGTGGGGTAACTTTTCAAGAACAATCTCATTTTGATCAAAACTGACCAGTACCAATAAACACTTATATACCTATTGCTTTACATAAGGCAGTAATGTCCTGCCAGATCATCTGATGCCCCTCCCACAATTTTGCCTATTTCTTCCCTGTACCACTGAAGTTTACTCTCATGAATCTTTTTGCCTCTCTGTTACACAGAGCAGCAAGATGTGGATTCTGCCACTCAAAATTTTCCTGTGCATTACATGATTAAAACAACCACCAGGTCATATAATTATTTCATTAACACTCTTCAGACACCTTTACTTGCTTCTACTGAATTTTGCCTTCTCACCTACTGACCACAGCAGAGGTGACTCAGCCACCAGGGAGATCCTACCGCAAGGCCTTAGGCTCTCCGCCATGTGAATGTAGCTTTCTACTCAGAGTCCTAAGGAGGCTCTGACTAGCATCACCCTGCCCTTTTTCAGCCCTGTGCCACGTATTTGCTGAAATTAAACTATTTAAACTAATAGAAAACCCGAACAAATTAACAACAGCAAAAAGAACATGAGAGGATCATAGTTGTTGTGGGCTGAAGTGGCTGGGTTTTTTGGTAGCGGGGGGGCTAAATAAGGTGGCTTCAGTTAGAAGCTGCTAGAAGTTTCCCCCTCAGTGAAGCCAATAACAGCTGACTACAGGAGGGACTTCGTGCTGCTGGCCAAGGGAGAGCAAATAATTACGCCTCTGTGATAACATATTTAAGAACAAGTTTGTTGCACAGAAGAATTTTTTGAGCCAGGGGAGAGCTGACTGAGCTCCCAGGTGGGCCCACCGCCTCCCCCACTGCGGGAGGTGGTGGAGGGGCAGTGGTGAACTGGCCTGGGCCTCTCGACACCTAGCCTGGAGCAGGCAGCGGCATCCTGACCGAGCCACCTGTGCTGCTCTCGGCGGTGCCAGCCAAGCCGAGCTGTGGCCCCTGCGAAGGGGTGGCTGGGGCCAGGGCTGGGGCCAGGGTGTGCGGCCCCATGGAGGGTGGCCCTGCAGACCCCATGGGCCCTCCTCGCGAGCAGCCTGTGCTGGAGCCCATCCTGCCCGAGGAGCCGAACAGCACCGACAGCGCCAAAGCCCCCAAGGTGAACTGTGAGGAGTGGGGAGGGGTGCCCTGTGGGCTAGGCCAGGGCAGCAGAGTGGCCCCTGCTGGCAGACACTGCCCTCCCTTAACCCCCTGGCTGAGTCAAGCTGGGCCAGGGTGACCCGCTGCAGTGCAGCCGAGCCCCAACTGGAGCAGATGGATGCATGGAAGAAGGCCATTACCCCCATGGAAGGCCCAGGATGGAGTGGAGCCCTTCAAGAGACTTGTGGCCCGTGGAGAGGAAAATCCATGCCAGAGCACGTTATTCCTGGGTAGGACTCATGGCCCTGTGGGGGATCCACATCAGTACAGTTCACCCTATGAAGGACTGCAGTGCAGAGACCCCCCCTGCACTCCATGGAGAAGTGACCCTCGGGACCGTAGATATGGAAGAGCTACTGCCTAAGGTGGGGCCCACACTGGAGGGGTCCATCAAGGACTGTTACCCATGAGAGGGACCCCACGGAGCAGGGGAAGGACTCAGAGCTGTGGCCACCCCATAACCTGTGGTGAGGACTATGGTGGAGCAGGCTGTACCCCTGCAGCCCATGGAAGAGTGACCTACAGGACAGCAGATTTGGAAGACCCGTTGCCCAAGGGGTGGACTTGTCCCCCTGCACTGCTGTGGGGTTGAGGAGGGAGAACATGGAAGGAAGGAGGGGTCGGTGGAAACTGTGTTTAAGACTGTTTTATTTCTCACTCTTTAGATCTTATCCTGTTAGCAATAAATTTTAGTATTAACCCTACGTTAAGTCTGTTTTGCCTGTCTGACCTCTCACAGCTCAGAGCGACTTTAGTGGGTGCCTAGAATCCGACCAAGGTCAACCTACGACAACAGTGCTGTCTCATCATGATTTCTACTGATAAGCAGGCTAAGCTATAGCTTTGTGAACTCAGTTTCCAAGTACTCAAGGAACTCAAAACCGGGATCTGGGTGAGATGTTTGTAGTAACGATTTTTGGGGGGGTGGTGAAGACGTACACCGAGAGTATGATTTTCACTTTTTTTTTCCTGGCAATTGGGAAAGAACCTTCTGAATGACCAATATATGCTCATGAACAGTCCTAGCAGTTCAGCCAGTAATAATGAAAAAGCCCAAATTAGACAGACAGAGAAAAAGAGTGTGTTAGGATGTATGCGAGGCGTAACTCACACCATGGGTTTTGTCTCACTTAAATGCTACAGTACCTGTTTTCATTGACACCCCTGTAGCACCTGATGTGGTCAATCTTTCTATCTCTACATCAAATTTTAAATTGGTGGGGTTCAAGTGTCACACATCGAGGACACACATCGGGGACACAATCTTTCTATCTCTACATCAAATTTTAAATTGGTGGGGTTCAAGTGTCACACATCGGGGACACATAAGAAGAGAGATACCTAAATGCAGAGACTACATCTACAGCAAAAAATGAAGCAGGGCCAGGAACAGTCTCGGACACCGTGTCTCAGTCATCCACACTGCTAAATTATAATGTTTCCAGGCACAGTTTTGGTCCAAGGCTGAAAGCCCATCTTGAAAAAGTCCTGGGCCCAATTTAGAAGCTGACACTGGCCAGGGAGCACTCCCAATTGCAGTTCCAACCTAGACATCCTGATTTGGAGAGTGAGAGAATTTAACAGTATGGACAGGCTCCTTCATGCCATTTGGCCTCAGAGCCAATTCTGGGTACATTTAATTGACTCATGGGTACATAATCTGTGATTCCTTGTGCCTTTTTACCATGGAAAACAAGCCCCAACTGCGTTACTATTCTCAAAGTCTTCCTAATTCTTTTTATTTTTAACTAATTCTTAGAGACCATTGCTTCTTGCCTCCAATCTATGCAAATTCCTGTGTTTTTTGCCTTTTGGCAAGAGCCACAAAGGGGCCTGCTTTGCTGTGGTACCCATCTTTCTATCTCTTTTATTAGTAGAAGTAGCTGATAACAGACCAATTATGGTCATTATTCCTGTTATAAGATGTAAAACTCAGCACAGATGGTATCTTATTCAATCTTAACATGATGCAAACAAAAGAACTATTTTAACACACTGTATAAAAATCAGGGGACTTTCCACATTCTTTCCCAGGAGTGCTTGAAAGCTCATGATTTAGCTGACTTGGCACCTACCCTAGACCCACCAGCCAAACTGGACTATTTTTCCTTCAGAACAATATGTTTTGAAGATATTACTAAATCTTGTTTTTTCCCCAGCTTCATATGGAACCGTGTTAATCACAGCTCAGTGGATGGGAGAATCAGTGCGGTGGATGCAGTTTCATAAGCCCTTTCCACAGCCCGCGCAGTCAGTCTCCTCTAATACTGGCTGTTACAGTTCCCCTATTTGAGCTGCTGTTTAGCTCAACTGCTCTCCCTTTGTGTCACCCAGCTCATCTTTTCTAAATCCTAAAAAGGTTTATCAAAAACTAATCAAGTCACTGATGGTGTCTCCATATGATATAAATGAGTCAGACTTTTCAACCAGGACTCCCTGTAAGTTAATTTGAAGCAAGGTCGTTACCTGCGTTTATTAGAAGTTTTCGAGATGAGAAATGCCTTTGAAGGCTGAGGTTAAAACAAATGAGGCTGGGATGAGTTAATACATTTTTTTCTGTCTGGTAATCTTACAATCCACAGGGACATGGAGATAACTTCTGTAGTTCAATTTACTAGTGTATATACACATGAAGTAAGAAGAGTTTCCACTAGAAGTAAGAATACTTTGATTTTTTTGTGGCAAGTACTGTGTTAAAAAAAAAAAAATCAGGCGTAGTGTAATTTAACACAGAAACACATAGAACTAAGTGGTAAGCAGGTAGAAAATGCAAACAGTTTAAAAAATGCATAGATTCTATCTCAGTAATAAAAAATTTGGATAGAGAATCCTGTCAGTGGTAAAAATCATGATTATTATCTGTTGTGTACAATATTCGCATTCCTTAAGGATACTCTAGTTATTTCATAAGTTGCTAAATGGTACATGATATCAGGGAGAAAAAAATGTGATTTGGAGCTTTGGAGAGGAAAAGAAAATCTTCACTATTTTATAATTCAAACCTATTATGTTTTAGCTGTTTGTCAACGATAATGACTCCGAGTATCTGAATGTCAGCTCCTAAAATTAACTTATTTGATATCTTTGTTTAGAACTCACTGTAAACAAAAGAAATTAATTTATTTTTGGTCAACTCTTTTGGAAGGACTGCATTCTTTAGGCAAGTCATATATCTCATTGTCTCTAAAAATCTCCTGGTTTAACTCATAACCATTTAAAAATGAACCACTGAACAGCACTGAGTGTATGCTTATATAAATGAGCATATTATTAGCCTTGATCCAATCAATCACACATTTCAATAGCTACAGGAAATGGCACCGGTGGGGATCAAATAACACACACAAATCATTACCGCTAAACTGAGTGTAAGTTATTGAAAAATTCCTCTTTAATTGGTGGAAACATTTGTCTACTTTCCCTCCCTCAGATTCTTTCATATCTGGTGCATAAGAAGCCGTGTTGTTGCTATTCCTGTTTCTGAATTCCAATGACATGTTCAGGATCACACACATTTATAAAGAAGTTAAGTTACTTATGATCTAGTTGGATATAGACAACGATATTTGTTTGATGATATGTGAGGTAGAAACACAATAGCTTAAAGATGCATGGCTGAAAAAAATGCTAAAAAGTGTTAACTGATTTGAGGTACAACAAAGAGTGAAAAGCTTTGTGTCTTGAGCTGATTAGAGAAGTGTTTGAGAAGAACAAACCATTGTCGAAATCAGTGATTATGTTAACATTCAAGTATTTTCTGATTTTTCACTTGATGATCTGAAGTCCAATAAAACCTGAAGTTTCACATTTTTCTGTTTTTTTCCCCTATTTTTTAAAAAACTGTGGAACCACAAGAATAATAAAATAATCTAAAACTAAAAGTAATATAAATTTATCCAAAAGTTTCTGAGGGCATGGAGCTGTGAAGGAAAGCAGCCTGCCATGCTGTTCACTTCTGCTCACAAAGCCCTGCAGAAAGAAAGGAGCCATACCAAAGCATAGTTAAATTTGCCCTCAACATTTATGTGTCAGCAGATAATTCCTATGCCCAAGGTAATGCAGGGAAATAACGGTATTGGTATTCAAAATGAAGGGTCTGCCCTTGACCCTGCTGACCCATCTCTGCTCCAAGATGTATATTAGTTCTTAAACGAAACAGTAATATGTTTGGAATATGCATATACTTTGTTACAAGTGCTTCTTCCTCACTGGGAAGCCAAATAGAAAAGGCTTTCCCATTTTTTACCCACTGACAGAATGGACCTGTTGGAAGAACAGTTCTCCCTTGCCCCTTAAAATATAAAGGGTGTGATTCTTGACTGCAAATGAATAGCAGAAATAACTGTTGAGGTTAGTGAAGCTCAACAGTAAGGAAAACGAGAACCACATCCTAAATGTCAGCACAGTCCCTCTAGATTTTCTGTACTGCTTGGCACTTAGACAACACTTTTTATCTGAGGAACTCAAAAGGCCAGTTCTTAGTTCAATCTTGTAATACCCCTCTGAGGCTGGTAAAATGCCCAGCCAAGGGAACTTGAGTACAGAAAGGTTAAATAATTTACTGACAGTCACACACTGTCAGTGGCAGAAACCAAAGGCCCAAATGCCCAGACCTGTGCTGTAAATGTAACAAGCAATAAGCAGATTCTGGCCATTGTCAGTCGATTTGTGTATCTGTTCTTTAATGGAATGCATTGACTATGCATCCTTTGGGGCTTAAATGCTCAGTAAATCAAACTGAGCTAAGGCTTGTTTTAAATAGATGTAGATTTCTAAAACAAATAGCAGCATTCGCTCAGAGAAGTGGATCATAACTCATGGATAGCCTGTTGTTTTGGAAAGAGTAATCAGCAAAATGCAGGGAGAATTTTTACAGTGTTGTCTAGTAACAGTTATCACTCCTGTACAATATTACATTTAATAGCAAAGTCTCTGCTGAAACTGCAATACTGCAAATCCTTAAAATGCTTCTTTGTGGAGGGTAGGAGTTATTATATTTAGTTTCCATGCGAAGAAATGGATGTCCATTTGGAAACTGGAAAAGAAGAGCATTCTGCTCAAACCAATTTAAATTTTGAATATCTCAAGTAATGACATTAGAAGGAAAATGGAACGTAAATGTTACCCCATTTAAGAATCTGTTATACAGGATTTATGAAAACTTGATGTAAAATCTGAACCTGTAGGCCAGGATTTCTGTAATTCTAGACCAGTAAGCAACCCACTATAAATCCTGTTTAGTAGCTTTTTTATAATTAGTGAACTTCCAGCAATTAAAGAAAAAACCAGCAACATTCATAAGAATAGTTAGGTCAGGAAAATCTTTTTTTTTTTAATAGCCAATATATACAACAGGAATGTGCTTATTAAATTTGCAAGTGGCATGGAGCTAGGACGAATTGTGAGTACCTTAGAGGACAGGATTAGAATACAAAATGATCCTACTAGTTGGAGAAATGACCTAAAAATGTAGTATGTAAGTCTAAGAGGATGTACAGTTAGGTAAGAATAATTAACTGTATAACTGCATAATAGTAAAAGGAAGGGTAGCTCATTAGATGGGGATTTTTTAGGGGTTTATAATGGCTCAGAATCTGTGTTAGCAGTGTAATGCCCTTTGGAAGAAAAAAGGTGAGTATGACACTGGGGTACATATATAAACCAATTCTCAAAACATAGGAAACCATCGTCCAGCTGCTGCTGTATGGGTGCTGAGTGAAGTGGTAGCCCCATGCCCAAACTTGAACTCAAGAACTACAAAAAATAACAGAGAGAAAAGGGAAAAGAGATTTTGAAAACATAACCTTGAAGGAAAGATTGAATTAATGGAGGGGAGGAGGGGGAGGGGAGGAGAGGGTAGGAGGAGGGAGGCTGCAGCAGAGTTGATAAGCTGTCAAACATACGGAAGGCTGCTACTGCAAAAAAAGGAAAATCCATTCCCTGTGACTAATACAGCCTAAAGTTCAGTAAGAAAGATTCAGGATGGGCACTGGGAGGAGTTTTCTAAGAGCAAGAAAGAAAAACACTGCAGTAAGATGCAGGAAGCACTACAATCTTTCACGCCAGTGGTGACATATACAACTATCAGGAATGACATTTATACATAAATGATTTCCACAGGACTCTCTGATTCTATTCAACTAAGTTACATCTATTTAATATTTCACAGAAATATCAGCGTTATTCATTTTTCATGGTGTAGCCTGTTTGATTTCATCATTTTATCTAACTTTCCACTCAAACAAAAATGGAGAGGATCTAAGCAGACCAAATAGCTCTAACTATCAGATGCCCAATCTACAAGTTACTTCTCAACTAACACAGTGTCAGTACCTTATGACAAATCTGAAGGAGACATTGCTCTCAAAAGGGTTGCAAGTTTCAGTTGTGGATGTTACAATCAAAACCAGTGAGAATGAGTTTGAACTTGATCAAGTTTGACACTTAGTTTTACTCAAAGCTAACTAGGGTGGTAAAAACAAAATCATGGTCTAGAGCCATCTCATGCACAAAGTAGACCAAACATAGCAAGCTCTGTTGACAGAAACACTAAAATGCAGAGTCAAAGAGTATTCTAACAGATAAATCATACCTGGTGTTGATCATGTATATGATGCATAAAAACCATTCTGATTGGTGCACCCAAACCTATATTGCTTCAAAATTATTTTTGCTTTGCTGCTTCTTACAGCTTTACCTGGTAAAAGTCTCTACCCCTAAGGTTTTAATTAAGCTGAGATTTTAAAATCATCTTACGACCATTCTTACAACCCTCTTGATAGCTTAAAAATATCTTTACTGGCCCTGAAGAAGTAGACATCCTGACAATCATTATCTAGAATTATAAAAGCTTACTGAAAAGACATCCTCAACTGCAAATAAACACCTTTTTTTAAGATTCAAATTGTACTTACTACTTCAGGATGGCTTTCTATTTTTGTATAGCTCTACCTACATGGACCAGAGACAGAGTAACAGCCAGGGGAGATTAGGAGAGAAAGGGGGAAAAAAAGATTAGGAGAGAGCAAGAAAAGAGGGGAGGAGGGTGAAGAACAATCCTAACGCAGGTACATCATCTTTATTTTCAGGAGACTTTGAGTTTAGTGTTGCAGACCTTAGATATATCAATAAATTCAAATCATACAAAAGAAATGCTGTTACTCTTACATTCAGTAAGTTTAGATCACTGCTAATGGTGGGAGAATTTGGTCTCTGCCTTTTAGATGCTTATTTAAATTTTCTCCTATTAAAGCACTTGAAACAGAACTCTCTCTTTATTAGACTTTGTGGCATTCACCGACTTAAAGAACAGAAGACTTCCCCCTGCATTCTTCACAGAATTCCTGGGTAGATTACTGGATAAAATTATATTTTTTGTAGTCTGAGGGTTTCTAGAATTAAGAGCCTAGCAGGTGCTTAATGGTAAAATACATGGAGGCTTGGGTCTCATATGTATGCTGAATGAACCAAGGCTAGAGTATACATGTCTTCCATTGTGCAAAACTGAATGTGTAGTTAAATTAAGAACAATAGGTATTCATAAATCGGCACAAGTGCCCATGAGAAACAAGTCTTCTAACTAAATAAGAAGAGAATCAGTGCTCCTTGTTCCGGGAATTGTTATTTGGTATTAAGGTAGAGTGTAGAGAGTACATTTTTTTTGTGAGAAGAATTATTGGGTTTATGTATCAAAAACAAATCCCTTCCTACACATTATTAAAGCTACACAACTGATTTGGAGGGAAATAATATTTATGTTTTTTGAAAAGGAGCTATAAAATTGTCTAATAGAAAAATAAATATTTATGATCAGAATAAAACAAAATTATAAGTAGTATTTTTGTGGAAATCATTCTATTTCATTCTGTTTTGATTTTAAGCTAAAATATAAAACCAAAGAAGATCCAAACCCATCAAAAAACCAAGGTAGACGTTAGCATCTTTACTGGGAGAGAAAATTCTACAGTGACTTGAAAATAGAGTTGATTTATTGTCTCGGCAATACTTCAGAATTTGAGTGGAAACTATTCAAAATATTCACTACTCAGTGAGTAAATGTGGCTTCAGGATGGTTTCATAATTTTCTGATCCTGATGTGTGATGCCTAAAGCCTCATGAGTGCAGTGAGTTACCCATTTTCCCATCATCTCATCAAGAGGAGACAGAAAGCAGTGGACTAAGGTTTTCTGACTTGGGCCTTGCAAATCCAGCTTTCATCCACCCAATTAATATGCCTTGCAGCTCTTGAAGAACCTGAGTAGGTTATACTTCGTAATATAGTCAAGAACATACATTTCAAATGATGGGGACATGAAACATCACATTTACTTTAGTCTCTTCAAAAATAAAACAGAACCATTTTAAAGAAACTTCCAGAAATTAGTCTACAAATCTGCTGCTAAAAGGTCAGCACTTATAGAAACAATTTTTGTTATGCAATGTTGACTGAATCAGACTAATCAGAGACTGAAAGAAGTAACTAAATGTTTCTTGCACAAGTGTAGGTACTCAGATCACCAGTTTAGGAATCAAATTCTGTTCTCAGTGTTAATCTGAATACTTTTTCAAATCCCATTAATCTCTTGGTAGACACACCTATACGGACCTGAGTTGGCTTTGCAATTCTATCTCCAGTTTTACTCAGGCTGTCTGGAGAATAATTAATACATTTAAATTCCTCTATTTTCCTTTATGTGACTTAATGTACAAGTTCAAAGCAGAGAAACCCCACCAAGACCTCCCTTTGGATGAGATTAAAACTTCATTTTGAGATCGTCTTCTATAGTATTTCCACATTAATGAACATTAAACTGCCAGGGCACCTTGCTTGCCTAACCAAGAAAATGCACCACACAAACTGAAATATACAGTGTATCTGTATATTTGAAGCTTTCTATCTTCACAAAAGGCGGTTTGAACTCATTGTGTCATGATGATGTGAATACATTTTGCCATGAGTAACATTTTAGTGTAGAAAGATATCTTTTTGCTATATTTATTTTTAATAGATTTAATGACTTTTGGATTAGTGCTTTTCCACACAAAGAAAACCAGCTTCTAGACATACATTTTGGTCCTATGAATTAAAGCCCAAAATATTTAATTTTTTTATATTTTCATTGAGTTTCCTCAAGGGAAGAAAGAGTTAGTACTTAAATAGTCTGGGTTGAAAACCCCCAAATGAAATAAAAAATAGGTTTTGAACATTCTAGGTTCACGGTGTTATCCTCTCCTGAAGCTTTATATACCCATTAGACATATTGCTTCCCTGGTTTGTACTTTATTAGTATTCTTCAACTCTAGTAGTCAGAAAGTTGGAAATGAGGTAACTGGCATCATACCAACTTCGTCATTTAACTCTGGTCAAACTACAAGGGATTTCAAAAGCAGTCTTGTATTGTGACCACAGGACAATGGGCTATGGCACTTTTGAAATAGGACTTTAGATCATGAGTCCTGCTGGAGTGCAGTCAGTGAAACAGTGGAGGGAAAGCTTTTAAAATATTTTCCTGCTACATTAACAGCTCCTAGAGCTGTAAATTTGTCCCCGTTATCAGGTTATTTGCATCATTCTGTGGCAGCTTCTAGAAGATTCAGTAATTTTAGTCATTCATTGTTGTGTTTTGTGGATTTGTGTCCACAGAACTATTTTTACTAGACTTTTATGTCTTTTGACACGAGGCAGGTTTTCCCCTCAAAGCTCCTTTAAAGTGACCACTGTAAAAAAATTACTAACTCTTCAAGTGTTTATATAGCTCGACCCTCAAACTTGTGAGTCTATTCTATGCAAATATGACAACTTTTTTATTCCTGGTTGGGTGATTTTGATGACACATCAAAAAGCAAAACCCAGAAGCACAAGGAGATAAAACACAGTACTGTTAGGTCCAGTTCTGTGGTGTTGGAAAACTTATGTGAAGGCTGCTTGACTGGGCATTGTGTTCCCCTTGAGCTTCCAGAACCCAGAACATTCATAGACCACACAGCAGAGAGAATCAAGGGCAGCCTTGCCTTTTAAAGTCTTTGATTTTCAGCACTATAGACTACATTATTTTCATGGCCATTGTAAGGGTGGTTTTTCTCTGCCTACAGTCTTTTCTGTGGAGTACACTCATAGACCATGTGTGAGAATGTATGGAACAACTCTTATACAATTTTGCCATCGTGTCACAGAGGACACACATTGTCACTGCCATTGTACCCAATTCCAAACAGAGTATACTGATCCCCTGACTGTGAAGCACCAACTAGCAACATTTTATGAGACAGAGGAAAATAATCTAAAGAAATAGAATTTAATTTGAGAAAAAACCACCACAAAACAACAAAAAAATCCACCCAAGAAAGTATAGCAAAACTGAAGCCCATTACAAAGAAAAGATTAGCATGACATGACTATTTTTTCCCCCCATTGTTAAATGTAAACTAAGCTAATGGTAAAAAAGTTCTGGAGGATGAGGGAGGGAAGCTGTGGATGATTGCTGCATTCTTTACTATGTCCCCTCTCCATCCTGGAGAGCTGGATTCTCATGCCAGCTTCCAAATAAACAACACGCACTTCCTGGCTATCTCTAATCTGGGCAGCAATGTGTGTGAAAGGCGAGTGCTGAGTGATCTGTAGTTCTGACCAGGTATCCTGTTTTGACAAGGGTGTTTGTCCTTTACCCAACATATTGCAGAAGTTATTCTTGACATTTTTGTGCTATGTATTATTGGAAAAGACCTAATTAGGTCTTTGGGGAATGATTTAATTTGGATTACTGAGTTTAGAGGGCCAGAGGTAACAATTAAAAAACAACAAAAAAGAAGACGCACTTATAAAATGTTTTTTGCTTTCAACATTTTAAATTACAGTTAATTAAAAGATACTCTATTTCCTCTAATTAATATTTACACTATGTATTACAGTCTATGATTTGAAATCAAGTTTTAAATTTGCATCTAAATTTTTTTTAGGAACTAAAGGAATTGTTTTACTAGTTGGCTTACCTTTTCATTTGATAAGTAATGCTGCTCAAAAATTCTTTGCAGCAGAACACTTCTAGTTTGGAAAATGCCCATTAAGCAAACCCCCTGACCAATGATATGTAACGTTTCTAATGAAGCTTTGCTGGCAACAGCAGAAATCTGAAACAAATTTAAAGATGAACAATGTGAAGATTGGTGTAATTAATTATCTGGTACTTGGATGAGATGTCATTCAAGATCCATGTTTTAAAGAAAGACATGTTGTCTCCGAAGTGAGTAACCTGTCACGTAGGCTGAAGAGAACTCTTTAATTTGACCCAAGAAGTCCTTAGATTTACTCAGCTGAAGAGTGCCCACAAGAGAGGTTTAAAAGTGGCTGAACACTAGAGATTAGATTTTGGCTGGGGTAGAGTTAATTTTCTTCACAGTATCTAGTATGGGATTATGTTTTGGGTTTGTGCTGAACACAGTGATGGTAGTTTAGAGATGTTTTCGTTATTGCTGAGCAATGCTTATAGAGAGCCAAGGCCTTTTCTGTTTTTCATACTGCCACATTGACAAGGAGGCTGGGGGTGCCTGGGAGGTTGGAAGGAGACACAGCCAAAGGGATATTCCATACCGCATGACATCATGATCAGTATATAAAGTAGGGGGAAGAAGGAGGAAGTGGGGAACTTTGGGAGTGATAGTGTTTGTCTTCCCAAGAAACTGATACACAGAGTGGGGCTCTGATCTCCTGGGAATGGCTGCCTGACCATGGGAAGTAGTGAATTAATTCCTTGTTTTGCTTTGCTTGCACACATGGTTTTTGCTTTCCCTATCAAACTTTTATCTCAACTCTTGAGTTTGTAAGCTTTTCCCCCTCCAATTCTCACTGTGATCTCGCTGGTGGGGGAGTGAGTGAGCAGCTATGTGGTACTTGGTTGCTGGCTGGAGTTAAACCACAACAGTCACCCAGCTGACATGTAGAAAATGTAGGTTGCTGTTCCTCTAACATAGAGCAAAAACTTGAATGCGCAGGTCTCATACCCCACCTAGTCGCCAGAGCCATCTAGATACTGGAATTTTTCATAGCGAAAAAAATCCTATGGTTTTAGTGAGAAATATTGATAAAATTACACTTCTGTTTCCCAGTTAGCTTTAGTAAAATACTTTATAATATGAATGAGGGCAAAAAATTAATAAGGTTGACCTCACCTTAGTTGTTTACATGGTCTAGTCCTTCACACACTGAAGACTTGTATTTTTCCCCTCTGTGATTCCTTTGTACTTTGGACTAATGTAACGGCTGATTTTGTTGGAACGCAGGTTACTGAATAAGACAGATATAACCATCCCAGTTGTGGCCCCAGCCTTAAATCAAAGAATGCTGAGGCAGACTTGTTACTGACTTCCATAGGAGGGAAATGGATGCCCCCAAAAACAAATAACTTGTCATTTATGAACCTAAATCATATTAATTTAAATCTAACATAGCTGTAGATTTTACTTATGATAAATAACACTGGCATCAAGTATGGGAAAGAGGAGACCAAAAGAAGGTGGGTTACTTGTGTTAGAGACAATTGAAGGATTTAAGTAAATGAAGCTGAGAGGACATTTATGAAGCTAACAATTCTATCTACTGTGTCCAGGAGGCACAGAATTTAACCTTTCTCCACATAGCTTTCTCCATTTACTACATTTGATTTAATTACTCAAAACAAATGCACATGATGCTATCTTAAAGAAAAAGCAACTTGTATTTTCTTTTTTTCTTTTGAAGATGACTTCTGTTTCTGAATCACTTGGAATTGTCCAACTTTTCTACCACAGCCCAGGGAAGGAAAACTGGAGCCATATATTCTCCTTAAATTCCATCTGATTGCACAGGAGTCACCTTGGAATGACTTTGCCCTATTATTTTATCATTCTAGAGTTTTCCCAGATAATTCCCCTTTCTTCCAATATGTGAATATTTTGGAAATGATAGGAATCTGCTCTTAAGTCTTACATTTCTAACTTTCTTTTTCTTATATTTATTTTTTTTTTTTTGAGAATCAAGTATCCATCACCTATTTTCTATCAGTTCATTTCCATATTTAAATAAAGGCAATCCAGAGGCACAAATTCTCATTACATAAAAAACGACAGGACATTCAATGGCATAATATGCAGTTAATATAGGGACTGACAGTGATGTTATATATTGTTGGGAATTCAGTGTCAATGAACTTAGACTAGACCTCATTAAACAGCACTAATTTGTTTTTCTTTTTTAAGGCAAAATCCCAGTTCCACAAGATGTTGTAATGGATTGTGATTTCAGAAGTCCTTCTGAGCACAATGCTCACATGAGGACCACTGGAGGGAACTAGTTAAAAGGATTTACTTTTAAATTATCTGGTATGAACTGAATATATTAGAAATAATGAATCATTACAAGCTGATGCCTTAGAATGCTAAATCCTCATTTTAGTTAAATATACTGGAGCTGCACAGGAATGATCTTGGAGGGTAATGAAAAGCAAAATAATGACAGATTAGCCAGTTCACTAACTTCACTGATTAAAATCTTTCTCCATAATGAGCAAGCCAAATTAAATGGAGGTGTGAGGTAAAAATATAAAACACACTTTTCTGCTGAAGTTTTAAGTACTTTAGCAAATTTTCTGGACAGATTTCAGATCCAAAGACCAAAAATGTAACTGGAGATCTTTCTCTACATTTTACTTGGAATATGATGATGTTCCAGTGATAAAGCCCAAGTTCGACAGGACCTACAAAAGAGAAATTCACAAACTGTGACTCGAAGTCACAGTTAATCCCTTGGCTGAAGGAAATCAATAAAGAGAGGGATTTTAATCAGGTAAAACTTCCATGAGTTAACTTAGCAGTGTTCTGGAAACAGTGACTTGCAAAGAGAGAAAGTGAAAATTCCAGCCTCGGTACTCCCTTAAGTATTTTTATTTTTTTTTTAAACTTATTGAACATATACAAGTGTACCTAATCAGCTCATTTGGAAAGCTCCATTAAGAATTCAGTTCCCACTGGAGAAAGATATACTTTTCAAGAAAATGTGAAGCAATCCAAGAACTACTTGGAAAAGTCTGAGGCCCTAAGTTGTCATATTTTCTTTTGGCTCATATGGTTTACCTGGTAAAATTTGTAAAACTAGTGACTCTGGTGCATTCTTTATTATTCCACATCCTGAAACCAGCCATATTTTAATTTTATTTACAATGCTGTCAGTCTGAATAAATTCACTGGGTAGCATCCTGTAATTTCTCAAGTCAAGGACAAATCTTCCCTTTACTTCACTGAGAAGAGTTCTTTCTAAATTTGATGAAGTTACTCCAGCTTGTCTCAATGCTATTGGCTCAGTGTCTAGTCTTTTATATGCTGCTGTTACAGAATAAATAAGGTAACAATTAGAGATGCAAAACAAGTTTCAGTATCAATCTTGGAAGCAGAATGTGTCACCCTAGGAAAATAGAAATGTGAACCCCAAATGATTTATGCAGAGCTGCCAAAGGGGAATATCTAGCATTTCACTAATGGAAAAAGTGAATGTTAGGTGGAAGGCATAACTGGAAAAGTACAACAAAACTTGAAGCCATATTACTGATTTATGTAGAGCATAACTTGAAGTATGTTTTACTCTTATTTCCTTTTTAAGATCTGTAGAAGGAAAGCATTGGTCATTTTTTTTCCAGGGCTCTCACAAATAGCAATGGATACGTTGAGACACATCTAAATACTCTGGTTTTTGAAAATCATTTTGCCACAGTCTTTTGTTAAATATGAAACTCTGGGAAAATTACACACATTTCTATTTTCCTTTACTTGTTTTCATTGTAGTAATTACCTGTGACTATTTTAAGACTCAGAGTCAATACAGAAAACATTATTTTAGAAAGGGAACTAAAGCAATTCACTGACTCTTTTTAGCAAAACTGAAAAGTCTGCCTATATCAAGTCTAGCCAAAAAGAATGCCAGTTTCCTGCTTTTTAGGAGGGCTCCAGCTTTCCATGAGTTGCAAAAGGGTAGCACCTCCGAAATTTTCACTATCTAGGGAGATTTACAGTTGGACTCAATGATCTAATGGTCTAATCCAGCCTAATGGTTCTATGATTGATGGATTATTGGATGATGAGTTTGACTGCTTGCATGCAGGATGGAGTAAAATTTCTTCCAGCCTTCAGCTTTGGATAGCTCTACCCTACACAGGCAGTGTGGTTGTGTTTATCTCCCATACCATGCAGCACATGAGCAAGAGAGTCAGGAAACCTCACTAGCTGACTATCATATTTGAGGTGCTCTGGAGTCCTCATTATGGTTAACAGCTATTACAGACCAACAAATCTGACTCAAGAAACATGGACAGGAGAAGGTATTTCTGAGACAGTGCAGTTCAGAGCCCCATTTCCTCAGAACTTACCTCAAAGGCCACATTTGGATCCTGTTTTTCAATTTGTTAGAGAAATCCAAAAACTCGGATATATTACAAGGAATACATTTATTTTTCTGCATTCCGGCAGACAAAAATAAATAAGAAACTAGAACCCTACTTCTAAAAAAGAAAAATATTAGAGGTGAATGAACCATGACTTTGTCTAGGTCTTTTGGCATAAAGGTATGTGACTGAAATGCACTCTGAAAGAGAGTAGTAATTATTAGGAAAAAGAAGAAGTAAACATGCCTTTTAGCTTAAACCAAACTATCCATTGCCTTCAAGATCTTAATTAAGTTTCTCAGTAGGAATTATCTCGAAAAGAAAAAATCTCAATCTGCTTAAGAAGACTTCTTCCATAACACAGAGCCTTGTAGTCATAAACTATTAAAGGCATTTCAGAGAGGAAACACAATATGAGCTTTCCAAGTAGACTGACAAGAAACTAAAAATCCTCAAATGCAGATATTACAAAACCTAACTCTATCTCCCTCTTCATAGCAGCAGATAAATCTGTCTCAGACTTTTAATTAAAATAATAATAATAATAATATCTCTCCATCATTTTTATCCAGGAAATCAGTGCCTTTCTGATACACTCTTAATGGTTTTACTTTCTACTCATTTCTCTTATGCACTGGAGTTTTCCTCTTCTCCTGCACAGTCTCCTTTTTATATAAAGTTTGGTGCATCACTGGTTATATATATATGCCCGGTCTCACTTCCACAGAGCTTGGTCTGTATTTTTGTCATTTACTGGAAGGTTTGTGCGAAAACCATTCAAGTGCCCTCTGGTGACTGAAACTCACAGTAAATTTACAGCTCAGTACAGCAATCAGGAGTATTTGATGGACCCAGAAATAGCAATAATGTGGATGTGACAGGTTAGAGGCAACAAGCTTGCCCATTTTAACTTCTGATTTCCCTGTTGCTGCAACGAGCACTGGAACATCTCACAAACAATGTGCCTGCAAGCTGTAGGATAGAAACCATTCACCTGATGTAGAGAAGATAGATGCTAAGATGACAGGAAACAACATATGTTTATTACCTGGTCATTCTTAGGTCTAAGAGCTGCTAGAAATAAAATAAATAATGGTAATCTATAAACAGTTTATTGCATTCTTCACGAAGCAATTCCTTCTACTTTTATTACTCTATTTAAGAAAATATTGGTAGAAAAGCAATGCAGTAGTAATGCGGTAGGCAAAGTTTCCATTTGACCGCAGTCTGGAAAATGGATTGTAAAATTTACGCTCTTTGAATTAGATCCGATTTTGAACATAACTAAGCCACTGATTAAAAACTTTTTCCAGAAATGCACTATTTCTCTATCAATTTATCAATTAATCTTGAATCTTAGCCATTGGCAACGGAGAATCATATAATACAATACATGTAAGTATTACAACCAACATAGCTCAATAAAATGAATTCAAATTTTAAGCAGTAAAGTATGAAGAATAAAAGTATAAATTTAGTTTTAAATTTCAGCCATTTAAGACAATAAAAATAGCAATGATACATGGAAATAAATTTTTCATTTCTACTCTAAACAATAAGTCAAATAAAGTCAACAAGCCACACCACAGACACGTTTTGGCTCACTAGAAGATATTCTGGTTGTGTGAGTTGGTACAATAAACGTAATCTGATCCAGGAATGAATTACCTACTGAATATACAGGAAAATAGTAAAATAGAAAAAGATACTCAACTTGTCCATGCAAGTGTGGGCAGATCATTTTTCCTCACCTACCTGAAGGAGGTCTATGACTCCTTTACATACTAAAATTCAAAGCAAAAAGCATACTGCACTGAGTTAGAGAAGAAAAACACAGTTATTTATGGTTCTCTGGCAGTAGTTTTATACCAGACTAATTTTGATTACGTTTAGAGATATGTTTAGACATTAAAGAGAGCTAAAATTCTGCAAAGCTTGAAGAATGGGGAAGTAATGAAAATTTAACAAAGGAGGGGGTTTTGTACTGTTAAGGTATTCCTCTGGATACACTTGTAGGCTGTAGTATTTTCACAGATCGAACACCTCTAATAAAGACACAGTGCTTTGGTCAAAGTATCCCAATCTTCAAACTCCTGTTGAAATGGGATAGTGAGTGAGTAACTTGTAAGGCAGAATGATCACTTTTACAAGGTGTTTTGCGAAGCATTTACTTTCTTTATGTCCCTCAATTTCTAAATAAATACTGGTCCTTGTGTGGGCTTCCTTGAAAATTTCTTTAGCGTATGCTTCAGTAAACCCAGAAAGCCCAGCAAAAAAACACAAGCAGCCATAGGTACATGCTTAAAAGTAGAGTGGACAAAAAGTTTCAGCCTGCGTTAGGAGAAAAAGAATCTGTTCAAAGCAAATATAGAATATGACAACAAATCTTCTACAGGTGTGTCTGCTTCTCCAGCTTATCACTAGTGCTCTGTATTGCTCTTACTTCCCCTCCTTTTACCTCAAAGTATTTCAACCTGCTAACTATTCATCATGTAACATTCTAATCCTTGTTGTCCTTTTTTGTTCTCTGCCCTATTTTGCCTTTGTCAATGTCCCCCTTAAAACATTACCTCCAACATTATTTTTTTGGTATTCTCATCCTCCTTTTCTTGTCCTTCCTTCTCACAATATGTAAGACAAAATGTTATATTGCAGTCTACAAAGAATAAACATCCAAGGAAATAACCAAACTCAAATTTAACGTTGAGGAATAAACTCTAAAATCATCCAAAACTTCCACTGGTGTGCAAGAGTCTCTGCCTTTCAAAAAATGCCTGCAAGAGTAGGTTTAATAGGGATGTTTTATGGTTTTATTTTTTAGAGCAAGTTTCTTTATTGTGGTTTTATTTTTAAAGTTTGCCTTAGAGAAAATCTCTAAAATGGTTTCTAGACCTCTGGAAGATCTCAAAACCAATCTCTCTGCACTACCAATTTTCCTTTAGCAGCAGGACAAGTTTGCCTGCCAGCAAGCCAGTTCCTTGTCAGAATGAAGAGCTTCTCATCTTCAACACTGCATTTCAGTCTCTGCAGTAATAACACAGCCCTACCATTGACTTGAAAATAATTAGCCAGCAGCAGCGTTGGTATGTTCTTCATTGCCAGCACAGCTCTTCAAAGCAGTAATTCATCTCTCTTCAGGAGCATCAAGCTCTTCAATTGAATAATGATGGACTTGAACAAATACCACTGTCAGCAGCAAGAGTCCTACTGTGGAAACATCTAATCCAGTTTTCTTATGTAGTAATCTAGTGTTTTTAGAACTACCATCAAACCCTCCATAAGTAGTATAACTGTGTGCAATTAAAGTGAAGTAGCTGAGATCTAAGCTTCTGAGGCCAGTGTTTTCCTTTCAACATACACTTCAAATCAGTCTGCAGTTCCCAAACTTCCCCCATGTTACTACCATGTTCACACATCTCAAGCAAATTCAGTGACCAGTTTGCTCTTTCAATACTGAGAGTACAGCAACACTGTCCCTTTTGTATCAGCATGGAAATCCTCTTACTGAGCCTCTCTGACCTAGTCTTCAGGCTTCTGAGCAACCCATCTAATCCTCTACACACATGAAAGTCCTGAAGCATGTCTTGTGTCTACAGCCTAGCACTTTGATTTACACTGCCTCAGAAATTCACAAAAAAACCCCAGTAGCTAGTTAAATGCAGGCTCAGGAAATATTTTGCCTTCAATCTCAGAAGTCTTTTTTTTTTTTTCCTTGTGTACACACTGTTTTTACTCATGGGCATAGGACATGCTGTGTATTTGTACTTTAGCAGGACTAAACAAGGTGCTGTCCAGCCTGCAGCAATACTCCAGCAACTTAGGAATTACTGGTAAGAGAGAAAACTCAGTTTGCTCAGATGGGTAGATGTCTTTATCTGAGTAGCTGTAAATTCTTGGAGGAAGCAGGTGAGGGCCATGGAGGCAATGTACAACCCTAAAAACAATAACAGGTAGTCAGTGAAAAGACAGTTTAGGTGAATTATGAAAATGTAAGTTCTTCTTGTGTTTGTTGGTGCTATTGCCTGATAGAATTTTCTTTAATAGTTAGTTTATAGTTAGTTTAAGTTCACTTTTTTTCTGGAGAGGGCAATTTTTTCTCTGTAGAGTTGATCAAAACCACAAGACAAAGTGGCTAGGTACTTCTCTGACATAATTAAAAAAAAAATCAATCAAGGGTATGTCTTTATGTATGCAAGTGCATTTGGAATATAAGCTGTGTAAATCAACACTTGACTTCACAATTAAGTCAACCAGTAGCATCAATTAAGACAGCAATAGGTAGCCTGTAATAGTATAGTCAAGAGCCTATCTTCATTTTCAAACTAAATAAATTTATGTATGTCTTCTTAGTAAATAAGCAAATTGTGGTTTCCTTTACTGCAATGTCTGTTTTGGTTTGATTTGAAAATAAACTTATTTTTCCTCTGTGCCAAGGAGAATGTCCTTTGAAGCTAGAAGTAAAAACTCCAGACACACTCTGCACCCTTTCTAATAATCAAAGAGCTCCTAACTGAGCACTGACACACACTTCTCTAAATGAAGCACTTTCTCAGATCTATCTGGCTTGCAATACAGCCCTCCTACCTCATTATTTGCATTACTAAGAGTCTCTTGTCCTCTCCACTCCCTGGTTATGAACAGCTCATTTCTACTGATGTCTAAGAGAAGGTTCTTCCTTTTTCTTGAGCCTTCACTCTCATTCTTCTGTTCCTGCTCCAGTTCCTCACTGTGTTCTTCTCTGACCACTTGCCAATTAGGCAGAACTAGCTGAAATTTGTCACATTCCACTGTGTTTTGTAGAAAAAAAATCAGAATGTTCTGTCTGCATGTTCACAGGGTTTTTTCCTCCATTTCTGAACACTTGATGTATTGCCTCAATGTACATGATGTGGAAACAAATTTATTGGGATGGTATTCATACAAATCTTATCTGTTTTCAACACATGTCCTTTTCTACACCTTTCTTCCTGTTAAGTAGAGCTAGTCAGAAGATTTTCTAAGAAGGCCTAATCACCAACAGGAATGCTGAAAAAACTGTCCCAGTCAAGCAGCTGGCTTCTTGGAGAACAAACAAGGATTAATCCCTTGTTTCTTCAACATATCACCAAAATAATAGTGCTTCTAACAGCACTGATTCAGGAACAGCAATGTTTCAGTTTCAGGCAGCTACTCTGGCTACCACACTCTGTTAGCTCCTCCTTAGGCTGCTATGTCAAAGCACAGAAATTCACTGTGGCACGGCATGTGAGTAATTGCTCTTGTACCTTTGCAGTTAATATTGTACACTGGCTGCTGCCTAAGATGAAAAGGAAAAATCTACACACTAAGAAAGGTTAACTGAAACTGTAGAGCAGGTCTTTCCTCAATCTGTCCTTAATTTCTATCCAAGTATAGAAATCCTGAAACATAGTTTAAACTCAAAGAAGCTTCTGAATGATTCTTAAACATACTAAAATGGAACAACTGCTAAAGTCACAAATAACTTTGAAGTTTAGGACTGTATACACTTGCTACAAGCAAAACAAAAAAAATGAACTGAGAAGAATGTCATAACAACAGGCAAATATGATGAAAATTACTCCAACCACCACAAGCTAAATATTTTGATACTATTCATTCCACCCGCAACTCAGTAAAACCAATGTTAAATAAATACAGAAACGGCAGACTTGCTTGAACCGAAGTAATTTGAGAATTTTGAAGTGAGCAAACAGAGTTGTGCAGGAAAGTGTATGGAACTCCAAATTCACAAATGCAAGTTGCCATTAATTTTCTTGCAGTTGTGACTAATGAGGATGTAGGCAGCAGAGAGTCTGGGAAACATTACAGGAAGAAAAAGTAAGGCATTGCTAATAATATCTCAGGCTCCAATTCCGAGTTTAGTATTTTATGGCAAATTACATAGCTAACATTATTAATATTCAGCCTAAGTAAAATATGACAGACAAACTACAGGCTAAGCCCAGATGCACAGAACTCATACCCCATCTTTTTATTTGCTCAATAAAGACAGCTCAAGTTTGAACAAGCTGCTGTTTGCTCCCCTACATGCTCACCTTCTTCCATTAACATTTTGTTATTTATTTTTTACATAATTGTTATTTAACTTGAGGTTTTCCTTTTAGAAAATCAGAATTAGAAACTAAGGTTCGCAAAATAAATTTGTGCCAGCTTAACTGCAGAACTCTTCATTCTTCAGTAGTAAAACCATAAGCAATCATTTTGCTTACTTATAGGACTAAAGAAGCAGTTTTTTCCTTTTCTATTTAACTGAGGCTTTTGTTTCTTAATTTTTGTCAAACCTATCTTGCTCAAATGTGCTTTTTTTCCTGGCTTCAGAAAATATACATAGATAATGAAAACTAATTGTCTACTAACAACCACTCTTATATGAGGATACGTTTATGCCACTACAATTTATACAATTGATGTGTGATTTATGTGCCTTTGAATATCTGTCCAATTCACATCTCAACAGTCTTGTAGTTTTCCTTATGCTATTTTTAATACTTTTTTAGTGTGTTTGCACTACATTACACTATTTTAGTTTTCTGCGTAACTGTTTGGTTTTGCTACAACTGGCCTCTAATTGCATTATATTATTATATAAATATGAGGTAAAACAATCAAGACTATGTTGAAACCTTACGTGACAGCTACAGGTCAGTTTAAATGACATTGGTACAGATTAGGGTTTTAATCTATTGTTCCTTACCTAAACAAAATTTCTGTTCAAAGGAGTACAAGCTTTGAGCGTAAGATTTGCACTGAAGCCTGTCTCAACTCTGTGCCTTAAATTGTATTCTGAGAAAACATCTTTTCAAAGCATAGACAGTAGAAATCAGAGAAAAAATTAAGAGATCAATAGAATACAGATTCATTAGCCTGAAAACACGGGAGTGTTCAAGGCAAAATTAGAGCATCTGAGAAGCATGAAGAATTAGTCTCCCAACACACTTCCATAAAGGTGTTTGGAGCGTAGCAGGAAACTAAAGCAAAGCTTCAGGAAGACGTTAAGTCTGAAAGGCATTGGAGAATAGGAAAGACTATACAGTTAATATCTTTATCACGAAGACAGCACAGCAGAACAATTGTATTATGCAATTTCAGATAGCCACCCTTTTTTTATTTTTTTGGTAAAACAGAGTAAAACTATTCAATCTGTCCAGAAAGAAAGTAGTAAAATTTTAGTTTAACCACCTCAAAATGCCACAGAATGTGTGCTGCAGGTGTGCATTTTGCAGAGGCAAATCAAAACTAATCCTTTACTCAAAGAATAAGGTGATCATTTCTCAGATAAGGTGACTAGCTGCACTGCACTCATACTTTTCTGACTAACATTAAGGTGAACCCAGGAAAAGCTTATTAAGTGGCTGCACTAGTGAATGACTCACTTATTCTTCACTGTGAACCCTGATGCTAATCAGGAGAATAAATATGAAAGTTCTGTAAAATGCACTGAAGTTGCAGTTAGTCAGAAGAAGCTGAAAACAAAATCCTGACAGCTTTTCCCTGGAATGATGCTGAGGTTATCACTGGTAATGCATCACCAACTCTTTAAGCTAGGACTGCAGCAGCCAGACTGACTTGCTACATAAAATGACAAGCTATCAAGGAAAGACAATGGAACTGCAGTGTGCGCTGCTGCATTTGCATGTCCTAAGCAAAACAGGGACAAGCAACTTAATATAACTGTCGGCAACACAAAATTCCAACTATTTCTCCTCCAGTACATATTTTTTAACAGTGATCACTATCCTAGAAAGTGAATTTGTTCCTCCAAAAAGCAGAGTGCATTCAGTTACCATTACAGAAAATTTTAAAGGAAAATTATCTGAACCCCATTGACATTTATGGTCTCAGTATCTGCCTGTGAGAATTAGCACTGCTACTAGTTAAGATTTGAGGATGGAACTTCACTGTGTATCAAGCATAAGACAAGCACAGAAAAAGTGGTCTCCATTTAAAAGACCTTGCAATCCAGACTGAACAATTTGAAATGGAAGCTAGGCATGATAAACAGCAGGCTATCGAAGAAAACAGGTGACAGGCTGAGGCACTGAAAGAATTTATGTCACACATTCTGAAAGTCACACATGAAGTTATTGGGCAAAATTTCCATTTCCTACTTAATTGCTCTAAACATATATATCAAGTTAGATGGTAGATCAAATAAGGGACATAGTACCATGCAAATAGAACATCTGCAACATCTCATGCTTAGATGCCTGCCCCTTCAAAATATATACCAAGCTAATGCTTGAGTACTGAGACCCTTATAAATGACCAGCAGTCAGAATAGAGAAGCATAGAGGTCTGTTAAGTTGCTGTCCTGCCTCCCAGGTTTGTTCAAAACTGTGGAAAAAAGGAAGTCCTGGAAGAAGAGTCTGGGACTGCTCACACTCAGCTGAATCCTTTAGCCATAGAAACATAGCCTCACACCCCTTCTTGTGTAGTTTGGTGACTGCTTTATAGGTCTTCATGTTTCAACAACATTCCAAGTTCCAGGTCTTGCTTCCAAGTCAGCACAGGTGCTTCATCTAATGTAAAACACAAACCCTCTGCAGAGCAATAACTGAAACTCAGTCCTTTGCTTTTCCCTGATAAGTGTACAAAAATATACTGAGTATCATGTTCCCCCCTACTGGACCAGTGAATTTGCAACGTATTCCCCTTAATTTCCTTTAAGTGGAACAGCTTCAGCAAAAGGAAAGCACTAGCCATATGGAGTGCTTGCTTCTTCAAGATGTGTGTGTCTTCATCAGTCAGGCAGAGAAAGGAATCAACTGCTGCCTCATCTGTCTTGGATCAGGGTTCTAGTCACTGAAATTATCCTACTGCAATAGATACCATCCTACACTTGAAAGAAAGGATTGACTCCCTCTCTTTTTGTGGCAGACAGGTTGCAGGCAAGCTACTTTAAAAAGAAGATATTGAGGGCTGCAATTCCCAGAGAGTGAGTCTTTTTTCTTTGCGGAGTTGTATGGACAGAAAGGCTAAGATTTAAGTTTTAACATAGCAGTGCTTTGCATTGTATTGTCAGGCTAAACAGGCAACTCCCTGTTGACCATTCTGGTTCCTAAATCTCTCAAGACATCTAGTTTTCCTCAGGCAGTGTTTTTTGGGTGCAAGAAGGAAACTAAACACCAGTTTGTAATTCTCAGCCTGACTTGTGTTGGAGGAAAAAACCACAATGGGTTGTGCTTTGCCCAAGGCCTTTGGCAAAACCATGACTGCATTCATAGTTTGTGAAATGCTCAAGGGCACTTTCAGGACAAAGCACTATATAAAACACAAAATACTGTTGGACTGATTTCCACAGCCAAAAAGGAAGCAAACTGTCTCCTATTGATGCCACAAGCAAAATTCCTTCTTGTCAGTGACAGCAGAAGGAGGTTCCAGATAACTAGAAAGCCAGTATGTGATAGTGAGGAATACCACTCTAAGCAACTTTGCATTGTGATTTTTTATATTGTTTGTACTTTACATTAAAGGTCTTTCCTGTTTTTTAGCCTATAGTCTAGAAAGCTGAGGGTGTGCATTCACTGCCCTGAGCCAAACATTGCCTCTGTTTCTTAGTGATGGTTTTTAATCGAGTACATCACCCCTGCTGAATCCACCTGCACAGGCAGACCAAGTGCAAATAACTGTAAACTTAGAAATAGCAGGGAAACAGAAGATAGTTGCACCAAATTTTGCAGTAGTCAAATGTCAGCTCTCTTAAAAAGTGAGTTCATCTATCAGTCTCTTTCAGACTTATATGTCACACCCTTTTTCAAAATAGTTTTGCCTAGTGCAAATACACTGGCCAAATTACCAGTGGTTAGTAAGGAGGCCCTGGACATCACCTTGCATGCCTGGAACATAAATCACTGTATCCAAAGCTTTTGTATATAAAGAATCTCTAGGTCTGTAATTTCAACAGTGGTCTGTGCATTGAACTGGAAATGGCCTGGAGAAGCTGTGTTACTATCAAAACAGATAATTTCTCCTCATAAGAAGCAATATTGCCAAGGCAGAAATTTCTTCCTGAATCCCCTAAAAATTAAGTCCCTGACAGAGATACTAGGTGCTATTAAAAAGCTGGAACATACACTGAATTTGAATTGAAGGAATGGCAATTATGATTTAATTCTGAATGTGTGAAATTCCCAAGAGATTCTTGAATGATATCTTCAAGTCTTAATGACTTCATGCATTAAAGCAAATCATAAAAGTTACTGTAAGCTACAAATATGCACGTCTGCAACAAATTATTCTTGTTCTATTGCACTCTCGTACTATTCTATAAAATAACTTAAACTGTTCAGGAAAAGAGAGAGGTTTCAACACTTCAGAAAAATAAGAAAGCCCTAAATAAAATGATCCCCCAACGAAAGTTCTTGCAAATTCACTAACTTCAAAAGTGTGTGCATCTAGCGAAACATTAAAGCAGCTTATTAAAAAAAATACCTATTTTTGACAAAATTCTTTTTTCTATCCAGGCTGAGTATAGACCTTGACTCCTTGATGCCAACTGAACATAGGAGGCTATGTGAATAAGTTATGAGATCAGCAGCAGGGCAGTGCAAAGCCAAAGGCTCAGACTTACTGAGTTAAGTTTTGGACCGATACAAGTTTTTGCACAGATGAACTACAAAGCCTTGAAAAAACTTAAAAGGCACATGTTGACCAGCCCATAACTATGAAGGATGTGCTACTCTAAAAAAATAATCCAGAAGAAAGAGAAACAAAACAGATTAAAAAGAGTTCTGAGTGAGGTCTTGCCCATCAGTCAGAAATCAGATGAAATGTTCAGATTTCATGTAGGCTTTCTAGTTCAGGACAATTTCACCCTAATAGAAGGCATTTTCCTGTTAACACACAACAGTATGTGTTTCTGCACAGGATAGGTTGAGCTGCGTTTTTAAAAAGCTTAACATATATATTCTGGATTTGTCACCATATGTAGAGCTGAAAAAGACAGGCAAAAAGCATACTAAAAGTTCAAAGGATAAATTTGTCTCCTGTTTCCAATCTAGAGTTCTTGTGAGATTTAAACTGTGCTTGATTTGTTGTTTGTTTTTTAACTTAGCACTTTTGAATTGTGACATTTTACTCATGAATTTAGATATGCAGAAGAGAGGTCTGTAGGCTTTACTTCAAAGAACTCTGAGCCTTCTCATGGCATTTTATTTATTTACTCATTTTTATTCTCACTATCACTTTGTTTTGTTTAAAGACAGGCAGAGGCATTATCTCCCTCTCACTCCTGGCTCTACTTACCTGTCCCTTTAAATTGCAGTTTTCTCAATTACTTAAAGCTCTGAAGACATTTGTTGTTGAAGCAGTTTTGCCCACTCTGTAGAATGGGAGTTGCTGGCTTATTCTTTCCACATAATTCACAAAATGCTTTTACCATCATTAAGTGCTTACAGCTATAAATCATTATATCTGTAGCAGTTTTATGTCAAGGCTCCTACTTTACACATCACAGGACAGGTAAACAGCACCATCTACATTTTCTACAGTATCTGTTGCTTTGAAAGGCATCAGAATTGGATGCCATGGCCAAGAACTGAGAGGGTGCTGGCCAGAGAGGCAGCGAGGCAAAAATACCAATGAGTTGTAGCATTAGTCATGTAATCTTTCATGACTATGGACCATCACTGTCTACACTATTCAAGCAACATGCTGAAGGGTTAAACTTAAACTAACCCTCCAAAGTCTGACCACCCCAAGCCATGTATATCGTGCCATACAGATAGGCCTCTTTGAGTCTCTGGATTAAAAATAGCTGCATTCTTCTTCAGAAAAAAGGCATTAAGGAAGCCTTATTCCTAGAGTGTCCCATATCTTCTTTCCCTTGCACTCTGAAGTGAGCTACCACAGTGGACTTGGATTAGCATGTTGCATTAGCATGTGGTGTTATCTGAGATTGTTTTCAAGGTCTTGATTAAAATGTTTAACAGGAGCCAACAATCATAAGAAGTGTGATATGGAAATATGGAATATAACTTGAATTCAGGACTTATAAAATGTTATAGTTTGCCTCTGAAAAGCATTTAGTTCCTTGTGAGTTATCAGAAACCTAGTATTTAGAAAGAGATTAGATTTTTTTTCCCTGAAGCTGGTACTGCAGTTTCAATTATCACAGATCATTGTGCCAACTGTGAACAATTACCTTTAATTTCCTTTTAAAACCTAGTCAACATGCTAAGCTAAGTTGGGCCTCAGTTCTTTCCTGAGGTTTGGATGCATGACCAAAGACATTTACAGGAAGATCAAGTTCAGCCCAAACCTTCTCCTCCCACTTGGCTATATCAAAAGTTACTGCTTCAAAATTGCCCGTTCTGAATTCTCTGTTTTTCTTTCTCTGCTTCAGAAACACCTTAGAACTTAATAAGATCAGTAGCACTCTTTGGATGGTACTTCTCTCTTTTTATGAACCATATAAAAGAACATTCCTCTAGGGGAATGGATGCTGCAAAGCCAGAGTTATTTCTGTCCCTTTTTCCAGGACAGACTATTAACTTTTCCATCCCTGTATGTTACCAAGTTTGTTCTTACACCATCATATTAGTGAGAATAGTAACCCTGGGGACCTGAGTGACACTATAGATTTGAGGGAGGGGAAAAAAAGAGCATTTTACTTTTCTCTAGCAGTTGAACTGCATCTTAGACAAGACTGAAGATGTCTGTCAATACATGGTCAGTGTTGTCTGGGTTCTGTTGTTGTTCTATGTAGTGGAACAAAAAGTGACACATCATTATATAGAAAAGGTCCTTTTTAAAGCCTTTAACTGTTTTTTTTAAGTGCAATGAATAATTTTTTTACATATTTTTAAGTTTTCAGAGGACTAACTATTTATTAAAACAAGGACCAGTAGAGCTGGAAACAACTATAGTATGTGCTATCTGCTTGTATTTCTACAGTACACCCTCTAGATGGAGGTCCTCAAAAGGTAACCAAATTTATTAGGTCTGAATGTTCTGACCACATCAGGTAAGGGGTTGGTTTTCGCCTTCACATCAAAAGTTCACCCAAATATGTATTTTCTGAAATTTTCTACCTCCATAACCCCTGGGAGTTTTGTTAGTGTCCACTTCTTTTTAACCATCAACGGTGTTATTAGCAATATCAGCATCAGCAGACACTGTTGCCAACTGGAAGGATTTTCCATAGAGATTTTTGAATCCTGAATGGGATTAGAAAACCTCAACATGGAACTGATTTATACTGCTGTGGCATTGAGAGGAAACTGAAGTTCTTACTGCTCTGTGGCAAAATTTTAATCCTTGTACTCTTCAGTCCACCACCACCATCATTTAAGAACAAATGCATAACATACAAACGAGGTTGATATTATTATAGCAGTGCTACTGTGGTCTTTGCAATGACCCTAAATGCCAATGCAGTATCTCTAGAATGATGTCTCAAAGTCTGCAGAAGGTTTTCAAATCAAGTATAAGAAACACTTCTTTTCTACTAATTTTACTCATTTTACTCATGCTAAAGGGGGCCTACAAGAGAGCTGGAGAGGGACTTTCTACAAGGGCATGTAGTGATAGGACAAGGGGGAATGGCTTCATACTGAAAGAGGACAGGTTTAGATTAGAAATTTGGAAAAAATTCTTCACTGTGAAGGTGGTGAAGCACTGGCACATGTTGCCCAGAGAAGCTGCAGCTGTCCCATTCTTATAGGAGTTCAAGGTCAGGCTGGATGGGGCTCTGAGCAACTCAATCTGGTGGAAGGGTGGGTGTCAAAACCAGATGATCTTTAAAAACCTTTCCAACTCAAACCATTCCATGACTCTATGAATAAAACCATTATTCCTCATTAATTTTCTAAATCCATACCATATTTCTATGACTAGTGCCTACTGGAGGCTTAGTCTAAAGTTTGGTATTAAGAGAATGGTGAGTGACTCAGGCCTCCTGGCCAGTGACAGACACTTTCTACGGTCAAGTAGAAGCAGCTAGGATAACCACATTAAGCAGATGGTCCTCTTATAGTCCCACAAGCTTGTTTAACTCAAATACATGTAAGATACCACTTTTGCTATTCACAGTAATTGTAAAAAAGTAAATATATTCACTGTTTAGCTATACAGACGAAATCTCTGCCTCAAGACACATAAAGGCTATTCTTATTCCTTCAAAACACTCTATTTGATAGACTTAAAAGTCCCTCAGAAAAATACCATTACTTCAACAGTGATGATGGAGTTTCCCATAGAGCCAATGTGTGAAGCATCATTTTTTGGAGCTCCTTTGGTGATAAATTAGTGTGGTTTTATTCAAAAAGGGATGGCTACAGGTTTCCTAGTGTTATTGATCATACTCACTGTAGCAGCACTCTTCTAATTCCCTCAGTGTTTCATGGCATCTATCTAATTTTGCTCACAGGGTTTGATAGTGCCAAACCAAACCATGCTATGATTCTATGAAACACTGGAAGATAAGCTGAGAGTGGTACATTGTTGATGGATAGTAAAACTAAAACACACTGAAAAGATGTCGCTGGCTGAAAGGCACATAGGAGACTGGTATAAAAAACCCCCATAACCAAGCAGTAGAGTCCAGTTATTCTTCCTCATGTTTTACTACCCTCAAAACTCATATAGTGATGAAGCGTTTTAGGGTGAAATGAAAGGTACATTATATTTCTTGCGAACATTTACTCTTTCATACACACACTTATGAACTGTCACTTCAATCCCACATTCATCATTCCAGCATCCTCTGCCCACGTTTCTAAGTCAAGCACTTGCACTCTCACTTCTCAACTTTTACATAGGACAGTTTCAGCTTTGTATGAAAATTATCCTCAGATCTCTCCATACTTTTTCATTTATATTTCTTACATTTGTCTCACAGAAATGAGATTTCATTGAAGATTTGGAACGTAATGAGATAAATATTTTGGGAACTATTTAGACAAATATTGAAAAAAAAATTAGAAAACAGCCAACACTGATTCATTTGTTATGTCAATTCTATCAAACAAGACTTATAAATTCCACCATGACTGCTGAGTTTCTAACACGAGTCTTTTATTGAGGAAGCTGAGAAGCTTTGTTGTGCTTTTTAAACAAACTTTTTTTCCCCTCTAATATTTATAATTCCCATATATACAATTTCTGTAACAATTTCTATTTTTTCCAAGGTTTCATCTTTAGCCTTAGGCAATAACCATGCCAGATTCCACAAAAACGTTGTCAATGGTTTCTTCTTTGCTACTCCCAGTGTGGTTTCACTTGTTGGTACGTGGGCTTGCACAACTCCCTTTTAAGCTGTGCATGACATTTTTCAGTATGCCTTTAGTGCATCAGAAACTTCAGATGCTGCATTTTCACTTAAGAGTTTAGAAAAACTTCTACCAAGACTGACTTCAGACACCATGATGCCAAGGGGCAGTTCTGCCACTCAACATCAGTACTAAGGGATGAGAAAGCTGAATTCATGGACAGGGGGGCTTGAAGAACTCCAAAGTCCTCCTCTACAAAAACTGATATATTAGACATTTAAAATAATAATAAAGAAAACAAACAAAACCATAACTAGGCTATGAAATCAGGCTGCTCTGACGTCAGGAAAAGCAAAAGCAAGCAGGGTCTATGAGCCCTTTCTAAGTGCAAAAGGGTAGAGAGATCACTCACTCTGGGACAGATTACAGAAGAGCCCAGTTCGCACACCAAAGAGCCAGTGTTGTGTTGGAAGATAGTGATGGCACTGAAAGCATTTTGCTCAGCACCAGTGCTTGTTTTCATCACAGGAACTGCTCACCTGTGCTGCTTTAGCTGAGCAAAGCACTTATACAAGTGAAGAAAACGCCACTCTCTCTTCCAAGTCTCTGAAGTCAAGTGTTCTTCTTCAACAACCAGTGGTCTAACAAGGTGGAGAGAGCTAAGTCAATGTATAGCCAGCTAGTAACATTTGGAAAGTAATTCTGCCATTTGCCTTTAACTACTCCATGTGCCATTTGCATTCAGCTGTACTCCTGCTTACTTACCTCAGCTCTTCAATTCAGTGTTTCCCGAATTTCAGACTAGGCCTGGTCTGATCCTGGGCCTCTTGACTCTTGACAAAACCTTCTCTTGACTTCTGAGCTTGCCCGACCCAGGCCCACCCCCTAATCATGGGTGTGCATTTCCAGCCCACAGTGCACAGCACAGGTACTATGTAGTGTACAAATATATTACATAGCTAAAGAACTCAGTTACTAACCTCTTCCTAGTAAAGCAGAAATTTCTTAGCTCTCAAGGCCAGAAATGTGGAACGATTCTCTCTGTGTGAGAGATCCTTGGGAAAATAAGAAATAAAATTCCTAGTTTCATGTCAGGATGAGCACTTTCAGGCATACTCAGGAACCAGGCTTGCCATTCAAAGTCTGGGTCTATGAGGCAAGGCATGCAGCACAGGTTATCCTAAATGTTCACCAGATTAGTACCGGGATCCTACCTGCACGGAGCAGCTCGTGTAAGAGAGAGGCTGCTCTGCAATGTACCTCGGCTGGCTGGGTGGTGCAGAGGCTGAAGGCTAGCACAGCCATGCCTGTGCTTCCCAATGCCCGCACCATATCTTGTTGGCAGTCTGAGCTATCAATGCCCATACATCCCACCAGCCCTTATAGCTTGGCCATATTGTCTGCCTGACGTTGCTTTTATGACATTCCCGAGAAGGAAAATTTATTGCCAGGCCTGTTACAGTGTATCCAACTACAAGACACATAAGCTCAGGAGGAAGATACAGGTGTCATAAGATAAAGTGTTCTTTGGAATTCTCTGATGCTATCTTATCCATGACCTGAGTGAAAACTTAGTGTACACAAAGCTATGACCCTTGCCTGAAGGTTCATTTCCCCGTGTCTCTTTGAGAGCTGTGTAGAGCTGATGGCCTCTTAGAGAGGATCGTGGCATAAATGTCAAAATGCACATCAAACTTAACCCTACTTAAGAAATCTCAGAACAGTCAAATATTTTGCAATAGCTAGTTGAAAAAAAAAAGAGGTTTATATGAACTAGTTTTCCTGAGAGTTTTTTCTCTCGTTCTTTTATACTTTTTATACTGATCAACACCAAGGCTTTTATTCATTTCCTCCAGTATGAAGCAACTTAAATAAGTTCACACATCTGTTTGTTCATAACAACAAACATCTAAATTTGTATGTGTGTGCGCGTATATGTAATTCATTTTAAAAAGCTGTGCAATGAGAATAAAGCTTTCAAATAAACTCATATGGAATATTACTCTACTGGAAGCATAATGTCACAGAAACAACTTCCAAGTTCACTTTTTCTGTACTACGCAGCAACTTTCCACATTTAGTTTTATCACCCATGTCTTACAGTATTGCCAACATCTGTAAAAGAATTCCCTATACCTGCCAACAGAAAAAAAACCCACAAAACAAAGCAAAACACAGTGCGCGTTTCTTTGGAGTTCTATTTATTTATTGCATTTTATTTTTGTCCATTCAACCAATAAATGATGGATACAGGTAAATAACATTTCAAGCACAGCTTATGACATGGACTGAGAAGGCTACTTTATTTCCAGAGTGAAAGTCTTGGCATAAATTCATAAGTATTTTTAAAATCTCATGTCAACTTTAGATTGTGCTAGAGGGAGATTTTTATTGCCTTGCTACTTTATGTTTGATTTTATAACACTTCTTCAAAGGGGGTTAGATCTTTTTGTTTAGCTGTACATATACTTATTCAGACAAATCTTTTTGTTTAGCTCTGTGTATACTGACTCAGCCATATGAGAAGGGCTTCCGTAGTGAAAACTATGGAGAGGGTGTAGATGGTCTAATCTTCTGATTTTGAGAGAGGAAGGGATGCATGAAAGGCTGCATCCTTTTGCAGCCTTTTGTCTGTGAAAGGACAAAAGTTAAAGCTTTTTGTCTGTGGTTATATTACACTCTTCCCACTTCATGCAAAGATACAGTTATATCCCTCATACTATTATCTGTAGAAGCCCCTCCGTGATTCCCATCATGGAGAATATGAGATGCAGCAGTTCAATATTTTCCCTTGTAATCTATTCAAAGGTACTTTTCGTCCAATTATGTACCAGTAATTGTTGCTTTGCAAGGCAACAACTCTGAAGAGCTGAGAAAAATTAATAACAATTTTCTTAAAACTCTGATGCTTTGTCAGGCTTTGGAAGTAATCAAATTGCCATTGTAATCAAGTAATAATATCAATAGAATCAAAGAAAACTATTATGCAGTGTCTTGAAAATGGTCATTAGATGCAAGCTAATCAGTCTTGTTTTGAAAAGAAGTGGTTGCCTAATGAGCAAAAGCAACAGTCCAAGAAGGGGGAATATTCTAAGTAGAGAGAAAACCACACAAATGTATGCCACCATTAAGAGCTAATTATTATTAGGAGTAAACAGTGATCAAAGAAATCTCTCAGGTTACTAGAAACCAAGTAGTGTGAGAGAGTGAACAAAGAAGTGAACTTTCATTGTGTAAATAGAGCACTTTGAGGGAATAATGTTGACGCAAGTTATCAATGGTAACTTAATAATTGATCCACATGACATAAGGGAAACTTCACAGACTTTTATGAAACATTTTTAAAAGCTAGTAATCACTCTTTATTAATCAAAAGACTATTAAAATTTCTTATCATCCAGTAAACACAACCATATGCCTCTTCTCTTTATGTGCAGAAGCCTGTGCTTTGAACTACACAGAGCAGAATCTTTCTGGTCAAATGTTATCAAACATTCTTATTCTTAGACTTCTTGCAGAGTGTTTTTTTCACAGAATATGCTGAGTTGGAAGGGACCTACAAGGATCGAGTCCAGCTCCTGGCCCTTCATATACCGAAGAGTCACACCATGTGCCTGAGAGTATTGTCCAAATGCTTCTTGAACTCTGTCAGGCTTGGGGCTGTGAGCACTTTCCTGGGGAGCCTGTTCCAGTGACCAAGCACCCTCTGGGGGAAGAACTTTTTTCTAATATCCAACCTAAAACTCTCCTTGACACAACTTCAGGCCATTCCCTTGGGTTCTGTCACTGATCACCAGAGAGAAGAGGTCAGTGTCTGCCCCTCCTCTTCCCTCCATGAGGAAGTTGTAACTACAATGTGGTGTCCTCTCAGTCTCTTCTTCTCCAGGATGAACAGACCAAGTGCCCCCAGCCACTCCTCATACGGCTTCCCCTCAAGGTCCTTCACCATCTTCATTGCCCTCCTTTGGACACCCTCTAACAGCTGAACGTCTTTCTTGTATTGCAGTGACTGCACACAATATTCAGGGTGAGGCTGCACCAATGCAGAGCAGAGCGGGACAATCGCCTCCTGGCTGGTGATGCTTTGCCTCATGCCCCCTAGGACATGGTTGGCCTCCTGGCTGCCTGGGCACTGCTTACTTATATTTCTCAATTGTTACTAAAATAGGCAGGTTTTATCAAACTGTGCTCACCATTTTTGTTTCTGTAATATCTGCAGAGAAGAAAGATGATGATAGTTGGACATTGGAGAAATGAAATGATTTTAGTATTCGTGGTTTATGAACCAGCTATACCTTCAGTGGAGGGGGACCAAACCATCTCTGCAAAAAGGAAACAATTTTGCAGGTAAGATGTCACGGCTGCTGAGATATGTGACTGTGCCTTAAAAAAAAAGAAAGTGTTGTCTTCCCTCCTCGAGGTAAAGAAAAATTTAAACATGCACATAGAATACCTACTAACTAGGATAAAGCATTAGAGCTCGCATGTAAAGGTATGCAAATCATACTGTATGATAATGATAATGTTCGGGCCCAATATTTCTTGGCTGGCTTCCTTCCCTTCTTTCTTCTATGTACTTTTTGGAGTGATGGATTAGAAACAAGTCTGACTCGCATGGAATTTGAATAGGAGGAATGCAAAATAAAGTGACATTGTAGGAATGATAATTGCTTTGCTAATGGTTAATAATCTAATTATTAACCTTCTTCTTTCAAAGACAATGAAATAAGAGGATTTGGTGAACTCTTCAAATCACAGACAAATTTTGCAAATCCGTCCGGTAGGACTAAATCATGAAGAAAACAGAAGACCAGAATGTCCAATTTATTTTAAAGGGGTCAAAATTTTCACCATGTTTCTTACACTTACCAAAATTGACCAAAAAAAAAGCACTATTGTCATGAAATAAAATGGTACAAATGCAACTGTACTTGATGTAAAAAAATATAGATATTTCACTTTCCTCCTCACCCTTCCATTTTGACCCTACTATTTACTGTGGTCTAGTAAAAACAGAGTTAATGTTCTTGGCAGTAGGTGACATATCTGAATAGCAATGGATTCCCAAGAAAGGAGCACTTCCCAACTCCACGATCCTGTCGCAGAACCTGTGAGGAAGCTTGTTCTCTACTAACTAGTGTCTTATCTTTTCTTGTGCTGATTAGCTAAATGGGGAAAAGGAATATTTTAAGTATTCCCAAAATGTCCTGAACTGGGAAAATAACACTATAAACTTACTGTCAGATACAGTTCTGTGCAACCTGCTAGAAGGAAGGGAGGGAGGAAGAGGGAGTTTGGTCTCAGTGGAGAGATGCCAAAGAAATCTGGCCAACTGGGTTCACAGAAATATAAGAAGAAAATAGTCTCTCCAACCAGCCTCCCCAAAAAGAAAAAAAATCAAACCAAACTTCAAAAAACTTTTGCAACAGCTTAATTGAATTAGCTTTTAAGTTTCTGAGAAAAATGACAGTATGCCTGAAAGAATGACCTCTAGTTTCTGCCAAATAACAACTAATAAAGAAATCTCTATTGATATCAGAGGATGAAAAGTTTTCTGAAGAAACGTATTCTATTTCCAACTTTGCCAAATACTAGTGCAAGTTTATTTTCCAAGGGAACACATCCAAGGCAAAGTACTTTTCCTAGGAAAAAAATAGTATTCTACTAACTTACGTCAAACAACAAGGAAAAATAACAAGCAAATTCCTGAACCTTGAATACCAGGTCATAAAACTCAAATAAGAAGAACAGTTTCCTCAAAACCAAAAGAAACTGTGGCAGATTTTTTAGAGTCTTTCTGCAGTGGAAGCTTGTGTGTTCAAGGCATGTTTCTACAATATGTGAAAGAAGTAAGAATAAGCAAAGAAAGGTGATGACTCCAGGGAAACTACTGTAGAAAATGTCTGTCTTCATAGTTCAGTAATGGACCCTCTGCCTTAGGAAAGCTGTGACAGGGAGCTGCAACAACCCTGTGTCTTATGAAAAATCTTCGCATACCTGAGCATTCAGAAGTGCACTCTGTGTGCTTTTCTGCATACTAATTCCTTACAGTTTACAGTTAAGGGTTGAAGAATCTTCAGTATCTTATCCCAGAACATTTCAGTGCAGCATATAAACACAAGCAATGTGTTTTAATTGGCAGACACCAGTGACCTGTGCTATGACAGTACAGGATGCAGTTGAACACATCATGAATACAGAGCAACAAGTTCAACACACGTGCCATTGTGCAGAGACCACATGCCTAAACACAGAAATTTAAAATAGCCCTTGAATGTTTTGAAACCAGGCAGAACAAAATCTGGTCTTCACTTTTATGAGTGAACTGAGTCAGTGGAGAATGAACAGAGTATGCTTTACACCCTTAGTCCCATGCAAGGGAATTATCAAAAATGGTTCCAGTTTGAGACTCTCCCAAGTTCCAGGAAGGGGTTCTGACCTGGAAGTTAGCTTTGGAGGTTTGTCAGGCTCCTAATTCTGTCTCCAATGCTGTGAAGAAGCATTAGCAGATACCTAGCCTAGCCTACTGTTTGTTATGGAAGAGGGAGGTTATTTTATTTTTCATGCTTCCTTTAGCAAGACTGTATTGCACCAGTCTGTCACTCCCACACCTTCAAGTAGCAAATAATGGCAAGCTTATAAAAACGCTTCAAAGTGTTTGTTTCTCTCTAACTATATCCACCTCCTGTGATTAATATCAATCTGCCAGGATAATTTTCCTGTGTGTATATTATTTTTAATACTAAAATAAAAAGTAACACTTAAAAGCACGGACTTCTCTGTATAGGAGTATTCAAAAACAGATGTTCATATATGTTCAGAACCCACACTCCTGCTACTGAAAAGTATTCATTCTTTCATTATACTTAATTTACCATTCTTTACAAACAAAGGCAATGAAAGAACATGTGTAGCTGTTTGTTTCTTCTTTATGATACGTAAAATACTGCATTTACTGTTGGGTTTGAAATATAAGAATTTAATCTTTTTTTTGGTAGTGGTTTTATTTGGCAATTCTCAAGATAGCTGAAAAATCAACTGGAAAACAAGAAATGTGGTTCTATTTAAATTAAGATGAAAAAATACAAACAATTTTTGTACAGAATATTAGAGTGTTGCTGAGGTTTTTCTTTTTCAATTTTAAAATAAAAACATGAAGAAAATAAAGCTAATTATTTTCCTAATGAGCTAACGCTTATAAATTTTCTCTTTTATTATCAAAAACCCAGACAATTTCAGAAGGAATAACAAATTTTACATAATAAGGTTGTGTCCATTAAAATACTTTTATTTTCTTTCTGAATTAATTTAATGAAATTTTAAAAATTTGACTGAAGAAGGCCATAAGCAACCTGAACATAGACCTTTTTTGAACAAGATTTTGGACCCTCTGTTCTTCAGAGATCACTTACAACCCAAATTTTACTATGAGTCTAAATGGCACGGCTATTTCTGTTTAATCTCTACCTAAATTGATTGGTTAAAAAATACCCAATTGGGCCAGGTTCAGAGTAAGGTTGAAACATCTACTTGCCCTCAGTATCAGTACAGCTACAATAAACCCCATATGATGCTGTATCTCATGCTATGGTCATATCTTTGTTTCCTTTTCTGCCTTACTTTTCCATTTTAAATTAACACCTAATTAATTCAAATTCCTAACAAGATGTGAAAGAAGAGCTTTCTTTGTGAGATGTAAATTATCTGTATCTTCTCAACTAAGGACTGGAAAATGATAAATGCAAGCTTTTTGTTTTATTTAACAAATTATGACTACCAGTAGATTAACAACAACTATTATTGATTACATTTATAAGCTTAGTATCTATTTTCACATTCTGTAATGATTTATTGGGCTGAAACTTAAATCAAAATTGGGAAGAAAGGTAGTCTAAACTGCAGAAAATACTAGCATCCTAAAACTAGGAACAAAAATATAACCCAACGCTAATTAAAGTACTAAATTTTTGGCTTACAGATCTGGTGACTAGCACATGTTTACACTTTTGCTGGCATACAGTGGATATATGCCAGCACAGCTAGTTTGGTTTTATTTTTTTCTTCACAAACACAGCTGTTTGCAATGAATCAATTCTTATAATTTCCCAAATGACCTATAATGAAGGAGACCAGCCAGCTTTAAAGCACCAGTTAATATCCTTTCCTAATCCATGTTTTTAGGCTACCTTTGCAATAAGCATATTTTGTGAAAGTGAAACTGGAAGTGCATGTGTGCATACACACATATGTATGTATGTTCTTTCTACTGAGAAGAAGAAAGGTAAAATGTCATTGGAAGTGGATGTCAAATACATGAAAATTGTATGATGAACCATCTCAAAGAGTAAGGTCCTGCCTTGGTCACACAGCAGTCCAATCAATGGCATGATGAACATATGCTGTGCACAACCTAATTGGGATATAATTCAGATCCTAGGAACTTCAAAGCTTTTTGAAAGTAACATTCAATAACTGTGCTTCACAAAAAGTTTTCAATTTATATCCCAGTGAAGACAACCAGGATACTCCTGATGCCACCAGAATGGATAACAGCAAGAATATTGTGTTGTTTGGAAGAAAAATTACCTGGATGGTTCATAGCTATTTGACATCATACCTATTTATATTTTTCTTAAACCATGATAACAATCAAGGAGACTGAAAATCTGAGTAACAGAAATGAGGAATATGCAAGATTAGTCCCATTTCTACCTTTCTCAATTGGTTTAGTATAGACCACTGATACAATGGCAGCAGTGTTCAGCTGCAGATTGCTACCCTGATAAGTTTTTCTGCCTAGAGAGGTGAAGCTACTTCTGCTGTATTTAACAGATAAAGCCAAAGACTGATACTCCTGAATAGATTAACGACATAGTAACAATGTAACATTTTCTAAGGAACATCAATATTTTTTCCTGTGATTAACATAAATCTTTTCTAAGGCCATTTAAGGGTAACTGTTATATAATATATGCCACAAATTCTAACAGCTTAAAGAGATACCCAAGTTTATGAAACAGATACACAGATACTATATTCTGCTTGAAGTATTAAAAAGAGTACATCAGTCAAAAGGCTCGTGTATGTGGTATGATCTTCCTGATAAAGCTAGAACACAAAGGAGTTGTCCAGCCTTTGCCTGATCTTTCACCTGCGGTTTTTGTTGTTCAGCGACCAATCACATTTCCTAAAGACCTCTGTAGCAGCTCATTTAAAGGAACTCCATCAATCAATTGCAGAAAATTGTAAATGCTGTTCTTTTGAAGCAACTAGAATTCCTTTGGGAGTCTCTCTTCCGACAAACTTTGGATACCTGTCAGTCACTTGCCTTAGTGTTTACCTTTATGAAGCCCAGAAAAGAGAAAAACACGCCCAGAAAAAAGTTATGCAATAAAAAGCTGTCTGTGATCTACAGTGCAGGTCCAGAACACAGCATGTAACAAAACTGTATTACAGATAGTTTATAAAGTACTTTGTCCATTCTACTCAGGTAACTTTGTAGTGGTAGCAAGGACAATTAGCTTTGAACTGAACATCCAAAGATGTCTTTTGAAAGTCTGAGTAAGAAAAATTGATAATACCAAGAATTACGTGCAGTACAGACTATGAGAAAAGTCACATGTTTTTAATTGCCCCAATAGTAGAAATTTATTGGTAGCATTAGATGTGCTATAAAAAAAAAGTGATACTGTGGATGTCTGAATATATTTGGATGAAGCCAATTTTTAATATATCACATATAACGTGTTTTTGTTTAGCTCTGTGGTAACATGTTTTCCAAGAAAGAGTAATATACCTCAATTGGGAGGTGGTATTCTGTAATGAAAAGGATTTGCTGACAGCATCAGTTTTATTTCTGTCTGCATAGATTGGAGCATAATACTGAAACACAGCCCTGCAAAGAAAACCTGGGCCAAGTGTTCTTATGACATGACAAGCTTTGAAGATGGCAAAAATACCCAAGACACTTTACGTGTGGGAACCAATCCATGTTGGGTTGTTGAAACTAACCATGTTTTGTGCAAGGGCTCTCAAGTACATGAAGATAGAGAAGATCCTTCATTTGGTATCACTTTAATAGATATATTGGAACAGAAAGGAAAATGTAATAGACAGAGGCAGGTCCCTTCTCTTCAAATCACTTTGACAAAATTCAGTGATGAGAAACTACTTTAATAACTTCACAAATTTTAAGTCAAAGATAACTTTGGCAACAGCCCATTAACAGATGACCTGAGTTGCAACTCAGTAAAAAAAAAAAAAAATAAAAAAGAAAACAAAACCAAAAAAAGAACATTCCAGTGTTTTCTTTCTGTCTGTGTAAGCCACACGACTTACGCAAATTTTTTTTCTACAATCTCAGATAAATTTAAGGGGACCAAGAAGATGAAAAGCAGCCTAGAGGTAAAACATGATTTTTAACAGGCAATAATATCTCATTATCTCAATGCTACAATAATGTAGAGTGTCATGGGAAATAATATTCCTTCATGTGAAAATGTAACCATACACATTGTATTCTTCATTCAAGGCAGGTAGTGGGAGTCGCAGTCACAAAACCACAGATCTCTCAATAGATATTTGTTTACATTACATTTGATTTCTGATATTTTAACACAGGCTAAAAGAAAGATTAGAGTTGGAGGAGAAGAAAACACTGATAGAAAATGATGAGTGAAACTTATCTTTTACCCTGAAGAGGAATTCTGTAAGAAAGGCACATCATATTAAGAAAAGCCATTATTTCATATCAACAGGAATCAATCAGCTGTGGATTATATGGCTGCAATGGTCATCAGCTGCTGTATCTGCATTATTATAGATGTTTTTTCACAGCATGGTTTACTTTAGCAAAAAAGACTTGATAGAAGACAGTTGGAGTTTTATGACTTCAGAAGTAAAAGGATGAGACCTAAATTTCAAGAGCACCATCTTTCTATAAGATTCTAAAAAAAATATAAACTCAGAGCACTGATATGACCAGAGAAGACAAACTACTCATTTCAGTCCTGTAATTGTCCACTTAAATCCCCTTTTGGAATTGAATGACTGCAGGAATGATCTTAGTTCAGCTCTCAGCAGTCACAGTGACAAAAGCAGTAGAATTCACATTTAGTATTATTTTATATAAACAATATCATGGGCATTTAAAGGGAATGAGTCTTTTTCACGGTGATTTGATCTGCTAGACACACACTGTGCCTTGAGAAGCTGCAGGCTGCTCCTTGCAGCTGTGCTCTCAGAGACTCCTGCTGGACCCACAGTAGTTGCTGACAAAGAGTTTTGCTACCTGCAAAGCTATACTACCTTCTATGAGAAAAACTAAGCCACCAAAAAAATCTCATCTGTAGCCATGATTTTTCTTGCTATTGGAAATAGCTGATTTTCCCCCAGACCTGGCTAAGGATACAATGCCAGAAATCTTTCTTTTATGTCCACTCTTCTGAAAACTGTTCCTGTCTTCTCCACAAGCTGGTGCAACTGTTGAAGACACGCTTCTATCTTCTCTGACCCTTTTAGAGGGCTTGGTCTTGCTGTGAGCATTGAATAGGCTTCTATATGCAACCAGTATTAACAAAGTAATTCCCTTACATTTCTACCAGAAAGAAATGGATGCACAGACTAATTTTGAAAAATGAGATGAAGCTGAATCAGACTGAAATGTTTAAGACTCAGCTTTGCATGCAGTATCCTGAATCTGTGTTATCCCAATATTAATCCTAAGCCTTACTCTTCCCATTTTGTGGTAGATCTTGGTGAGAATTTTTATCGAACTGGATGTTACAATATGATGTGTTAGACAAGGACAGAGTAATGAAGTGTTTATTTTATTGCTGTGGAGATAAGAATTATGTTGTATATCACATGCAGTGATTTGTAAGATAAACCCACATATTAAAAGCTACAGCTCTACCAAATAAGTGCTTTTCTAAGTGTAGTAATAATTCAAACCATATAATCAAATCTTCCAGTCCATTCTGATCTAGTTCTGTCAGACATTCCTAAACCATACTGTAACCCCCCCAAACTAACAAAAAAAGCACAAAACAAAAACTTTAAAACATCACGAAGAAACCTGAAGGTAATAATTTTGCAAGCCTTATTTATTTTGTTATAAAGTAAGACTTTTGGAAAGCTTTCAAGACAATACTAATTCTTGAATAAATGCCACTACAAACTTCACAAATGTATAGAATAGGCAAACCAATTTCTGAAGAGAGAATGAGCAAGCATCCAGCTGAACAAACCACAGTGCCCCACTGCCCTATTCATATCCTTTTTCTCCACATAAATGCCAGAAAACACATTTCTTCTGGATAAAGCGAATGCTGACTGACTGCATCTTTTTTTTTTAAATTTGCCACCTTGACAGAACCTGCCCATTTGCTCTATCCCTGTGCACAACCTAGATTGCTTTTCTGAAACACTTTCAAATTCCACTAACTATCAGGATCACCGAATGTTTTATCTATTAGGCTTGAATCCCCCTGACCATGACATTATTCAAATACTGCTGATACAATGGTCTCCACACACAGCTGCTTCAGCTAACACATACAAGGAAGAATTTTATTGTGACAGCTTATGAAAAAATTTTCATAATCAAAGGAAATGTGCTAACATTTTCAGTGTCCAGTAACCAGTACTTCATCATAGCACAACACCTACAGGAAGTGCATATGACATCCACAAGTACTAGATGAATCCATTAGGATTAGCTGTACTAAAATGAATACCAGATGCATTAACAAGGGACTGTGTAAAACACAATGCTGCACAAATGTTTGCATCCCAATCCCAGCTTTCAAATAACATCAGCATAATACCCTAAAATCATTACTTTGCTATTCTAGTTCCTTTCCTAGGGAGCTCTAATGATAGTTCTTGCCCTGCAGTGAATTCATATTGCATCTGGCACAGGAAATTTGGCATTTCAATTTACATAACTGTTTTCAATTGCACAAATTTGCTGTTCCCTAATTCTCAGCGTACTTTGAACAACAGTTTTCAATGCTTGACTGAGAAAGAGCAAAACTCTTAGCCAAACAACTTTTCTTTCCCTCCCTCCTTTTCTGTCAATAAGTTCTTGTGCTTTTTCAAATAAAGATAAAAGAAGGTTAAATGTCAGATTTCAAAGAACAGAAGTTGTCCACAAATCAGCTGGGACTGACTGATATGTATTATCATGTATTAAGAGTGAGAACTGCAGCCTGGGTGAAAATCTAGACACCAAAAAGTGTGACATTTCCCAAGAAATAGTGTTCTTGTTTATGTCAGATCAAAAGAGACAAAGATAAATTACAAGTTTTTTATGAGACCAAACAAAATCAGTACAGCTTTATTATTAACTGAGTTGGAGCTGAAGCTATTGAAGGTAGATATGCTTCTCGAGGATATGTACAGCTCCATGGTGTACACTGTTGGATGCTGAAGGAATAAGCTATGAGCGAACAATGAAAATAAACCACACACAATCCATATGAAATTGTAGTGTGGAATTTAGAGGGAAGACAACAAGGGTGGACTGGAGAGGAAGAAATGTGACACATGAAAATAAATAATATTCTAAGAAGCTGCAGAGCCTCTGGCCTAATCTAGTAGTAGCTGAAGTCCTCTGAGTGTGTGTAAATCAAGGGAAATACCATTATGGTGCAACCCAGGGTTTCAGCTCACACACTGAAGCTATTTACATTTCTTGAGAGAGATACAAAAAGCTGATATTGGCAAATTGCAGAGAACTACAGCTGTGGAGAAGAAGAAGCAGGCTAATCCTAGTTTTATTGCCAGTGTCTCTGTCATTAGGAGCAGCAGTGAAAACATTATCTCTTCTGCTTGCCATTGCCATCCATGGTTCGTAAATATGTTGCTCGAATTTCCAGCATTGGCTGCTGTGATATATCCCATTCTTGTCACTACCTGCCTGTGGCAAGACACCTAGTTTTTGTAACAGTGCATTCTCTATGACTGAGTCTGGTGTCTGAGATCCAAGGAAACAACTCAGCTTCTGAGCAGGACATGTCCTGGGTAAAGGAAGCTGGCACAACCTTCATCCAGTCAGAGAAATCTATTAGCAGGAAAGTTAAAGCCACAAAGCCACAAAGCCACAAAGTATGGTCTCTCCTAACAGCTCACAATGAGATATGCAGTTCTCCTTGCTGAGGCAATAACACAGAATTAATAAGCAGCAGAACTAAAGGGAATAAAGTTTGCCAGAACTACAGTGTCTCAATGCGCAGCCGCATCCAGTGTCTCCTGGCCTTTTTGAAGATGGCAATGGCAGCCACAAGGTGGGCTGGGGACACAGAGACAGCAGGAATTTCCAAGTACAAGAGAGAGGAGGAGCTGAGCTCAGTCAAGTGAAACGAAATGCCAAATTTCTTGAGTACATCTAAGCCACAGAAAAGACAGGAACCAGTGGTCTATGCAAATCCCTTCTGTCATGCTGAAACCTTCTTGGCAGCCTAGCCCTTCCTTTTCTTTCTGCTTTCATTAACTGCTGCCACCATTCCACCCACTACAGCTGTTCAGCCATCTCCTGCTGCCCACTCACTACTGTGTCCCAGTCCCTTCCCTCTCCTGGCCTTTGTTGCTACTTCACACTGCCCGGAAGGAAAACGTGCCAATCACAGATTCAACAGGTTTGGAAAGAAATTAGAAGAGCAGACTTGACTTCTCAGCCATTCTGTGACAGTATTAGAGAGAAAGCCACAGAAAGAAAAACCACAACTATATGTAGCATAACTGGCTTCCACAGGTCTTACTCCTTGATTTTTCCGTTTGTTTACAAATTTACGGCACAGAGTAGACAACCAATTCCATCTGAAAGGTCAATCAAAGTAAACAGTTTTAAGAGATCTTGAGGCAATATTTTCAAAGAAAAAAATATTGTTTCACTTAGGCATCTTCCAGAAGGTGGTATGGTATAAACACAGGTTTCTTGAGTTCTTAATAATTGAATGTAGAGAGTTCACTCTGGAATAAGTACATAAATGCCTGTGTGTGCAGTGCTGCGGAATTACTCTACTCTTTTAAAATAACTACAAGTTCCAGTTTACATCAGAGAGGTCTTTCAATTATGAGGCAAGAGCAAAATATTCCACCATTAAAGTAAAACACCACAGAGGATGAAGGAATTTAAGCTGTATTAGTGGCTTTATCCTTGTAGTTAAAACCAAGAAAAATGTATCCAAACCCCAGAGTCTGTGTTGAGTCTACTAATGTCACTGCCAATAAGAGTTAAAATTTCAGTTCCTATGTTTGTCTTCTTTGGATACGTTTCAGACTACTTTTACAATATGTGCTCTGACAGGGAGGTCTAAGAGAGCTGCCAAACTCCTCTTCCCCCATACTCACAAAACTACAAATAATCACCTCTTCCTTAACCCTCCCACTTTTTTGATATTATGGAAGCAAAAATAAATCAAGTAATTTTTTAAAAAGGAAGCAATAGGATAGAAAAACTGAAGCCGTTTTCAAGTGTTATTGTTTCCAGAACTACTAAAAAAATTAAAGCTGATAACCATTTAAAATGGCTGCAAGAGTTTGAGGTGTGGTTCTATAATTGAAATTCAGTTCCGAAGCCTTCTGTAATTCCAGTGAAGTCAGTAGGATTTGGATAAGTTTGATGCACTACATTTATAAAACACATGAATAATCACAGTACTGTCTACCATTCATAAGATTTTTTTTTTTTTACAAAATTAGCTTAAAGAAGCTTTGAGCTTGTAAAACTGGAAAAATATAATTTACAAAATTTCATTACTTTATAATTCTTTGGGATTATGCATCTCCATGTCACTTCATCTTCAGGAAGTACAATTCTATACTTGATCAAACCCTGATTCAGAAATGGGATAGGGAGAATCCACTTTGAAAATTATCCACATCTAAAATTACCATTTCAAAAAGAACTTGATGAAATAATCTGTGTTTATGCCAACTTTTTGGGGTAGAAAGAGAGAAGATAAAACAATTAATATTTACATACATTTAAAACCCTGTATATTTGGATTAGTTACATAATATAGTCATAATAGGCATAGTCTGCCCTTAGACATGGATTTAAATAGTTCACAACAACTTGAATTTAAGCTGTGTCAGGCACTCTCAGGCAGAATTGCAAGGGGAATGGTCTGTTTTTCTTTTTATGACTTCTGAAGAACAGGTACAAATCACACAAAAAAACCCATTCATGTCTTTACATGTGTCTCATTCTCAGATCTAAGAGCAGAATGTCAAGGAGAGTATTTCACAAATCTCTATTGCATTGTTTGTTGCTTTCTCTGTAGAAAACAGCTGCTAATAGTTAATCCATTTCGGTGTTACTCTGCTGTCTTTTCTGCACCTCTCACAAGAGCAGCATTTACAGGATGCTTAAATAAATTATTTGGTTTAATGTGAAAAACAGGGTATAATTTGAAGGGCACAAAACAAGCACCATGTCAGTGAAAGACTGTGCTCTAGCCCAGAGCCTAAAGCAGACACTACCGAATACTGCTGGTTTCTGGTTTTGTAATACTGAATAATTATGGCTTGAATTCTTCTGAATGGAAACAACATCAAACATTTCATCCTGCTATTAGAAGCTTTCTATGCTGCCTAGCAAAACCATTGCATTGTGTAAACCTCACTGGAGTCTCATAAAGGAAAAGTTAAAAAGCAGAAAGAAATTTCGCATTGCTCTCTAAGATTATCCTTTTTGCTTCTCATTTATTGTTCCCTCATTCTAGCTATTATTATTTTCTCACTTCTTTGTAAGCATTGTCTCCTCTACTTCTCAGCTTACACAGGTTATTATACTGAAGCGTTGACTGACTGTTGGAGATTTTCAAAATTAACCTCAAAGAGATGCCAATGCACATCTCTTGACAAGCTTTTCAGCAGGCACATTCAGATAATCGTGGTGAAACAAAGGGTAAGTTTTGACTAACCTTATCTGGGTAAGGTATGAGCCGAAGCACTTCAACGAAAGTGAAAAAATGATCTTTTACTGAAGAAGAATGTAACTCCGATGATCTGTTCAAGTAAGCTCTAGTTATAAGCTTCATTATTTTCAGGGTGAACATTTCATCAAAGGAGTGCTAAAAGAGAAGGTGTCATTCTTAACAGGAGCAAAACAACCAGCCAGCTAGGGCTTGCTCTGGCTACTGCTTCTCATACCAACACTGCCATTTGAGGAGGTGTAATGGATGAGGCAGTTGAAGAGAGATGAAGAGCAGTGCATAAAAAAATCCAAACCAACCAATAAGACAGTGATAAGATGTAGAGGCTTGTGAGACTGTGCACTGTGTAGATTCAAAGACAACTAAAACACACAAAAGAAAGCACCTGGTCAAAGGAGCTCATCAATATGTTTGAGGAATTTCTGTCCTTGCATACATTATTGACAATCAAAAATGCCCAATCAATCTAAGCTATACCGAAGACAATCTAAAGTTTGAGAGAGCTCCTTGGAGAGAGCTCTTCCAAGGAAGGCTTAGAGTAAGGGAGAGTTTCCATCTTGATTCCTTAACACTCTGTTTAGTTTTTTTGCGTGATTATTGCTCCAGAACTTCTCTTTCCACACAAGACAAATGAGTCTTCAGGTTGCTCTAATCTGTGGTGATGTTGACCCAGAGAGAGTCTGCTATAATAGCCAGCTGTCCCAGTCATGCCTGACTGGGAACATCATTCCTGTGAAACATTCACACAACAGGAGCTGCTTCACTGGCCACTTACTCATCATTCACCATTTATTGACTGTAGCTCCTGGACTCTCACCTATTTCTATGGACAGGCCATCAAGAGCAGGAGAAGACAGACACAAACGTGACCAAGGAAGTACATGATGGTCAACCCCACATTTTGATTTGGAGCAAACGGCATCAAAAGAGACAATGACTTCAGTGGCAGACTATCGAATTCAATATATTTTAGTATTAGCAAATTTCACAAGCTTTTTATATTAAATGGGCTAAATTGCTACAACAGTTCTTCCTGGTACACTTTCAGTAGCTCAGCACAATGCTAGAACTTGAAGCAGAAAAAATAACAATGCAAAACTAGAGTACCAACAACTGTTTTACAAAAGAAAGATGGAAAAATCTTTAGAAATTCTATCTCCTAGAATCCTCCCAATCCCAACAGAGGTTAAACCTCTTTTCCACACAAGACTATACTTATATGCCAAAATGATTCAAAAGAAAAATCTTGTGTCATCATTGTAAAAATTATATAGCTTCCAGCAGATGAAGGAATCAAAACAGAATGAACAAAATTATTAGCAGCAGAAAATCACTCATGGACGAGCAGAACACACCCTCATGGTCAGTAGTGCAGAAGTTCTAGTGCTAAAACTGCCAGGACTATAGAAATGCATCTGACACTAGTGAATCACTATGTCAATAGATATTTACACTCTCGACATGATCTCTTGCTTTTTCAGTCTACACGTTCTACAGCTTTCTCTTTCCAAGAAATTTCAAGTGCCCAAGAAATTTCAAGGAAAAAGGGACGTAATAGTTCACATTAGGGCAGCACCAATGGTCATCAGATATCCAACAGATCAAAGTGATTTTGGCTAAATACCTTAGATTACCTCCCTGATTACAGAGAGGGCTTGACTTCTCAACCTGTGCTTTTTAAAACTAGTTCTAGAGGCTCTCCTTGTGGAACAAACAACAACAAAATCTGCATGTGAGGATTAACCTTGTAATTACTTGCTGGCTGATTTTATCCTGGGCAAAGACAAGCAGTGATCCACTGTGAAGAACTGTCCTAAAATTTGCCTGAGGTTCTTATTAAGTTCTACAATTTAAAGGGTTGTCTATGATTTTCCCAACAGTAAACTGTACCTTGATACTTCTTTATTTATGTTAATCCTGAGATTTACATATTCCATATTCCATACATTTACCAGTTCTTTACATATATCAGTTCTTTTTTAAATATTAAAAAGCTTCTCTGCCACTTTCTAATTCTTTTTACCATAAACAGTCTTGTTCAAATATTGAATATTCTTTTGAGATTTTTTTTTGGTCACTTGTGGTTTTCTACTCTAGATTGTAAGCAGTTTTGCAGATGGTTTTCATTTTTAAGCTTAAGTGAGGCGATCTTTTATATTATTACTGTTCACGCTTATTCATAACTGGCTTTCTTTCAACAAAATAGAGTATTTGTGTGCTCTGTTCAACTAGTACATAATGTACAAGAATTTTTCTTTATAAGTCAGGAATCCCAGCCAAATTCAATAGCTACATAAACATTTGTCTGCACTGTTCTGTTGTTTATCCCACTCAAAGAGAGATGAGGTGCAACTGGTGAGAGGGTGGAATTGGACCATTGCATATAAGTTAATTAATCAAAATAGACAGGAGTGTCTCAGAGAAGATCATGTTCAAGTGTAGGATGATGTTCAAGTGAACACTTTGCATAGAGATATTGAAAAACCTGTCCAAAGCAAATAGCTTAGACTAGCAAATTATATAGGTGCTACTGTTTTAAGTAAATCAACAATTAAAACTCAGTGAATCTATTGGTGTACAGAAAGCCAGCACCAGGAATTCAGCTGTATCCAGATTCAGAGCAAATCCAGTAAAAAACCAACACTAACTACAGGTGTGGTTAACCTTAAACCACCTTATTCTATCTTAAATTCCTTAGCCTTGGGATTCTTTTTTTTTTAACCAATATGAAATTCACATACTAGGGTATTCGATGCCCCTAAATTATTTGACATTTCTATGGTGCAACAACAACTAAATGTGAGAATGCTGAGGAAAATGCCTTTGTGTCACTTTCTATAAGCAGTCATGCAGCTATTTTACCTTTGAAATCCAGAAACACCTTTGCATGAGACAGCCGGCAGGTCCAGGAGCTAGAGAGAGAAACAGTTATCTCTGGTCTTAACCCAGAGTAAGGCATAGCATGGAATCAACAGAGAAGAAAAGGTGGGGCTCTAAAGATACCTGTTCAGGTCTGAGGTGCAGTGACTGTTGATTGGTGTGGAGATGTGAATGTCAGTTGTGAACTTTCTAGGAGTACAGGACCTTAAAGAGTTATTCATCACTGCAATGGTTATTCAATGAGATGTGACCCTACTTTCCAGAAGTTGTCCCCATAAATACAGTACAAAATGAGGTGGGCACTGAGTGTTTGGGTGTAAACTGGAGAGGGACACTGAATGCAGAAAGATATGATAAATATTTTTGGTTTCTACTTCTGCTGGCTCCAATCTAAGTATCGTAGTAAAGTCTACAGTCCCAGGTTAAACGTCACCAATCTTTTTTTTTAATTATTGTTCAGGACTAGGCTACAATTCTCAAGAAATTTTGTCTAGAGCCATTCTTCCACTTAATATCTCTCCATTCTTTCATTTGAAGGAGATATTTTCTACAAGCACTCTCACCTTCATGTTGTAGAACATTGCTATGCTTCACCTCAACCACAGAAAGTAGGCAAACCACACTGGAAATCCCTGAGTTAAAGGTAAGATGTTAAATACCTGACAAAGTACTATTATTCAAAAGGAACAACCAACATGCCAAGAACTACAGCATACTAAATTCTCCTATTAATCCGAGTTACAGAAGCAATTGGAAAAAGCAGTCTCCTGAGGAAATCATTCCATTAACCTCACACAACATGGCAAAAACTGTCTCAATTTTTAATCCCTATGTTTCAAGAAACGTGGCTACACATGAAAGCAGTCAATGACTGTGTCAGAGCTAAAACTAAACGAACCTCAATGGAGCTGAAGATGTTGCAATTTCCTGTTGCAAATTCTTAACTTCCTATTAGCCTGGCTGGTGAGGGAAGATGGTTGCCTGCAGTACAGTCTGACAATCCCAAGCATTTTTCTGTGGTTTAATTGAATTTTTTTTTCCTGTGTTCAACAGACTAGCAGCATGTCTACGGTCCCATGTTCTATTTGAAATAAAGGAGGGAATTTCCAAACCTTTTGACTTTTTGCATCTCATTCAGAATCTGAGTCACTTATTTTTGTTCATACTCCTGAAGCTCTGTAGGTTCTTATGTAGACTTGCTTATATTACTACTCTGCCATCAAAACTTTATTTACGTAGCACCCGCACCCTTTCACCTTGCTTTGTCCCAAGATTGCACTGATGTATGACAAGCATAAAAATAAAGCTCCACTTAAAGTTCCAGTTGCTTGGTTGATGGGTTACATCAACACAGATTCTTTGAGATATTACTGAAATAGGTGCAAATAAAATACAGTAAAGTATAACACTGTGCACCATTGAAACATCATTTCAGTGTACTTTTAATGATGTCAGATGAACAAAGGGCATAGTTTGTTCATTTAAATTCTTTTTAGAAGAAGCAGGAGATTTTGTTTTAACTTTTATATTTCAAGGTCATTTCCTTCATGTGTTGTCATTTACTTGAAGTCTTGCATTTCGTCATCTTGATCATGACTCCCTCATAGCTGGCAGCCCTCTCGTCCCAGAGTCATTCTCTGAAGGGAACTCTCTAACTTGATCACACCCAAGAGGCAGGATGCAATTCACGATATTAGGAACATCACTGTTGATGTCAACAGAAAGTCACTGCTAAGATAAAGCTGGCAGATGGAAGCCAGACAAAACAGAAATTAGAAAATACTACAGTTGGCTGCCAGTGTGAATTACTTTCAGGTGGTCAGGTTCATCCCTAATTAAGATGGCACCCTCAGCATGCAATCCTAATAAGCCCTCAGCAAAGGCATAATAACTCCTAATTCTCAGCTTGCATAGTTGCATTTCTCAAAGTGGGTTGGTTACTATGCAACAAGTGAGGTATATCAAGGATCTTGCATTTGCTAAGTGAAGTGGGAGTCAGAAGAGATTAAAAATCTGATCAGTTCATTTAAGTGTGCCTGTTTAAAAAAGTCTTTAAAAATGAAAAAATTAAAGTTCACAACTTATCCTGTCAGTACACTCGGGCAGTTTTGTTGTTTATGCGCAGTTTATTTTAATAACATTTGAATAGACAGACAGTATACATGATATGCAAAGCTTCCTGTAAGTCTTCAGTTCGTTTAAAAGCAGATGTCAAAGCCTAGAGAAAAAAAATGAACTTCCAGCATGGTTGTCTTGTGAGTGAGCTTTATAACAAAACTTTAATGAGGAAGCTTGACAAGCTAGTATGAAAGTCAAGTCTCTTGTAGGGATGCCTGGTCAAGAGGTTATAGGGTTATAGGGAACAAGACGTGGCCATTTTTGATTGAAACATAGAATTGTTCCATTGGTTTTAGAAAAGCTGTTTTCTATACTGCAAAGAGAACCAACTAAGTAAAAATACATATGCAGTCTCAGTTGCTGTTTTCCATCTCTAACACTAAAATTGACTCCATGTCCCATGGGCATTTTATGACAGCTGTTGTTTACAACATCTTTGAGCAAACTAGCCTTCAAAGGTGTTAATTAACATGATATAGTTAATCACAGTCAATTCTAAGACACAAAGGTTTGTCCAGAACTTGTTTGACCTATTACTTTCAAAACAGACATTTTAACTTTATATCCTATTTGAGATTCAAATCCTTTTGTAGGTGTTACCGTATATGAATAAAGAATTAAATTATTACATTTAAATTCTGTGGCTAAGAACAGTAGAAAGCAAACCTTATCTGAGAGTATCATAGTAACTCACATAATGATGAACATACTTAATTTACCTTACCACAGAACAGGTGGCTAAGCAGCACTAAGCAACAAGGGTTTTGAGTGTGGCATCCTCCAAAATGTTTGCTCATAAGACAATTGAGAGTTTTAACTGGCATCTAGATTACTATCTACTCAAAGTACTAGGAATTCATGGTCTTCATGCGATATAAAAACTTGCTTATATTTATTGCTGTGGCCATAAGTTTGCTTACATTGCGCTTTGTTAAAAAGGCCTGCCTGCTTCTGGTTATCACTAATTAACATTTTCTTATAGGTACCAATACTTTGAGCATTTGGAAAAGACAACTTTGAGAGAGATATGAAGTGTTCAGCTAACATGAATCAATGTTGAAGAAAATGAGTCTAGCAAGGGAAGTTTTGTTACTATGTCCAGGCTGGTGTGTGCAAAGGTATAGAGCTCAGCATAAGGAGGCATCAAATTCCACAGCAGCACAGGCTGAAAACAAACTGGTTAATTTACAAGAAAAGGTTTCTTTCCTTTTTTTTTCCTGTGCTCCAAGAAGCTGCCAAGATATCAATGCCACAAAGGGTTTATTGCATTCACACTATTCTGACTTACCACAAATATACTGAATAGCCTTTTAAGAAACTTCCATGTAATATTTTGCCATAGACCACTCTGACACAACTATTTCAGCCTCATCTGCCCCTACTCAACTGCACTTTGATCTTGCTTTATACTTATTTATCCTTAGTATTAGGTATTGCTAAATATCAGCACACACTCTTCCAAAAATTTATATTACTGTTAGAATTGATTGGGAATTTTATGTGACTTTTTTTATTTAATTAGCAAGTATTGAAAAAACTAAACAGGTCATTGGAAAGCCTGTTTTGTAATGGGAGATTAAGTTTAACTGTTACACAGTTGCAAAATTGTCACTTTTTTAAATGTTTTTTCAAAAGCAGCTTATTCCCTGGGTCAAAAGGACTCAGCTTTGAAATTAAATTAATGTATGCCTCAGTTAAAGGGTTGGTAAAAAACTGCAAGGGGAGAGGTTGGTTTGACAGAAGTGGGGCCAAGTGTTGCAGCACAGAATACCTTCCTGTGATTATCAGAAATAATTGTAACAGTGCTATGTAGATATAGTGTAGCTTACCAATAAAAGCATTAGACAGGAAAAATATTACCAAAATGGTAAGAAAAGTTTTGTAAGGAGAGAGTGCCAAAAAATCAGATTCTTGCTATACTCCAGCTAGAACTGAATGACTTCTTCGAGGCAAATTATCATATCTCAAAGGCCAGAGTAAGTGTGCTTACCTAGGCCTGTTCTTAAGAGCTGTCAATGGATGGCAGTGCTCCAGGGTCCCTAGTGATTCCCTCCTAGTCTTCAAATGTCTCCAGCCCCACAGACATAGATACCAACAGAACCCTTTTAGCTCTGCCAGACCTTGACCTTGAAAATTAGCCTCAGAAATGCTAAGAAAGCCTGGGAATTCATAGCATATGTCTCCTGAATCTATACTCAAACCGTACAGTCTGGAAGGTTCTAGAGCCACACAATAGCTTCCAGAATGGTGCGTGCATTGTTTTAGCATAATTCATAAAATTAACTAGGCCAAATGGATTTTATTTGTTGTTGGTAGTAACAGACTTCCTTCTAGTGAATAACACTGATGGAAAATATCAGTGTGATAAGATGGCACAAAACCATATTTTCTGTTACAACCAATTTTGATAGAGAACTTACTGCCTTAACTAAGTTGTAGTGACTGTTTGTTAGGACTGCTGTTTTTCCCTTTGATGAAAGCCTCACTTTCCCTGCTTCTAGCAAAGAGAGTTCCAGGCACAGACAAAATACATATCTGTCTAAGCAATAGGCAGGTAGCTTGCTACACACAACCAGAGAAGAATTGAAAAGATTGCTTGGGTACAGAAGCAGCATCATGGGAAAAGCCTTGTCTTCTGCCTTGCCTAGACAGGATCACAAAAAGCAGAAATAAGGCTGTTGCTTCTGCCAAAGGATTTTAGGATAAGTGGTGTAGCAATTACTGCAGGGAGTTAATTTCCCACCCAGAGTTGCTGTACCCATAGAAGCAAATGTCACTTGTAAGTCCTGTTACTCCATTTCTCTATCAACAGCTGGAACAATAAACATATTTTTTTCTATCTGTATCTCAAGTTCATCTTATCACCTGTCCTTGCCTACGACTAGAATGTGTTTGCCCTTCATTTTAGGGCAATAAAATTCAATTCTGCCTATACCGCTGAGAGTCTCTGAGAAAGATCTGGTTTGGGAATAAAGGAGAAACAATGTCAGAGTAAATAAAATTAGCCAATCTCATTTTTCTGTAAGTTTCAAGCAAACTTAAAAGACAAGCTGTAATAACACCGCTCTTCAAAAGCAACAATTTCTGAATCCCATCACAAATTTAAAATTGTGTAAATAATCAGAAGTATATATCTAAGCAAGCAGTATAGTTTTGATTGCCAGAGATGCTGCTGAACTTTATCATGTAGGTTTCAAAGATTAATATGTTGGTCCATGGGCTGGTTTCTAGTTCAAGCAGACCTGAATTTCTCTGAATGATTAAGGATGGTGAAGAAAAACCTCCAATATTCTTGGAATTCCAAAGTTTATAATAGAGAAATTTTATTAGCATCCCCAAAGCTGCTTTCTCCCAGCTGCATGTTATAAAACCAATTTGTGACTCATGTAAATGTGATCTCAGTTATTCATAAGTATTAACTGCTTTTTTAAAAGCTTATTTACTGTTGGAATGATTTATTATCAGCTGATAATATATTTATTCATAAGTAGAGAGGGGAAAAGCCATAGGGGATTTCAGTTTTAGAAATTATACGATCATTCTTATCTTGGTTTGCCATCTCAGACACCAATTTATTCAGGAGCAGACAGAACCACAAAAAGTTATACTGGCTCCAGTTTTTCCTTATTGCTCTGTATTATTCCACTTTTACTTTTTTCTACTCTAGAACTATGACGATGACAAACCCCAAAATTCTAGCCCTTGCATCATAATAATGCAAGTCAGAGGATTCAAGGCATCAATGTTGCAGAAATGTATATAAAAAAGAGTCATGTGAGTAGTAATGCATATGCCAAATGCTGCCATCAATATTTCATTAGTTCCAGACCAGGAGAAATAAAGCAGGAAATTACTCCAATACATGATAGAAATACTAATTGCACATAGGTTCTTGTGTCCCACTACAGCTCTGTTTATATCAGAATAATTGGACCAGCTATTCACCTCATAAGGCTCAAGAGAGTTAAAGCAGCTGTTAAACTTCCCTGCTGAGGATCATAGCCATCCTTCTCACACTTCCGTGGATGTGGTTGTTTAAGGGAGAACAAATGCAAGCTCAGAGAGCACACAGGCACTAAGAGCTTTTATCATTCAACATCACTTAAACAGCACCATACAATGTCTAAAGCAGAATTAACAACCCAATCAGTCCTGAGCAACAGAACATAGAGCACGACAATCCTCTGTGTCTCTAAATCTCTAGCCCTGTGATAAGTAGTTTAACCATGGGGAGAAGCAAAACAACTATCCAGTGGTGTCCTTAGAGCGCAGCAGACTGGAAGTGTGGTACTGGCCAGGCTGGAAGAGTGTACAATGCACAGAATACTACAACTACATTCTACTCCACGTTTCACTGCAGGAAAATATTTGGGGATATTTACTTCCACATAACCCTAAACAGTTTGAAAGTTAATTTATGCACCTACATAAAATAATCATCTGGAAACTGTATCACTATTCCAACACGTACACCCTTGCAGCAGCCCTGATAGCAGTGAAATTTCAACTGTAGCTCCTCCTCCAGATAAGCAAGCTTTCAAAGGATCAGAAGTTATTGTTGTAGTAAGAGAGATCAAAGGCCTTGTAGCAGGTGTTTAGGCAGCTGTTCCTGTTCAATTTCTGCCCAAATAATTCACGGCTGTTTATGAAAGAACCTGCAGAAGTAGCTCAGAGAGCTACTCAAAGTTAGGGGAACGCTTAGTTTCTCTGACTTGGTTTGTTATGGAAGAAGTAGATGATTAATACATGATATTTTCTAAGTAATAGCATGAGGAAGAATATTCTGCTCAGCGTTTCATTAGCTAAGGACTTACTTGGACTGAACAGCTGTGCTGAATCATTCTGAAAGGCATCTTTCTATCTTCCCAAAATGCATATGAACACTTACCGCACAAGGAATGGAGCTAGGTGCAAAAGTAGGGAAGAGGGAAATGCCAAATCCTTTACATGGCGCAAGACATTACAGCTCAGTTGCAGTCAAAAGAGATTCATTGACATCCTGATGTTACTGTAATGCAGTGCTCTAGTAATAAGTAAACATATGCTGAGTACCAAATTTTGCCCACTGCTTGCTAACATTTATTAGCAAATTGAAAATGGTCCAGAAAACAGCCACACAGAACGGAAAACAAACCATACAATGAAAGAATGAAACTCAGCTTTTCAGAGCAAACGGATTTATTTGTCTGTGGTTTATAATACATGGCCAAAAATTTCTTACGGTGAAGATGCATAAAATCCAATGTGTGGAAATTGAAGCTAGATGCTTTGTGTTGGAAATACTGGACACATTTTGGTTTTGAAAACAACAGTCAAATCCTTAACTAACAGTGAGGTGAATTCTCCATTTTCTGACTGTGCTGGTTTAAAGGTAAACCAGCAGGGGAAATGAACCCAACTCAAAAGAGAGATTATAAGTCAGAATAACAATTTAATAAAATAATACAATAAGTACGATTATACAGACAAACAATTGGTTTTAACCCACAAAACCAAAATGCATAACCCAGCACCCTGGGGCATGAACAGAGTGGTGTTCTTTGGGCCCCCTGAGTCCAAAGTAAAAGGAGAGGGGAAAACTTGTTGGTGAGAGTGCTGTTGCAGTCTGATCCAGAGTGGTGGTTGCAGTCTGGTTGAAAAGTGGAGGTTGCAGTCCAGTCGAGAGTGGTGGTCTGCAGTCTGGTTGAGAGTGGTGGTCTGCAGTCTTCCTCTGGATCCCAAGAATGGTTAAAAAAGTCCCAAGACCCCAAGATTATACATCCTCCAGTTCAGGCAGGAATGCTCAGTACCTCCTTCAGGCCAGGAGTTCCACAATGGGTATGAGGACAGGAGCATCCTCTTATCTTGCAGGCCTCTTAACACCCAGTTTATAGCCTGAGGAGTCAGGCTGCTCTGGGCAGATGGTGTAAATCGTTCATTGATAACAGTTTCTGGGAAATGGCATGGAAGGCTATAGAATGCACAGTTTTGGGTTACATCCATGCAGTGATGAACTGGTCCCAGCTGTTCTAACTAGGACACTGACATCTTTAAATCAAGTTGAGAGGTGGATTAAGTTATGTGCTCCTTCTCCACGAGAAGGTTTGGGATGGAAGAAAACATTGGGTGTCAGTACATGCAAATGGATGCACTGCTCACTCTACATCTTGAAAAATTGTTTATACTGTCATAAGAAAACCAGGTAATTGGAGGATATGCACAGTGTACACCTGCTGCTACAACCGTCCTTGGGAGACTTAAAAGAGTGTTCCTACTCACTGCAGCTGCATAACAACATTGTGTTGGAGTAACTGAGTATCACCCCAGTGCACATCAGACTCTATGGTCAGTGTACACCAATGTGATTAACATCCAACTTTCCACTACAGCTATAAAAGTCCCTGTCTATTATGGAAACAATATTAGTAGTTAAACATTTGCTCATATTTCCATTTGAAAAAAATCCAACCCAACCCTAACCAAATAAAACCAACCAACAAAACAACAACAGAGGATTTTCTTAACAAGATAGAATTTTCTTGGGAAAATGAGGGGCTGATCTAATATGGCTTTCCTATTTAAAAAGTTTCATTTTAGCATGACCTCTGAATACTTATATTAAAAACTGAAATACTGATTTGAAATGAAATATTAAATTGTTCCACTCCTAGCAATGTCAGCACCATTGAAAGTGTTAGGTAGAGATTTTCCAAAATGAAGTGTCATTGAAAACTTTGACAGAAGGTTCTGATTCAACAAAGCTGTTTTTTCCAAATAGAAGAGAAAAAAAGTGTTAGAAAAATGATTAACCCTGCTTTGAGACCTCTGGAGGTGAGTGGTGGTGTATAGGCTGACTGAAACTGAGGAAATTAAGTACAGTCTACACTCTTTAAAAGGCAACACTTTAAATAGTGCATTTTTTTCCCCTTTAACTTTATTCAAGCGTATTTAGCACACCTGCAAAGAGACAAGGGGACTGTCCTAGCAGCTGACCTCCTTTCACCAGAGAACAGTTTGGAAGCAAGGAAAAGCAGAGTTTGCTTCCTTTTTTTTTTGTTTTTTTTTTTTTTTTTCTCCTCCACAAATTTCAAGCAAGCCAGCCCTCATTTGGGTAGACCTTCTGCAGTTATAAAAAAAACCCTCAGTGTCCATCCTCTTTTAGCTTCTTGATTTAATTCGAGACACATAGACAGTTCTCAGTTTCCTTCAAATGTAGAATGTTAAGAGCGTACTAGTAGTTCAGTCATTTTAAAGTAAACAAGACAAGCTGGCAAAAAAAGCAATGGAACCAACAGTGAAGAGAGGTCCTAAATTGAGAAATGACCTCCCTTACGGGAGCCACCAAAATCCTACAGATAAATGCTAGGGTCAGGGTATGGATTCTGTCCTAAAAAGCATAATTTCATAACCATGTTACCATAGCATTCCTCTTAACCTCTATGGCTGAAATAATGTAACCCCTTTTAGAATACTGAGACTTACAGGTTAAGGTAATGCACTATTAACATAAAATACCAGATATCTGCCTGAGATTTGCATGACAATGTAGCAGTTTTATTTTTGGATTGCAGGGCACCTACACTGCAACTAAACAACCAACCCCAGGCAAACAATTTCAGGGAATTTACTCTTTGTCAAAATGTTTAAGAATGTTGCTCTCTTAGGGGGTTAAAAGAGAAACTATCTCACATGAAAGGATAACAATGATATCTACTTTACACAATGTAGAAAATTTACTTCTGGATTTAATCCATGCATGCAAGGCTTTATATATGAGTATGCATTTATATATTTGTTCCTGGCACATTTGTATATTTGGAAGAGCTCAGACAGTTTTATAGTTTTATACATATACAGTGCAGACTGAGGGGTTATTTTGGGCTTTGTAAACAAGGTAAATAACCATCCTTGAATTGCTTTGTGAACCAAAACCATACACAGAATTCAAATATTTCAAAAGTTAAAATACACTGCATTAAATAGGGCCTGGAATATGTCCACAGGTGTATGCTGATTTTCCAGAGAAATAAAGGGGACTTTAGCCTCTGTTCCCACTTTCCTAGTCACCACTGCTGCATGTGGCATGAAGTCCACGGAAAATAACAACGTTTAAAAAAAAAATTTGGCTCTTTAATCCTGTTTTGTTCTAGCTGTTTGGCCATCTTATCCCCAACAAACTACTCAACAAATACTTCAAAAGCCTTTCTCCCACCCCTTCCTTCAAACCAATTCACCCTGTGCTTTAAATTAATGCTGCTTAGTTGGCTTTACAGCTGAACAGTAATGTCAGGAGTAAACATGGCTAAGTTATGAGGACTGAGGTTGTTCAGCCTGTGGTTCTTCTGATCTCAGCCAACAAGTCATTCCACACCAGTACCTTTTCCCATTGGGCTGGAAAGAAGACAAATCCACATAGTTTTGTATCAATTACATGAACCCAAGCATCTTTAGCATCCTGGATCTTTAAATACATGGCTTCACAGGGTCATTACAAATTTATAAAGCCCCCTGAGATACTTGGAGGAACAATCGATAGCTATGACAGTTATATTACTATTATTATGAATGTATTGCAGTTTAGCAGTGTTGTGCCTGGTAGATGTAAGGGAGAAGAGAGTCATCTAGTAGACAACTATGTTATTACCTGAGGCACTGCATGTGTTACCTAACTGTCAAATTTTATGAAGTGCTGGCTATTTACATCTAACACTGAAGTCGTCTCTTGTGGCTTGGCTCCATTTGTAAGGAGTATGGGACTCGTAGGGTTGAGCGACAAGAGCAGGGTCAAAATGAGACTTAAACAGCAAGATTGGAGCACTGTGCAGGGAAATGAAGAGTACGGTGGATCTGCAAAGACAGCTCTAACAGCCCTTTTTCTTCTATAAACCATTCTTAGGGCTTGCTTTGTTACAACTCCCAAGGAGTATGACACAGCTAGTATAGCAGGTGCTAGCTGCCACAAAGTGAAAAGGGGTTTTGTTTTGCTTTGTTTTTTTTTTTTCTAACTAAGATGTCTTAGTTATGAAAGAAAGAGAATGATGCATGAAACAGATTGATTAGCCACATCAAATCCAAAGATGAAATATTTTCAGATTTAAACCTCAACCTTACAACTGGGTCTGCCTGGCCAGAAAGGCCCCTGACAGTGTCCAACTGTAGCATCAGAGGTTGCCTCTGAAATCAACCCTTCCTCATCCACTCCTTCCCTCCACATCTACTATCATCTACTAAGGCATCTACTACCAATTAGGAAACATAGCTTCATAGCAGTCTATCTTATTCATGTGAATTTACCTATGTGAAAGCAGATGATCTGTGGACAGGTATTTAGCTCCTAAGTGCAAACCCCCTGGGGTTTTATCCCAAGGGAATGGTTCCCAGATTAATCAGCCTTGCTTCCCACCTCCTTCCAGGAAGCTAATCGAGTTCTAGCTGACTTCACTACTCAAATAAAAGAATAGGGAGAGGCAGGGACAAAGGCAGGTCAGTGGCTTCAGCTTCCATAAAACTGTTGCCAGTTTTCTGTAAGTAAACTATCTCGATTCCTCTAGATGAGATCATCAAGCAAGAAACTGAAGGGTAAAAGTTGTGATATGATCTGTGGTGGCTTGCCTCCTTCTGCAGAGATATTGGTGCAGGAAAAGTCTTCACTGAATCTCTTGCTGCCACTCAAGCTTAAACAGAAGTATATGGTGGGTACAGTCTTATAGTCAACTCTTAACAGCATCCATGTCTAGTGTGATGTGAATCCATCTCAGCTTCTTGATATTGTTGTTCCTTACTTAATAGACAGGCTTTTATTTGAACCCACTCATGCCTATGTGTTAAAATATTCAGTTCTGAGTCAGGATCAGGCAGTTTCCCAGGGTGATCATGATACCTCTGAGAGCCTAGAAAAACTTGTCATTTGAACAGGTCTACCAGTACTGTTTTTGTCCAAAGCTGAGGCATCACGCCACCTTCTACAAGAAAGTCCTCCCTAGGCACTTATTTTTTGCCATATACTCAATACTTCAAAGTCATCCAAAGTCAGCATCTGCTGCTGCTATAGTAACTGCAGCAGCAAGGATGGGGGAAACATTACAAGCTTCCACTTTACTGCATCTGGATTTTAAAATACCATGCACAATTATTAACTGCCTCCCCTGGCCCTTTCCTTCATTTATTTTGCTCAGGCAAGCAGGTCTTGGAACCTTGAGGTTGAGTAGCTTCAGCAGTGCGAAATGGTCAGTGATTTATTAAGACAAGCTGTAGGTGCAGTAATGCTCACCAGGTGGCTAATAAACAGGCTTTGTGAAATAAAACTAAGGGGGGGTGAAAAAATCAGTGGCTGTTTCTTGGGATAATTTCAAAAATTTTAAATATGCACTAGGGAAACACACCTTTTTTTTTTAAATAATATTATTTTTTTAAACAGTTTGACGTGTTCTTTGAATGTTAAACAGGCATACACTCGGCATTTTCTAAGTCAGTATAATTCCACAGTGAAGAAGGGGGAATATGTTAGTATAGAAATAGTCTCCCTTCTGTGTGGAATAGCATTTAAATCTCCTATGGTCTTATATAATGAATTGCAAGTATAATCCAAAGGCTGAAGAGGGCTTTCATCACACTTCAATGTGCTTCCCAAGCTGTGGTGACACAACATAACTGTGAGGCTGAGTAATGCTGCAGCCAACACACTGGGAGAAGTTGAAAGACGTGCCTTTTTTTTTTTTTTTCTTTGCTGAACTGTGGAAACTGCCACAAGAACATGTTCCAAACTGTGGAATAGGAGTTAAGATAAGAAAGTGTGCTCTGGAGTGAACAAAATACATATTTCAACAATAAGAAAATGGCCTTTTCAGACAGGTCATGTATCTTGGGTACATAAAAATCTTAGATAAGGTAGCCTTGATAGCTTGGTAAATTAAAGGTGGATTCCAATTGTTTAAATATTGATGTTCAAAAAAATTTTGTATGGAATATGCATTTTTCCAGAACAAGAAAATATGAAATCCTATAAACCTTTTTTTTTTGTGTTTTTTCAGCAGCTTGAGGAGGAAAAAAAAATCTGAACTAAGAAGTACATTGACTATAGGAATCATAAAATAAATAAAAGACATATTTACTAAAGAAAAGAGAACATAATGACAATAAAACAAAAATAGGCACTGAAAATAGATACAAATTTTGATTCCAGAAATGAATCTGATTACACACATTCAATAAAGGAATAAGAGAATATATTTTCACGAACATCACTTTTTCCTTTCTTTCATATTTCTTATTTTAGTAGTACCTTGTATTGCTACCAATATTAGCTCATAAACAGGTTGGCATGGATCAGCTCTTGATGAGTCAGTTGAGAACAAACAGAACCCTCTTTAGCTGGTATCTAGTTTTAGAGCCCTCTCTTTGTCCATGGGCCAGACCCTTGGCACAATGTGAACTCAAGAGATCATTTGAATAAATAACAGGAAGAGAGAGCATTTCAGTGTGTTCAGCCACAGTGTATTTCTGTTACCAACAAACTGCCCACCCATTTTTTTGTTTGCTAAACATCACTGAGAGAAGACGTAAAGACTGTCCTGTGATGATCCTTGTATTACACATTATATGAACTGCACAAAGGCCTTTCCCACAGACTGGGACCCAATAGCACTACTGCATTTCAAAAGAAAATATGCAGAAAGCATGATTGATTACAGTAGGAGAAAGATCTCCTACTGCATCTATAAATAGGTCACTGAATTTGCTGATCTATGAAATAGGCAAGTTCTATTTTAGAAAATGTAAACATTTGGGATCCATCATAGTCATAGTAGGACACAAACACATCATCACACTCCAATATACTTTTATTAACTCTTGAGCACAAAGGTCCTCCTTTCTTTCTGCTGCCACTGGGATTACTTCAGTGAACTTCCTCAAGCTGTGCAATTCCTTAACAGGGAACAAAACCTGAGTTCAAAGATAAGCAAAATCTTTGGCCTGTAGTCTAAGGCTCTAGTCCAGGAGACTACCCATATTCAGGAAAATACTTGAACATTTACTGAGGTCAGACTGATCTCAATTAGATTGAAATACATTTATAATACCCTCCTGAATGTAAGCAGGAGGAATTCAAAGTAAACACATCCCTCAACCTGCTGGGAGATCTACACACTTCAGAGAGGAGTCACAGTTGTGCTGGAATTAACTCAGTTGATGATTGTTTTGAGGAAAACTCTTCTTGTAAGCAGTGTTAAAAACAATATCTTAGATTTTGCCATTGGCTTCTTTTCTGTCTTAACACTGATGACATATAAGTCACCATAAAAATATTACTTAAGAAAGGTGACAGATTAACTCTTTTCCAATAGGAATAGTTCTTCAGCAAGGATTTGTGGAAATATTAGTGAATCTCTGGGCACATCCAGGGTATAAATTCTAATACACAGAGTTTAATATGTGAAATAACTATAAGTAAGAGAACTGTCCATGTAAGAATTACTTTCCTTCTTGGCCTCTGCCATCAGTTGTCAGAGGAATGACATCTCTCACTGACATGACAAGTAATGATCCCCTCCCCCATCCCAATTTCAAATAAGGAATATTATCAAGTAACTTTTCTACTTTTTCAAATTTATGATGCATGGTAAAACAGTGCTGCCTTCTGCCCTTAGTAGTCAAATTTCACAGAAGTTGGTTGTCACAGCTGACAAAATTTCTTTTGAGAAATGGCCTCTTTTATACTGAAACACCCAAATTACCAGTCCCAGTGGAGACCATAACACCACCCTGGTGATGCAAGACCATTAGGATAAATAACCAGACAGAAGGACACTCATCTTAATTCTCAGGCAGTGCTCTGTCATATTCTGAAACTTCCTAGTCCTGAGAGATTTAGAGTACTAACTAGATAAACTATAAAAGATGGCAAGGAATGATCTACAGTGACTTGTGCATCTTTCTCAATCCATAAATAACTTTATATTTCATTTCTGGCAGCATGACAAAGCAAGGAGGTAATGAGCCATTATGGAAAACCCATCTGTTGCTCATAAGGGGAAAGGCTTTGTGCTGGTGGATTTATAGAGGAAAATTTTCACTGCAAGTCCTGTTATTGTTAATGAGAATTGCACATCTAATTGCCCATGCTGAAAGTGTACCCCATTATGTTCCTTTACTGTCTAGATGGCTATTGTGTGCTTCAGCAACAAGTGAAAACTATTATCGAAAAAAAACCCAGTGTTAAGTGACAGTGACATTCAGATGATGGGGGAAAGGAACATGAAATAGAACAGGGGAGACTGGGAGAAGACAAGTGCAAATGTACTAGTCAAAATTTCTGATAATACAACGAAACCACTAAAAAGATTATTTTTGCACACACATAAATAAGCATAGTCCACTTAGTCTACTCCAAAACCCATGTGTTTTTATTTCTCTCGCTAAGTTTTGTGCATTGACTCCCAGATTCCCTGTTAGAATTCTAAACTCATATTGTTTTACTTGATCACTCTTCAAACTGCTCTAGAGAGGGTACTCCAGGAAAAATATGCTGTCTACACCTACTCAGCAAGGTTTTCAGGCTTCTCCAGAGCACTGTAAACTGTCTTTGGGTCTCGACCACACTGATAATGCCTTTATCTTTCCTTTTGCCTATGATTTATTTAGCTCATGCCCACACACTGGACTCCACCTACCAGTTCTGTACCAGTTTGTGGAGCTCCAGCATCTCATAGCAAGTGGAATGGACAAGAGGCCAGGGGAGAAGCAGCCTGGGCCAGTGGTTCTGCCTAGACCTTTGGCTATAAGCTTTCTCCATTCTTCTTCCATGCCTGTCTCTGCCTGAACTTGCCAGTGCCACAGGGCAAGATAGCAAATGCTCAACCTCAGAGGTTTGGCCCTGCAGGCACCTGAACTAGCAACTCCTCTCCCCAATTCCAAGACTCTCAGGCTTGAAGCCATTGACATAACCTGTGTTTTCCTGCCACCATTTCTCTGGTATGGAATCTAGGGCATGAAGGAATAGGCAGTCAAGAAGCCTGATAGGATATTATAAGAGTTCACCAACAGCAAGAAACATGGAACAGATGGAAAGAGAAGTGTAAGGAAGCAATAACAACAGGTTCTTTCTTGGTTTCATATTTGTGGAAAGGATTGGTAAGCACCGTAGAAAGTAGAAACACGTGGAGTGACAGCTCCACCCCAGTGAAGTGATTTAAAAAACAATCAACTCTAAAACAGAAAACTATTTATTTCATCAAGGGCCATGCACCTAGTCCTAGCAAGAGTGACATAATGTTACTGTCACTCAGACAAAATAACTTTTTCCTTTTCATTTACAGAAGAGCATGCACAGAGCAGGCCCTGTATCCAGACTGAAACAACGGCAACACATTGTGTGAGTGATGTCCAGATATGCAACACAAAGCAGCTTTAAGAGAAGCCTCTCTGGCTACAGCCCCCAAAGATGCTTCTCCTCCAGACTAAGTCTCTGTATCATAAGCAGTGGGCCTTAAACAACAGTGAGCTCCTATTTTATCTTTCTAAAACACAGCTGCGAAGAACACCCCACCACTTAAAGAAAAACAGTGTTGTAAACATTCCAAAGGTTTTCCATTAATACAGTAAAGTTGATGACACCCCAGGTGTGCTTCTGACAGCTTGATGATCACCAAAATTCTTATCCTGCTGCAACTTCCCAATGTGGATACAACTGAAGTTGCCACTGAACTTAGCAAAGCAGATCTCTGAGTGAAAAAAGCAACAAGACAAATCATACAACGCACGTATTTCGAGGAACTGTTGTTCAACAGCCCTTCCGACCGGGAGGCCTCAAGTACTGTACAAACATGCCTTTACTTTGCATCAACTTAGTGAGATAGAGATGACATTCCTTATGCTATTCCTGAAACACAGTCACATCTAGAATACACAAAAAAGTTTGTGAAGAATAACAACAGAATCTGCTGAATGTAACTGAAATTGCAGAAGGACTGTAAGTAATCAGAATATAGTCAAGAGTTTGGGCAGATGACTGTGTTTAACATGAAGTACCCTGTGGGTCTTTAGTTGCCATTAGTAGCATTACCTGTATTATTTTCCTCAGCAGAAACAGTTTAAGAAATAGTGGGCTCTCTAAAAGAATTACTTATTGATTTAGTGCTAGTTTTGGAGGGGTAATTGCAATATCATTTTTAAATGTCCTCTGTTCAAGTACTAATTCAGACTAGTCCTTTGGGAGCTGGTGATAAGTTTAGTTTGTCACGCTATAACCAGTGTGTCTCAGAGGGGCTAGTGGCTCTTAACTGAATGAGGAGAAAGACTACATTGCTGTAAGGATTTTCCAGTTGAAGGATCACACTCCTTGTCAGCTTGTGAAATCTGACACGAAACTTCATAAAACCCTATGTGCCAGCTGCAGTTTTTTGAGACAGTTCTAATAGAAATACTATAAAGAATGAAGAGACAGTTATTTTAGCTTTATATCTCAGCCTGTTATGTATGCATACATGTAAGCATGCACAAGCCCTGAATTTATAGAAGCTGGATTCGGTCTCAGAAATATTTTATTGGAATATGGCTTAAAAATGAAGATAAGGGCTCAAGGAAAGTCAAGACAGCATTAAGAGAAACAAAAGTTGAACAATCAAAACCAATACAATATAGTTTAACAAGAGACCACCTCACAATACTAAAAGCAGAAAAAAAGGATGCCATGTCTCCAAAGCACATGTATAAGACTTAAAAGAATGAAATTCCTTGTGGAGAAAAGGAGAGGAATAAAAGGCCCAGGCTGAGCTGTGATGGTCCACATCAGCAGATTTCAAGTGGCACCAGAAGTAGATCTGGCATGCAATTTATATAGAATCCTACAGACATACTGTGGACAGAGGAGAAGTACACCTTTTCCTAAAGGCATAAAGCATGCCTTTACTTTGCTGCTTTGGAGAAAACAGGATAGAAAAAATGTATGTTTAGGTAATCAGTTGCAGGGTAAGACCATTACTGGAAAGGGCAAACCTTAAACTTTAGCTGGCCACGGTACAAAGTTCTGTAAAATTTCCCTTTCCTTCCTGAGTCTGTATATCTGTCTAATTTCTCCATGCTGCCTAGGCCTACAGAAGGCAACAGGAAGAAGCACTCTGTCTGGAAAATTCTGCATTTACAGATAGTACATCCATAGCACATCTATTTCCCTACTTATTTAGGCTTATGTCACATCTAAATTTATGTGCCAGAACCTCTATAGGGCTCAGAAAATTCTTTTGAATAAATACAGTTAAAGGAACACAAAAAGACAGATTACTCCATTTAAGAACTGCTTTAAGATTCCTTCTAGTATAAGCCACAATGCCTGTAGCAGGACTTGCTGTTGCAGTTCTACCAATGCAACTGCAAACCCCTTCAAATTAGACAAGATCTTATTTCAGCAGCAGAAGGCCTAAAATTATTTTTTCAGAAGACATCCTCTCTTCCGTTGCACATCTCTCTGACCAGGTTCAACTGCTCTCTCCCTGGGGACTGGTGGTGTGTACAGTGTTGTTTTTTGATCTCTACAGACCTTGAATGCAGCATGATCAAATGGATGACTGAGGAGACTTGACAGGTACGCAGCTGTGTGATGCAGCTCCACTGCCCCCTGACTTCCCAGCTCATCTGTCTCTCTCGTCTCGCAGCTCACAGACAGGACAGAACAGAAGATTAAAGCTACATTACACATTACTGAATTACGTAGGAAAGAAAGCAGATATCAGCAGAGCATAGTGCTCCTAAGTAATAAACTAGACAACAAATTCAGAGAGATCCTTTTCTCTGACTGAAAGGAAGCCTCCATTTCATTCTCCTCTGGATCTGCTTGGGTATTTTTGCTAAGGTTTTACCAATTTTAGGCTCTTTAAGGCCAAAAAGATTACTTCCTTATACAAAACATAATAGCAGAACTGAGATAGTCATCTGTTTACAAATGTTATAAACAACCGTCCAAAAAAAAGATATTTTTTTCCTGAAGAGCTCCTTAAGCTAGATCTGAACTGAAGAACACTGTAAGCTAATGATATTTCTCCTTGATTTAAACTGACTTGCTCAACACCAGACACAATTTAGCTATATCAGCACAAAGCTCAGTACAACCTGGCTTACCCTATAGCAGAACATCCATAATGGCCTATTATAACTGCCAAATGTTCAAAACCAGTTTTTCTGGAAAGATTTTGAGAAGATGTTGTAGCTCCTTCCTCGGAGAAGGGAGTAGATAACTGCACATACCTCACCAGGAAATTCATACCAAGTTAATATTCAACACAGTTTGAAGCCTACGTTTGCGGCACGAGAGTAGTTCTGTATGTCATATTTCAGCTTCTATTTCTGAAGGCTGTCCCTACAGAATTTAAGACCACTCTAGACTTAAGACAGCTAGACCGTGTAATTGAATGTACAAAGGAGAAGATGAGCAGGAATCTGTGCCTTGAGAGTAAATCTTAAAGATAAAGACTTCCTGCAGAATCAGAGGAATTAACAAGCTAATGCTTTTATTGATATGTTTGAGCGCAGCATAAATGTTCTTGATTGGATGGCATGGTTGTACCTGCACAGGTAGCTGGAGGACACACAGCATTGCCACACACACCCAGATAGTTGCAATGTTCGGGTACTCCACAAACTGGATTAGTGCAAGAAACAGACAGGCATCCTTGAGGCTCATCCTTTAGAATGGGCAGACTGGTGGTTCCAAAACCCTTCTGTGTGTCTTCTGTCATGCCATCAGAAGCAGATTACTAGTTTATTCCACACCATTTGTACCCAGTGAAAATACACCCACAACTGTCAGGCCAGCTACAAAACCCGTACTTTTACATTTACAACAACACCTTCAGCAGGTTGTGCTTTTCTCTTTTCTAAAACAAAAAAAAAACACATAAATTGCATATGTCTCCTTTTGAAAATGCTTAAGGAAAAGGCCCCTTCATTTTAATTTCATTTTGTAGTTGGCATGGCTGTGATCATATGCTGTATAACATGCAGTGGAAAGAATGGTATGGTAAAACCAACATTCCTCATGAAAATTTGGAAAAATTATTGATTTATGAAGTACTTTATGTTATTTAACACAATGAAAATGATGGAGGAAAGGATATCTGCAAAAAACCAAATTTGAATTAATCTCTTGATTTAAAATCTGTCTACTGCAACCCACTAGAGAATACCTCATAACAGAGTTGATTATCATTTGATTGCATAAAGCTCAAATTCATCAGGCAAGAAACATATCCATAGAAAAAGCACAAAATAATTTGGACTTGCCTGCAAAAGTCAGGTTACAGCACTGCACACTTCAGCAATGGTGGATACAACTCCAGTACGTGCTCCTTTTCTATTCACTGATTTGACTAAGCATTCTGCAGGCCAGAACCAGCCAGCATACATTATACTGGTTAATATGTCATACCATTGTATTTACCAGCTTGAAAGAAACTTCTTCATTAGAGCTTTCTGCTTTTGATATACTAAGATTTTAATTAAGCAGTGTCACAACAGGGTGTGCATTAACAGACCATTGGCACATGCCTTTGGAGCATTGTGAAGCACTGGACCAGAGACCAATTACCTTCTACCACCCAAGCAGTACAACAGCAGCCCATTAATGCACACCCTGGTGTGGCCTGTTTCAATTAAAGTATATTTGTGAAAGGACAGGCAGTGTTGAACCACTGAGAAAATCAGATGTTTTTAGGCTAGGATGCCACTGATTATTCAAACTTTTACAAATGTACACACTGAAATTCAGTAAACAAATTGCCCAGCTTACTTGGTTACACTGCATAGAAAGAAATGGGGCTATTAAGAGAACAGAATGTAATTTCCATCTGAACGTAGAAAATGCAAGGAGGAAGCTGTGGTGTCAGCACTTCTGCTCTCTCCATTCCCCCAAAGGAGGCTCAGTTTCATGAATTTGGCAGAGACAACACGGAGGAGAAATAGGCTCTACTCACTCCATGGATAGAGTTCATCCAATTATGTAGCACAATGTAATTCACTAGGAACTTAATATCCTCTCTGTTTTTTGGTTTGTGGTTGGTTTTTGTTTGTTTGTTGGTTGTTTTTTTTTTTCTTTTATTACAAACCTAGTTTTATACTTCTGTCAAAATTTCACGCATGGCTTCAATAAAAGGCGTATACACACTTGGCAAAAGCATAACTAAAAAAAAATAAATAACTAAACATAAACTAAAAATCCCTTGCACAACAGGCAAGTCTCACTTCCTTGCAGGTTTTTGTTTCCCTCTTCTCTCTCCTCACTCCTTTTCCATCTATGTATTTATGTCAGAGACTGTTTAGGGTAAGCATGAACCTTTCTGAGATGCTCATACAGCCCCAGATAAAACATCTCATGCTTTTAATGAGTGCTTTCAGCTACTCTAACGCAAGTTACAAATAAATGGAAAACATTAACCTGTGCTTGACTAGCAGAGTATAATTGCATGTTACAGGAGGAGAACACAAAGCTTTACTTTTGATCGTTTCCCTTCACTCTAATTCAAGTGCACAACACCCACCACCAAAAGCCCTAACAATACAAGTTTCAGAAGTCACAGAAAGCAAAAAATGAGTGGTAAAAATTCTTTGGTATGAATCTCACTCAGTGTCCATATAAATCAACTTATCTGAATAGGTCAGCATCCAGCAGTTTATAAGTTCACTGTAACCATTGCCAAAATACAGGGTTGAATGAATCTGGCAGGAGCACCAAATGTTTGACGAGCCATATCCTACTTTACTACCTACCTACCTACCAGTGTACATTGAAAGATGTTGGATTGGATGATAGAATAATTGGCAACTGGAAGCACCAGAAAAAAAACTAGTTGCGTAGCAAAACAGAGTTATTACCAATAAACAACTAGGAATGAAGCTAAATAAAGTGATCTGGCTGAGATTTTTAAAGAGAGCAAGTGTGGAGAAGCTCCATGTAGGAAATGACGGTGGTTTTTCTGGCCAGGTCACTGAAACTGGTCAGAACTCCAAGAAGCAATATTCTATAGGAGGAAGCCAGCATTCATAGGAGGATGAAGTGGATGGCACAGAGCTGCTTCTCCTTCATCATTTTCCTATGTTTCTAAATGAGTCATCAGCCCGGACATGTAATGAAGTGAAGTCATATACATAGCTACTTTCTACCAAGTCTCAAAGGTGTAGCTCGATAAATCTGCAGTATAGCTAGTTAGTTACCCAGGCAGTATTACAGCCTCTAGAGATTTTAACTGCATTATTGCATGTAGCAGTTGGATTTGCTTCTGTATTCCAGGATCTATCTGAGCCAAGTTTGAAATGAAAAATGAGCAATGTGATGAAGATGCATGGCAAAATGATGAGATTTTGTCCCTCCTATTTTGTTTTCTTTCCTCAGGGTGTAGTCTAATAACTCTAAAAGCACATGTCATCTCATGTAAAATCCTTTTCTTTCTCTCTTGCTGTAATAATGAAATTTGCCAGTTCTAATTTCAAAGAAAATGCTATGTCTTACATTCTTGAGTTACTATTTGAGTATTAAGAGAACACGAGTTTTCCCTGCTGCAGTCACCTAAAGAGCTGAATGCTGCGCCTATTCTCAATTTGGTATTAACAAACTCCCAATGCAGACAATATGCTGCCAGAGTGATGGATATGGTTGAAATATTGACAATTAGACACTGACTTTAATCAAAACTGCAAACATCACATGAATTTCAAAAGCATTTGAGTTGATGACACTGTTTCTCCTGCCCTCTTATCTGTTTTTATGGAAATTTATTCTGGGATTGACAGACAATGTCCCTCCCATCTTTTCACCTTCCTTCAAAGGAAAGATCAGTCTTTCAATCCAATCATAAGGCAGTCAGAGAAAATTGGTAAAGAAACATCTAAACCTTTCACTAAAAGCAGTAAGAATATATTTCCTCCAATTTTTTCCTCTACCACATTAAACAGGATGTCTTGCAGGACTTTCAGGATCACTTAAGAATTAAGTTCTCTTCTTTCTTCTCTTTTCTGGATGAAATGATCTTATCCTATTTTATTTCTCTTTAGATAAGTATCCTACCAAATTATTAATCAAATAAAGTGTGTATATATTAAGAAGTATAAAGACAGTATATAAATACAGTGAATACACATAAGTATAATAAAGAGACATAAAGTATATATCAACATAAATATGTACATCAAATATGTGTAATATTAAATGTATTAAATGTGATTCCTAATTCAATTTTTTTTAAGGAAGAAGCCAAGAACAGAACATCCCAGATATGGCAAAGGTATTTTCACAGGAAACATTACAATTCATTTCGCTCTAGCTTTCCTAGAACCACTGTACAGTGGTATCTACTGACAAAACATTAGTGTGAGTTTGACTGAGACTAATATCTAGATAAAGCAAGGTGTAGGGCATTAAAAATTGAATAATATATAGTGGAGTTTAATAATTATGTTGTATTTTTTTATTTTATTTATAATACATTGTTATTATGGTTAAGATGTAGAAATGTGCAATTTTTATTCAAGGTTAGCAATATCTTAGCCCTTATCTACCTTCAAACAACCTTTGAGTAAATTTTTTTGCTCTTACAATAGGTTTCTATTCAGAATGAATCAACTTATTAGTGTCTGGCTTTCAGTGAACATGTCTAATTGAGTACTGCATGTACAACTTGCCATGAAGATTCAGTTGAACATTTAAGGATAACTACTTCAATCACAGTGTTCTTCTATTTGCTTTCTCAAAATTTCTTATGATTGAGACTTGTTACCATAGGGAAAGCAAGTAAAATATTCCCAAAAAAGAGAGCTAAGTGTGCTTTCCATAAGCATTTGGGTGTGTCATGTAAGAAAAAACGAGACTAAAATTTGCACTGTTATATCATGTTTAAAATACTAGTTATTTTATACTAGTTCTTTTAAAGATGGCAAAACTGTTGGAATGATTCCATTTGTAACATTTCCTAAAACTTTCAAAATGAGACAAGAGAAATAAAGCATAAATTAATCTCCTAAATGGCCCTTTCCAAAATGACCTAGGTTAAACCCTTATACCTCTCCTAACAAAAGTCAATTGCTAACAGACAAAATGAATAGCCGGTAATTTTGTTGCTAGTAATCTTTTCTCAAGACTATGCAAGATAAAAGTTGAATTAGTTCTTCATGGTTCAAAGACTACCTGATAGAAGTTAATATCACATAAAGTGATATAAGGGCCTTCCTGGCAGAAAGAGGGCAGAAGGACTTGGTATAAGGGTATTATTTTACCAGTCCTACAGAAGAAAATTATTCTTCCATTAGGAATATATTTTCTCCATTGCTAATAATTGATTTCTTGCTTTAACTCGGCAATTTACTGCTGCACTGCAACTATACAAAGTTGAAGCCATTATTCCAACAGATATAGAAAGTTTTTTTAAATTCAAATATTACCTATTGCAATAGTCTAAATAAAATATAAGGAAAACCAGAGTTCCTCTATTATTTTCCATGAATTGTGTTGATGTGAGCACTGTTACAACACACGAAAGATTTGTAGGTTTCAAGTACTAGCTTGTTATTTTATTTTGTCCTGACACTTCACTGATTTTTTGCACATCCTGCTAAAAAGGCAGGGAGCGCTAGATTTCCATGTGTGTTTTTAAACAGCAGCTCATGAGGTTGATCACTAGTTGGATTGATTTATGTTTTAATTTTATGGATGATATCACACAATTATCTCCAGATGGAATAATCGGGATGAAGCATTGCCAAAGAACATTAGACACTAAAGAAGTCAGCCAATGCAATCCACTCAGTACTATAATTATTTTTGTTTTGGCTTCAGATATTTGTACAGAGGCACAAACTCATTCTGGTAGGGCCTTGTTCAGTTTCTATATAAGTCAATGGAAAGACTTCCACAGATGACAGGAGCCACTGGCTCAACACCCTACACACCTCCATTCCCTCCATGCTTTCACCTATCTCAGAGATTCTTTCTCTTCATTGCCTTTCCCTCTTTTGGCTTTCCCACCCCTGTGGCCACCCCTTTTTTTTTTCTATCTCTTCCCAGAACATTGCAGCTGATATTTGGACCAATTGTTTGTGGTTTATTAAACACAGACAAATGAAATCAATACTTGTTCAGCCTGAGTAAAATAGGAAAATGTTAATTCCTATAACAATCCATATAGTTCTGATTTGTGTGTATTTTTTTGGATGAATAAGATTGAGCACTTCAGGCTTCTCAATGTTGAACTCAATTATTTCTTCCTATGTTAAATCCAACAGTCTAAGAGATGGACAAGTTTCTCTTTTTTTCTCCCCCTGGGAAAGCAGACACTTTCTGGCTTAACAGGCCCCATTTTACTCAGTATCCAACATTTCAAAACATACATTTAATTCTCTAGGAGTGGATTTTCAAAAGGACCTGCCTCAGCTAGTAGCACAGATCCCATTCTAAATATAGTTTGAGTGTCTGGAAACATACCTAAAATCAAAAAATTGATTTTGAAATGTAAGTGTAGACTTCAGGTTGTGATATTTGGGCTTTACTGCCTATTGCAGAACCCAAACAAGCACTAGAGAGGAACACAGTGGATGTCCCTCTTAGGACATGTTGACATTGCTAAGTGCAATACCAGAGAGGCAATGAGCTTCCAGCTCAGAAACTGGAAGCAGTGTCATGACACCAGTGCAGCTTGAGGAAAGGTAGAGATAACTACTCCAAATTCAGAGCTGCACCAGTGTGTTTATAATGCTTTCAGGGCATATGTTCCATCATGGAGCTCTAATTCTTCCTATAGACCCATGTAGGAGTAAATTAAATGTCTTCAAATGATTCTGACCTGCTGATATGGTTTGAAACTGGCTCCCTGCCAAGTCTCCAAGCCTTACCACTCTTATCTGGTGTTTCCACCCGGTTTACCTAAAAATCGTAGGAAATACTGGGTAAATCTGGGCCCTTCCTTGGTTACAAACTGGTCACCAAGGAAGGCCTAGACCAAACTACCACACCTGCCCATAGATCTGAATGTGTTACCTTGTGTTCATGATATGCTCATGCTATCCTCAGAATGTTTGTCTATTATTGTTATTATGTATTTATGTCTGGCTGACTGAAATGTGACAATCTATATAGTGTAATAACATAGAGAGTTTTACTTGCTTACGTTCCTGAGCCAAGGAATGAAGCTTTCAGACTTTAAGAGTCTAAGCCAAAGTTCCTGAGTTTCACACCTGTCTACTAGGTTTTGAATCAGCTACATAGATTGTGACTGACATTTGTTATTGTTTGAACTGCATGTTCTCCTTCTTCCTACAAATATAAACATATAAAAGTTTTGGGGTAGGGTATCATGTCCGATTATTTCAACTAATTCCTGAAAAAACAAAGAAAATATTAATTTGATGTACTTGTGTCACATCTGGGAGACTTTTACTATCATTTGATTTCATCTCATTTTTCTGAGAGATTCTTTGCGGAATAACATTGATTTAAATATAATTAGGAAGCATTAGAAAAACAAAAAGACAAACAATTGAGAGAAGCCACTATGCTCTTTCTCTTCTCACTTAGTGTTCGAAAAATTCAGATATTTGTAACAATCATTTCCTTACAAAATTCTCAAGATGTTTTGTCAGGAGCCACACAAAAAACCCCCACCACCTGCCCTCATTTCATAGAAAAGATATCTATATTTAAGGTCTTAGCTTTTTTTAGGATATCAGTTTACAGCTTATGAGCTACTGCATGATATGATCATACATATGTAAAGGCTTATCCTTTAACACAACAGTAGTAAGCTATCTTAGAGGGTAGAACCTTTAAAGTGGTTGTCACAGATCAGCTAACATGTAAATTCCCTGAGCTCCTACCAAACAAACAAGAGGTAATGCAGCCACTTGGTTACTCATTCTATTCCACCATACTACTTGGGTGATTTCTCAATTCCTATAAATAATTTGGCAGGATAAATTCCATTTAAAAGGCTACTGTGTCCCATTGCAGTGAATGCACATAGCATAAGAAGAGTAAACAAAGCTGGGCTCTGAAGCAGAGACACCACAGGCTAAATTGCAATACCTTTTTCACCAAAAACTTCATGCTGAGTTCAAAATGTTCTTGCTGAATAAGGTGCTTGCTCTAGCCACGATACAAGCAGACATGCTGACAAGATGACAAGTGAATTTATTAGACTGGCATTGAACCTGAGCTAATGAATCTTTTTGGAACTTCCTGAGCGGTATAGAGATGTTCAGGTGGCACTCAATAAGCCTGGCTGGCTTCAAACTGCCTCTGTGCAGTCCCAGTCCTTGCGGGAAATAGAAATGCAGTACTGAAGCCTTCTTGATGACTCCACAAAATGAGCCTGGGTCTTTAGGGCTTTTAGTTTGTGTTCTGCAGGATGCACTGTGGCTAAGCTGCTTGCAGACCCAAGCTGGCTGGGAAGGCAGCACAGCTGCCTCTTTTTGGCATTGAGCCTAAACTAATAAGTCTGGGCGGCCCAATGTTGGCTGGGTAACGGGAAAGCTCAAATATTTCTGCTTCCATGGTATGATTAAACCTCAAACTGGTTAAAGCACCCACAGATAAGTGAGTGTTGATTGCACATAAGTTCAGAATCCCACAGAAAGCATGTGGCAGAGCCCAGGGCTGTATTTACATTTCCTGCATTGCAATCCTGTGCCTACAAGAGATAGTGTACAAGACTGTTTACACTTACAAAAAAGGAGTGTATTTTCACTCATGTGCCAGTGGGTAAAGGGTGACTTCTCAACACAGATCTACTAGTGCCTGACAAAATCATAATTAACAGAAAGACACCTACAACCATGCATAGGTAAAATAAAAAAGAGCATAGCAACAATAACAACTAAAAAAAAAAAGAAAGAAAAAAGCCAGAGACCATTCCTTACACATGATAAGTGGAGTACAAGGACTCTGATCATATGTAGTCCCCCTGTGGCAAACTGCTTATGTACAAACTACAAAGCATTTCTTCCCAAGTCCCCTCTAGGCCCTATATGGTGCCAAGACAAAATTACCATTTAGTGGCTTTATTTCAGGCTCTGAATTCAAACTGGCAGAAGTGATTACTGACTGTAATGTAAACTATCAGAGTTTGTAGCATTAAGGTGAAGTTGGGTGTTGCACAAACACATTATGAGGATGCTTGAGGGGTAAAATCTGCTGGTATTATGCTGAAAAATCATATGAGAAAACACAGCCAGACATATGACAGCCTTATCCACTCAGCTCTCTGGGGGAGGTCCCTTGAGTGTGTGCTCTTTCACAGAGTTGTATCCATATATTGCCTTAGAGAGCCAAGCTGAGTGGCCCAAAACAGAGCTGGGGTACAGAAGAGTGTAATGAGGGTGCTAATATTGACAGTCCAAGATCCAGTGCTTGAGCGTCATGTGGTCCTCTTTTGTTGAACAGAGTACATTTACCTTGATATTTCCAAACTCAACTGGTTTAAGGAAGATATCTTTATATTTAGAAGGTATTAATGTATCCCAGAAATGATGATGAACAGAACTTGTGCATATTGTCACTACTCAATACATATTTCTCGGACATGAAAATAAAATAACCTTTAATTTAAAAGTTTGCTAAAGTTGATTTCATTTCCATCCTAGCAGTGTTCTTAGTGCTAGGAAGAGGCTATGAATTTATCTTTCTCCCTGTCCCCTCCTCCAACTATTAAAAGAAAACACAACATCTGATGGTGAGGAAAATAACCTGAGAGAAAAAAAATAACAATCAGAACATATATAGGAAAAAGGAATTATATCCACCAGTGTATTGTGGCAGATCCCCTCGTATTTGTTTGACAAACGCAATGAGTTTGTACAGTACAACAACTGAAAATGAGAGAAGTCACCTTTGCCTCCTCCTAATTATTATCAAAGATGAGTTTGAAAAATTCCATTACTGGCTTGTGACTTTATTATTTGCAATAAAAAGAAACTGTGCTAATAAGGATAACAAAGGCAAAGGAAATGAAAAAGCATTCTGCATGCATGGATAGCAGGGTAGAAATCAAAATGTAGCACCAACTCACAACATCCCACCTAACCTCTCAGTGAAGGTCGGTGGCATTCTCCTCTGCATTCAGAGACTTCCATTTCAGAGGAACACAGCAGAAAGAATGCATAGGTAGTAGAAATAAGATTACAATAAACTCAGCTAGACCCCTTTGATTCCCAGATTAGGGCAGAACAAGCTACATTGATGCAGTCTAAAAAATTTGAGCTCCATCTTGTGCTGCATTTGATGGAGCATATTCTTGAGCTCTAATGAAATACTAAAACTAGCAGTAGAAACAGCTGTGGCAAAATGGTAAGCTAGACATATCAGTGAACTTGGGAGGTGGCAGAGAGTATGGGTAACAGCTGAAACTGCTTTGTCACCAATATTTTGCTCCATTACCCAAAGCAACATGTCACTTTTCCTACTATATGAAGTGACACTGTAAACAACAGCTTGTAGATTATGCTAGTTCATAAATAACAGTATGAATATTTTGTCTTTTAACAGTTCCTCTGAAGACAATCTGAATAATGAAAAGTAGTCATGAAAAAATAGCAATTACTTGTTCTTGAAACTGTAGAATTAACTTTATTATAGAAAACTATTCTTAAATTATAAATAATTATTTAGAGGACCTAAAATTGCCCAGTTTAAGTATGTCCTGTCATCCAAATTTTCTCCTATGCAACAATAACTGCCTTAGGGCTAGGGTGGGCAGTGAGGGTTAGGAAAAACCCCAGCAGATACAGTATATCTTGATTTTGACTTAGTGTTTCCATCAGTAATCTATGAAATGAAGTATAGATTCCATTATCATGCAGTGGGTGAAAAAGTGATTGTTTTGGCTGCCAAATTGATTATTAAAGAGGTCTATTCTAGGCCTGATTCCACTCATTGCTTTCTTAATGACCAGGATGAGGTATAAGAATATGTTTACGTATTCAGTAATGATAATAACTGGGACTACAAAGGGTAGAATTTATCATAGTGTTGAAAACTAAATATGGTTGAAATAGCACAAGTGAACAAAAAATGTAAAATAATACATGCTGGAGGGACAGATCAAGTGTAAAACAGGATAAAATACATAAGCTGTTCCACAAAAAAAGAGAAGTTTTTATAGTAAGCAATAAATATATTTTGAAGTCAAACCATGGCACCCTTCTTCTCCTACACTGTATGTAGTGGTGGTAAAATTTGTCTGGTGCACTTCTTTAACTTTGGGACATAAGAAGTTGGAGAAGAGAAGAAACTATCAACATGAATGGTGTGATTGCTAATGTGGTAATCAATGAACAAGAGCAGATTGATTTGATAAAAAACTCTTCTCTGAAATGAGGAGAATAAGTGGATGTATAGTTGGAAATAGTTCAATTCTTTGCAAGAATCTTCCAGTATATAAAAGGGAGAAAAATCAAAACCTACTGTAACTACTGTATGTACTACAACATTTTATTTAGAAGAAAATAAAAAAAAAGGAATGATTTAGAAATCTCTTCTATTACATTTTTTTTTTCAGATAGCTCCAAGAAAGGCTGCTAGGCATATTAGTCCTGCATCATGGTAGAGGAATTTCTCATACACACTCTCTGAATCCGCTCCTAGCCCTATACACCTAAACCTATATCAAAAATTATTTGTACATGGTACAAGTTTTGGTACAGTGCTCTTATTTAAATATGCTCAAAGCTGAACAGCCCTATACTGATTGCCTTGAGTGCCTTTTAGATGCTTGTGCTAGGACTCCACGGGAGCTTAGGCAGACAAACACTTCTATGCCTCAAATGATATGTTTATCAGAGAGCATGAATCTTGATCTAACTCTGGTGATTACAAAAACTGTGTTTCTGCATTTCCATTTTGCTTCTCTTGGTAACAGCACACAAGGCAGGTGGTGGGATTTCAGTGCTTTAGCAAGTGCTTTGACACTCCAGAGTAAACACCAGCAAAGATCAAAACCTGGTTTAATAAAATACATTGTTTAAGGAAGAAATGCTTCATATTTGAATAACTTCTACTATTTTTTTTTTTAAAAGACCTATTGCCCAATTGCTGCACATTAGAGTTACTCCTAAAAAATACTGCTACTGACGTACTTATGTTTCGTAAGGCACATGCACAAACCCATCTAGACCATTGACTTGTGACTGGTCAACTCATTACTCGCTCTAATTCTAGGATATCTCCCATTGAATATTGATATGAAAAAGTAGCCGAAAGGAGAAGTGAAAATGATATTTGTGATGTACTTTCAGCTTGTCTTGAACTCCATGGACACTAAGTGATTCTTTGGTGTGGTAGGTATGAATAGCTTACTGCAAATATGATCTCCTAGCAAATAACCTCCAATATCTCTCTTTTGTAAAACTCAGTTCTAGATCCCCTTTCCACCTAGAACTAAACCAAATTTGCATAGTCTGCACTGACTTTCTCTCCATCACTCTGTCTTTTGACTAGTCAATTGAAGGAATGAAAACTATTCTCTTCCCTTGGCTCTCTAAGTTTGGCTTATTATGAAAGAGAAAGGCAGGACAAGTTTTCTGGCATTGGGTTTTTAATTAATTTACATTCCTTCCTTAAATCAAACAATTTCATCACTTATGGCAGCTTCAATATTGCAATAAAATACTTTATGGTACCCAAAGTAGGTAAGTACCTAAAATGGAAAAAGCCCTCAGAATGAAAGATCTTGTGGACAGAACAATAAACTAGTGTCAACTGCTGCATGGCAAGCCCTGTGGCACCTGTTTGTTGTAAGCAGATGATATTTCATCTAGAAAATTAATCTCCCCTTAAAGGTAAGCCTTATTCTCAGTGGAGATAGAGGCAAAAACTGAAATAAAAATCACCACAGCTAGAATTTTACACCCACCTGTTGGGAACATAAAATCTGGCCAGCTCTGCACTGGCACTGCCCCAGTTACTGTACTAGTACAAAATATACAGCCCTCTACCCTAGGCAGAATAGGAAACGCTTGCAAGGGTAATTTAATCTATCTGGTCTATGTAAGGCTCACTTGATAATCTTGGATGCTGTGCCATGTCTCTAAATAAATGAGAAGCATGCCTCTCTTTTTTTAATTGAAACCAATTTCAATGCACAGACTTCCATTACTGGGCCATTCCCCTGAGATTCTGCTGAGTCCAGGTGATGACAGCATTGCCAGTATGGAAGTTTATTTCTGTGCAATCTTGTATAACATTGCCCTGTTGGGAAAGAGCCCCCAAAAGGGCTTGAAAAAGTAGCCAGTCGGATAAGGAAAGCAAGCAGACTTCAAAATCTGAATTCTGACTGCCTACTGCCAGCCAGTCTGAAACACTGCCCAATTGTCCAGGCTAGCCTGCAATCATGTGAGAATACAAAGCTACACTTGTAATCTAGACAAGTGAATTGGCTGCTATTTCCCACACAATGATATGGATTTAGCTGGAATGCTCTCTACTGCAAACACAACTGAGGAAGAAACCTTTAACAGTATTAACCAACAGCCTGGATTTTCTTTGTCTTTTCTTCTTTAAATGAACAAGTATCAGAAGACTAAACCAAAAATGTAGACATTTAAAATTGGGCATGTGCCTATTAATATTCAAAGTACATCTATTCGAACCTCATTTTAAAAAGACAAACAATAATTAGTTTTTCTCAGCAGAGCCTAAGATGTGGTAGTCTCTATTTTAGTCACCTACTTAAAATGCTAGCCAAGTTTCTCCTCTCTCTCTCTGCAACAGGTCTCCCTCCAACCTAGACAAATACAGCCATGCCCTACCTTTAGCCATTCAAACATCATTTTCTTAGCTCACCTTTCTGTTCACCTCATGTTCCATATCTTCTTTAATTCCTTCCCTGGTTTTCTTAATCTACTGAATCTAATCCGAGCTGCTTCTCTTTACTTTTTACATTGACCACAACCTAACTTCAACAGACCTTTTACTGACAGTGGAAAAGCTGACTTTCACCCCACCATCTATACCTAAGTCATCCTTGCCTTAATTTGCATTTATGATTGGTTATCTAAGATGCATCACTAAATAAATTGGTGCAGAAATTAGCTTTTAGCATCTGGAAACATGAAATTTTATTCCATAACAAAAATTCTCAGACACTACAGTGATATAAATGATAAGTAAGACCACTAATCTAACACACTAAAAGAATCTTCAGTAGTCTTCTACTGACCACTGGGTTTAGTTTTTTAGCTACTAAATAAATAGAACTGACCTTACTAAAGTCAATAATATATTTAACATTAATAATTTTCAACCACTACAGTTTCTCCCAGCTAACCTCACTGTTCATATGTATATAGTCATTATAAAAGTGGCCCACAAGCCTGGCAATAACATTTTCCTGGAAAAGCCAGTTTGTCATTTTATTACAGGTGTGATCAAGAACACGTCTGAAAGCAATATACATCAGTTGTTGATTATACTTAAGACTGAATCTTCATCTTCAACTTTGAGGACTACCATCATCTTCTCTAATTATTTAAACTTTTGAAGGGTGAGACCTTGTAGCTAAGATTCTTAATATGTCACTGGGAAGCATGGTGGTGTAAGAGTGAAGTTTCAATGGTTCTTTATTTCTTTCAGAAGGAGTACTGAGAAAATGGGGGCCCTTTGAATTTCTCCCGCTCCCCTCTGTCCATATATACATTTATAAACATATCTATTCATATATATAACTTGTCCTCCAGAATCTGAATCTGGATAGTTGTGAGTGAAATGGGTCTGAATTGTGGTTTTACAGAAATTTTCTGAGACATCAGAGGTTTAGCATGTTATTATAAACCAAATGATACTTAATAGATTTACGGATTCTTCTTTAGCTATTTATTTCAAATTTCTACAGTTGCAGAGATCTAACACTACTAAGTCAAGAGAATACCTAGTATTTACAGAATCACAGAATATGTCAACTTGGAAGGGACGCACAACTCCTGGCCCTGCACAGGATCACCCCCAAGAGTCACACCATGTGCCTGAGAGTATCATCCAAATGCTTCTTGAACTCTGTCAGGCTTGGTGCTGTGACCACTTCCACTGGCAGCCTGTTCTAGTATTTACTCTAAATCATTCCCACAAATTGCTTCTTTAACCTATACTCGGAAACATACTCTCCTTAGGCTGACTTGGTACTCACCAGCTGTTAAAGTCAGCATTTTCCTTTGTTGGAAAAGAAATCTCACAGAAATCTAAGCCCACCAACTCTTGTCTCATCTATCACTGACAAGGAAAGTAAAGAAGATTCCTTCCTTCCTTTACACAGCACCTTTTTATGTATCTGAAGGTTGCTCCATTGTATTCTGCCACTCTTCTGCTTGAGTAGCCTTAATCTTCCTAGATCATATTTCCTACGTGTCCTATCATTTTTCAAGACTGATCATTTCTCCACATCCCTTTGCCACATATGTGTTTGCCTGCATAACGTAGTAGCTGCTGTTGTGAGCCTGACATGCATTCACATAAGTTTGAGAATTATTTAGATCTCTATTTATCTTGTTTTAAAGTTTGTAGGACTCCTTATGTTGCCTTTAATAGGACCATATCAGATCCCACTCATGGCAGCTTGTACTGTTCCTCTATTGGTGAGGCTCAGAGCAAGTCATCAACCCACAAATCAAACTTGCTTGTCTGATTTGTAGTTAGTACTGCAGTATATATATGAATGCTTTAGTTGATGGACTTCTCTATCTCATATTGGCCTTTTTGGTCACCAGCGTAACAAATGTGGGTAAAGCCCTTCCTAAATCTTCATTCACGAAGCCTAGCCATGATGATGATGATGATAATGATGAGTTGATGGAAAATCTAGTTTACAGAATCCATTTATTTTCTGAATCATGAAGTCAAGAAAATTGCTTATTACAATTGTAGTCTATCGATAAAGCTGAACATCTAGCAGCACTGTATTTTCTAGGGCTGAAAATGAAAAATAATTTAAGAAAAAGCTAAGTCAATTTGATTTAAGGAGTTTTAACTGATTGAAATAATAGTCGTTTATTATTTTTTTCCTTTCTTCATAAGAAAATATGTGAAAGCCAGAAAGACCACCAAAGATATGGGCAGGATAGCTTAAAAAAAAGAAAAAAAGTGGAACTGAGCTTTAACTTTGATAATACATATAAAAATCAAACTCATTTCTCTAAGTGTACAAGGGCTAACTAAAAAAATAAAAAAGGAGTAGCATGAAATCTTCAAATACCAAACTGAATGAAAAATTCATTTGATAGAGACCGTGAATGAAAACTGAAGCTAACCAGTTTTCAGACATTATTTGATAAGCTAACATGAATGAACAATCTTAGAATAAGATCCGTATGGCTTTCTATGTTTTTATCCAAATTTGTAGTGAAAGGATTTAATTGGGACAGAAACCAGCAAATAACTACAATAATCAATGAAGCCAACAGCATCTAAAGAGGACCTTTTCTTAGCTTGAAAGGTGTTTATAAACACATCACCAGTTAATTTATTAACTTTCTCTATATATTTTTCTACCTCAGTGTTGTCTTTCACCTGCAGAATTCATCACATGCTGCATGCTGCCAAATGAGTTACCCAAGCTGCACCTTAGACAGGAAAATTATTTCAGCTGGAGTGCAAGATCAAAATAGATGAAAAGACTGCAAATTACTTGGAAAAATAGTTCTGACTTCACTGGTCAAGATTCTTCATCCATGAATTCATTTTTGAACCACTTCTATGCAGCCTTTTACTACACAGGACAGGACTGCTTATTAGAAGCTGATTCCAGCCAATGTTGAGTTCAGTACAGGGTCAAACTTAAATGTATCTTCGTGATTCAGGCGCAAGGTGCTGCCGCCCTGACTACAGTTTAGGAAGACAGTTATTACTTGTAGAAGCCAACACAAACTGCAATACTAGGTTGTTATGATTAAATAGGCATAAAAAGAATGGGTTGCAAAGCATATAAAATACCTAACCCACCCTTTCCTCTGAAGTAGATGGTGCTGTAAACAGTCAGCTCATTCTCCAAATCTGGCAGCATGGCCAGGATGTGATTAGGATGACCAGGGAAGGCACACATTTATCATGTTTTCACATTGGCTTTAATTGAAGAAGAATTCTTTCAATCCCCAAGGACTGAAAATTCTGCCTAGAGTGGTTTTTCAGAAAGTTTTGTGGTAGAAACTTTTTATTTAGTGGGTATATATGCTGTCTAAAAAGGCATGCATGTTGTCCCATGGACACTTAAAATTTTCTCATAATTAGACCAAGGGAGGTCTCCATAGTACAGAAAAACATTTAGTAGATCAGGATAACAGGACAGATTGGGGGAATTACTAGCATATTGGAATAAAATTCAGCACATACATATATAAATTAAGGAATGCTGTAGTGATCCCTTTTGACAAATACAAACCCAAACCATTCTGATTTCTTCAGACCTTATTTGCAATAAGATGCAGTGCCATTATCTCCCTTCTGATGTGTGTATTCATAGTAAAGACACTGCTTTGAAAGACAAGAAAGTCAGGGTCAACTTCTACTCCTACTAGCTTAGGGTAGGGCCTCATTCAAAGGCCTCTGCTGACTGAATTGTGCCAAAACAAATGCCTTCCAATTTTCCTAGCTAATACTTTTAAACTTCACTTATGTGTTCAGATGTGTGTTGAAACAATGATTCCTATCTCCTTCTCAAATGGGAGGGTGCCATCACAAGCTATCTGTTATAACCACTATTTTTCTTTCTATCTTGATGAAGATGTGATGAGTGATTCCTCTCTAAGAGAGGATGCCCATCCTCTATGTACAATATTTTTTCAGGGCAGCCCAACTCCTTATTTCTAGAAACACAGGCATCAGAAGCAGTGATGATCAAAATTCCAATTCAGAAGACTACACGATGCTGCTCGTGGTATACTTGTTTTTATATTTAAGGCTGATTTTTCACCATATTTTGTTAAAATCTATTCCAGCGAGGTTTCAGCTAGCCACTCTCCATTCTTCATTGCTATTCAACGTTCTGAAGTACTGCAGGAAAGAAGGGACCTTTCTGCTTCAAAATATCTACGGAATTTAGGTCAGAATAGCATTATAAAACAAATGCTATTAAATTACAGAAGGCTTGCTTTCTCCACCTAGTGGCTAAAATATAAAGCTAATATCCTGTACTACAGTAGCACCTTAAGGAAAAATGGCAAAATAAAAAATAAAATAACAATAAAAAAGATAAAACATAAATCCCTCAATTCCCTAATATTAGTGTCTTTATCTCATATGAAAAACTAACAAAGTTTTCCTCTCACCTCAGCCTCAATAAAAGAAATTTTACAGGCAGATCAAGGACATGGATTTTGCCCTCAATGAAAGCTGCTAGACTAGATTCCTGGAGGTTCAAATCCCATCTTTTTTCATGGAAGAGACATAGTGCAAACTGTGAAGGTCACTATTATGACACTGAGAGCTGCCCAGGTGCTGAGCAACATGAGAGGAAGAAATGCAAAGGTAGTATTTTTCTTACATTTGTGATCCTAAGCTCACTGTGGGTAAGTTTTCCTGACTGCCATAAAGTGGAGCAGCCCAAAAAGGGAGGGAAACAGTCCCTCACCTGATTACCTAAAAGTCCGATCTCACCTAACTCTGGTTATCTCAAGCTGGACTTCTAAATGCAATGTAGTTTCCCAAGGCTTTCTTCAAAATCAAAGGAGATAAGCAGGTGCCTTCAGAGAGTAAGCCTTCTGGCCTTTCTCAGAGCTTGATTCAATATGAGCTGCATTGGATTCTATGAGGTCCATCTACCTAGAAGAGACCAAGGAAGACCAGCTCAGAATCAAACCATTTCTAATATGGGGTGCTAATGTAGAGTAGAAGATTTGTACCCTAGCATACTAGGATGGAAATTTTTAAATGTTACATGCTTTCCTTTTCAACCTGAAGACCCATCAGCCTCTCAGAGCAAGGCACAGAGTGAGCACTTTGTTTTCAAGATCAAAAGTCCAGTCCCCATATTTTTTACTATTTCCAAATAAGACAGGAGAGAGGAGAGTTTTTGTATTTCCCCCCTCTGTCAGCTAATCATGTAAGCTAACCAGCTCTAAGTTTCACAAAAACTGAGACAGGCAATAAATTGAGGAAATGCTGAGGTAAGTTTTTCCATTTTCTAATGGCCCAGTCCAATGAGTTCTGAGGTATAGTGGAAGTAATCTGGCTCAGCAGCTACCACTACTTATTGACCCACACAGATTCATTTGGAGATCACAAACCTCTTGCCCACTGGTTCATAAGGAGCTTGGTTCTGGAAAAAGCATCTCAATTATCTTTCTGGCAATGAGAAACAACAGACAAAACTTCCTTCATTCCTAACGCCCAATACATCCAGGCCCATTCAAATGTATATGTTTGCACTTGTTATAAAAACCCAATGAATTCAATGTGCTTATGTTTACAAAGAAGACAACCAGATCAGAGACTCAAATTCTCCAAGCAGAACGAACTTTGTAAAATAATTGCAATTACTAAAAGCATGGTGGAGAACGTGTAGGGTTGGTTTGAGTTAAATGATATTTATGTTTGCCCTTACAATTAAGCATGTGATAAAGAGCTTTCCTGATTAGAGATTGATTTAAACCTGTACTTAAGTGTTTTTACAGATCTTTGTATATCAATGACAGTCAAAAAGAGAGAACAATTTTGATTTCAGGATTTTCAACATTATAGGAAAATTACAAAAGACAATGTACAAAACAAATCCCAAACTTACAAAAAACCTCACCGCTACTCACTCCTCCCCAATACATGAGGAAAATAGGAATTATTTTTATGGTTTCTAAATCTATTGAAAGTGGTGGGAAAAAGGAGGGGTTTCTGTTTGTTTGCTTGGGGGTTGTTGCAACAGTTACACTGAGGACATCCAGTTTATGTATCAATATCTTCATCAATGGGTCGTCTGCAACTTAAAGCATGAAAAGCTGAACTGTACCACATTTAGGAAACGATTATAATTTATATTATCTAAGATAAATCTGAAATAGATTGTTCAAAAACCAGAAATATCCTTTCAGAGTTACAATACCAAGTTTCTCAATGTCAGAGGAAGTTACTTCCTCAACAATATACTGTAAGAAGAAATATTACTGACCTACTTCCATTCTTCTCTTCAAGCAGTGAAAAGTATTGAACAGATACTTGTATGGTTTTGAAACATGCAAGTTTAAAGCAACTTAGGAAGAACCACCATCCAATGGCTTAGTACCTAAATTTAAATTAATAAACTTTTCTCTGTTTCTAATTAGTAATGCTACTTAGTAATGTATGTCACTATATCAGTGTATAATATAGCAGTACACATCAGTAATATGATTTCTGCCCTCAGAGATGACATGTCTTAGAAAACAAGTTTTTTAACCTACTTCTGATATGTTCAAAAAGCTCAGGACTTATGCTTCTACATCTTGCACTCTCACTCTCTGAACGTGCTTAATACTTACAGTTAACTATTGCATGATACTTCATTCACCATCTTTTTTTATTCATTTTAGTATATTTTTCATGCCAAATTGAGACAAGAGCAGCATATTCTGCATGTTTCCACAAATCTGTACAGGGTCACAACACCCTCTTCAGCCAAACCAGGTTTTGTTATTACTTCAGTACTTCAGCACTGCCTTTTGGACAATATTTTTCTACGATGTGGCAAGATTACTGTAACTTGCTAAACATGACAAAATTGCTAGTCACAATGCCTTTCTCTCTACAGTTGAGCTTAGCATCTCCCTCTTCAGTGAAGGAAAACACCAACTCAATGATGTATAACAGCTGACATGGTTGAATCTCCTTTTCTATGCTATGAAGACCCATGGCAGAAATATCAAAGTAGCTCTTTTGTTAAATCCCTTACTAGCAGTCTCTGATTTAAGTTCCTTCCATCTGACCAAAGGGATAGAAACACAGATTAATAGTACAGAAAGATAGAACAGGATGACTCTTTCAAGAAATTCATAGCCTTTCAGGAAGAATTTGCAATTACATTTCAAACAGGGTCTAGAAATACCTGTGCACTATATCTGCTTTCTGAATTGTTTTAATGGCATCATCTGAGCACAAAATGGATTCTTTGACCTATCACTTGGAAAACTTGTGCTCTGGACAAAATCTACTTTATTAAATGTTAAGCCACTTCTGCTCCCACCAAAAAAGACACCCCAAACATAAGCAAGGACATCCACATTTTCATCTAAGAAATTACCCAAATATTTGGAAATTGATACAGGTTGACAGAAGTCTTGCAGGCAGGCTGCAAGAACAGAGCTGTTTGCATTTCCCACTAAGACACAAGCTATTTTTAGATGATATTGGCTCACCAGCCAAGCATGACTTACTGCTATCCTAAAGGTGAGATGGAAGGGCAGTACAACTCTTCACTGACTCAGTAAAACTGATTGTTACTGTTGCAAGCATGAGAGGATTTTGCTGTTATTTTTTGAAGATGCTACTAATATTCTCTGAGTTAATTAAAGGAAAATAGGTGTTTCTGTTTCCTCTTGCTTTTTTTTGGCAAGGATTAGTTAATATCCTACTTAGATACACAAGTTATATGTGTGTATATGTTGCAGCCAGCAGTCAAAGGCAATCATGCATTCATATCTCACATTTCCACCAGGAAAGACAATATGCCAGTGGTATAAATGACAGCTATTAGCACTGCTTAGTCTTCAGACCTGGTAAAGGTCATTGACAGTCAGTATACACTAGAAGACTTTTTTTCCTGTGCTTTTCTGCAGTACTCAGGGGACCAAAATAATGAAGCTGTGGGTGACATCAGTAATTGCAGGTAAAAATACAAGCAGAAATGAGAAATAAAAAAAAATAAAAGTCCCTTGCTATAATTAATGAATTACTTGGGTTGGGGGGAGAAGAAAGCAGAGAAAATGCTCAGCACCACAAGGTCTGAGCCTCACTGGCTCTGTTCCTTCCTACTCTGTCCCAAGCTATTTCACTACGCTGAAGCAATTTCACATTGAAGTGATTGGGACTTTCAGAGGCTGATTCCTCATCACCACACACCTTGTACTTCTGTTGCAGTATAATTTAATTGTACAATGTCTTACTTCAACTGTCTGCTTGAGCAGACAATTAAATATAGTACCAAATTAATCTTATATTCCACCACTTACTAAAAGAAAATCCAGAAGATGAAAGATCCACTTCAAAAAGAGCTGCTGAAAATAAGGAAGAGTTTGTAAAAGCAAGATCTTGAGACAGAAAGCCATCGTTTATACAAATTTGTTTTTTAAACCAAAAACACGTATTTCAGCTTTCTGAATCTTCAAGAGTTTCTGATTTAGACTGATACTTAGGACTGAGGCCATACTTCAGTTTGGAGATGATCTTGCAAAGCCACACTTCAGTTTAGATAGGATCTTACAAGTCCATTTCAGGTTGTCTAACTACACATATGGTTTTAAATTAGATACACTGTAAGTGTATTGATGCTCTGTGTCTTAATGCAGTCCAGAGAGAGGATCTCCACCACACTACAATTTTTTGTTGCAACTGGGGTAGTTTGAAGCAGTAACTATTTACCTGTAGGAACTATTTATCCTTCAGCTCCTGCTTAGCACAATGTGAGTTGTAATTTCCAGATAAATCTCAGGAGACAGACTGATACTTGAAAGAAAGAGAGAAGCCTGCAGCAATGTAGTGCACATTACATGCCTAGCTCTCATCTACAAACTGCTCCTAAAAGTGGCTTAGAGTCATAATAGACACTGATCTGATGGAGGGCCTTGTTTGTGGGTAGGATTTTTTTTTTGTTTGTTAATTTTTTTAAATCATATACCCCACTGAGTTAGTCTACCTGACTGGTGTTGTAATCAACACCATAACATGATTTCTTTTATGAGTATCACTCATTCCTCACACCTCAGTGTGACTGATGCTGATGCTTTTTCAGCCAGTTTTCAGCCAGAAATATCTCAAGATTTGCTTTCATGACCTCTGACTTCAAAGTTAGTTCAAATTCCATGAGTTCCCTCCTCGTCTCCTTCCTCCCCCAGTAGTTCAAATACGCACAGGTTATGCCTAAGTGGTGGCCAAAGTACATTGTGGATGCTCAATAGCCCTGCTTACCAGCAAATTGGTTGAGGGAGCAGAGGAGCATCCACTACACTTCTGTCCAACCCAGACACTCAAGAATGTCCAGGATATGCTTCTCTGTCTTACGTTATAAACATAGTCTCTGTTACCCAACATTAAAAGGATGTGCCAGATTCATGACAGGTATTCCACAGTGCTTCTCTGGTATTAACTGGGTTGCTGAAGCAAGGACAGTAGTTTTAAATTCAAATTTCAAAGATGTAGAGGCCTGCCAGAGAGTAGTGCTGCAGCTATAGTTCCCTGATGCCCCATCTTCCTACTCTTCTGCTGCAGTATCAGTATCAGTGAGCACAATATGAGCACCTTCTCCTCAGTGATACCTTGTCCCCTTTCCCCTCAGTAGCTTTATTATACTACCCTATTGAAAAGGCCTCACTTTTCTACTAAGACACTAGGAATACACCATGCACTTGCATGAGCTGCTTCCTTGCACCTGGTGTAAATAAATCAACATTTTCAGTTTGTAAAAAAACCCAAACTGAACAGCAACAATAAAAAACCCATGACAACAAACTCAACCTTCTCCAAGCAAAAAAAAACCCCAAAACAAATAACAAAAAAACCCCAAGTGCAAATTGCCAAAGAAAACAAAAAACAAACCCCACACAACAAGCACCCCCCCGTCCTAAATCACAAGAAAAATAATTGATCATGAATAATCTGTGTGGTTTGTTGCATTTTTTTTTTTTCTTCTTCTTTTTTGGGTATTGCTTCCTTGTTTTAACTAAGGAGATTTTTGCATTTTCTATTGTTTTCTGCCTGTTTGTATTTTTTCAGGGAAAGAAGGTATTCCTGTTGGTTAAATGACCACAGCTAATAATTTGTGAACCTGTTAACTTGACCAAATTTGAGAGGGATACAGAGACCTCAAAGCAATAGGATATTTTTTAATTCATGTTTTCTCCATTAAAAGGGTAGGAGGGAAGTTTGAACAGGAACAGATGAAGCACTGAAAGGCTAGTTAGCCTAGACAGGCTTGTCACATTTGGCACTCATCTGCCAGGCAGCCGATCGGAGCACAAGTAGCTCTGACCCAGTCATGGTATGATGGACTTCCACATCTGAAGGGCCTGAGAGGGGTTAGATTAGAGGTTTTACAAGGGAATAATAAGAGCACAATTGGGGAATCAAGAAGATATGTAAGTATTGCAACAGGAGACTGATCGGGACATAGGGAAGTGAAGAGAATGCAAGATCCAAATTTGTAGTAGCTCAGGATTCATTAACTCAACTGCAAGCAATTTATTGTTCTCAGTATTCCTGTTTAGAATTACAAAAGACAGCTTCATTTATTCTTCCCAGTTTGCTCATTATTTCTTTGGGAAAGACTCCAATAAAAGTAAGTACAACAGCAACAAATTAAGCTTTTCACAATTGCATTCACACAAACCTAACATCTCTTTTCCATCTTCTCCCACATCCTCAGAAACACACACTATGAAGAAGGTCTGGGCAGAGAACTAGTGCTTACTACTTTATGTTGGTTTGGGAAAGTGAGATGTCTATACATACTTTCAAATTGTGATGCAATAGTCTTCTACAAATGCACTCATGAGAAAAAAAAGATGGCTGAAAATTAATCTTAGAGGGAGATATGCTAGATATTAGTTAAGAGGACAAATTTGTTAATATGTTCATCTTCCTTAATAACTCTAAAGTAGGCAGGCAATTGTGTCACATTTCTTTTGTATAAAATTGATTTTATATTAAAATTACAATCCTATAAAAATATTGCACCATCCTCAGGATTTAAAGGCAGCCATATATCTTAGTTTCATCTTAGAATGCATACTGACCATGTTTTACCATATGTTATATTTCTAGGAAACATATCCTATTGCATATGTTGACACCACAATGTGATACACACACACTAAGTAAACACTGGGAATTATTTTTCCTCGGACATGGGTGTAGAACTTCCACTCACTTTGGGGACTACATACAGGCATTCCACTGTTTTTAGTGTAAGTTCAAATGAATGATTAAAAGTCTACAATCAGGAAAGGAGACAGAAAATAATGCTGCTCTATTTGAAACAGAAAGAGTAAGCCATAATTTCTCTGTATGTGCTTGTTGTCAGTTTATTCATTAAGAAATACTAAAGTATAACCATACAGCCACTAGTTTAGTTAATTATAGGCCAAGAATCAAAACGGATGATGTGGCATACTTCCACTACTGTTAATGAAACAATGGTAGTTTATACCAGTTGGATATATGGTTTCCATTATCATGGAGTAATTGTTGCCCTTGCCCTTGTACATTTATAGCATGAGGGAATGTGGAATAAGAAGGCAGAGATAGCGAATGCCTTCTTTGCATCAAGCTTCATTGACAAGACAAGCCCTCAGGAATCTCTGACCCAGGACCAAGGAAAACCAATGGTGGAAGTCTTTCCCTTGGTCAAGGGGGATAGGGTTGGAGATCACCTAGGCAAACTTGGCATCTACATGTTCATGGGCCGTGACAGGATGCATCCAAGAGTGCTGAGAGCGGCAGACACCATAGATAGGCTGCTCATGATCATCTTTGAAAGGCTGAAGTGAACAGGAGAGGTGTCTGAGGCCTGGAGAAAGCAAATGTCACCCATGTTCAAAATAGGCAAAAAGGAGAAACCAGGGAATTACCAGTCAGTCAGCATCACCTCAATCCTAGGAAAACTGATGGAGTGCCTGATTCTGGAAGCCATCTCTAAGCACATGGAAGATAAGAAGGCGATCAGGAGTAGTCAGCTGGTTTCACTAAAGGGAAATTGTGCTTGACTAACCTGATTGCCTTCTACAACTGCCAACTACCTGGATGAATGAGGGGAGATCAGTGCATATTGTCTATCTAGATTTCAGAAAGGCTTTAGACTATGTCCCTCACAATATTGTCATAGGCAAACTCAGGAAGAGCAGACTGGAGGAGTGGACAGCGAATTGGATTAAGAACGGGAACAACAACAGATCATAATCAGTGGTACAGGGTTTAGTTGGAAACAAGTGTCCACCAAGGCTCAATCGGGCCCAGAGTTGTTTAACTTATTCGTCAACGACTTGGATGAAGGGGCAGATGCCTCCTCAGCAAGTTCACTGATGACAAAAAGTAGAGAGGAGTGGCTGATACCCTGGAGCGCTGTGCTGCCATTCAGAAGGACCTCGACAGCCTGAAGAGATTGTCACAGAGGAACTTTCTGAAACTCAATAAAGGCAAATGGGAGGAATAACCCCACATACCAGTATAGGCTGGGGCATGACATGTTGGAAAGAAGCTCTGCAGAGAAAGACCTGGTGGTCCTGATGGATAACAAGCTGTCCCTGAGCCAGCAGTGTGCCCTTGTGGCCAAGAAGGCCAATGGTATCCAGGGGTGCATTAGGCAGACCATTGCCAGCAGGTTGTGAAGGTGATCCTGTCCCTCTGCTCAGCCCTGGTGAGGCCACATCTGGAGACCTGTGTCCAGTTTTGGGCTCCTCAGTACAAGAGAGACATGGAGCTCCTGGAGTGGGTCCAGTGGAGGGCAATAAAGATGATCAAGGGACTGGAGGACGGGCTGAGAGAGTTGGGCCTGATCAGTTTCAAGAAGAGACCTCATCAATGTCTATAAGTATCTGAAGGGAGGGTGTCAAGAAGATGGAGCCAGGCTCTTCTCAGTGGTTCAAAGCAGTAGGACAAGAGGCAATAGGCAGAAACTGATGCACAGGAAGTTCCATCTGATTATGAGGAAGAACTTCTTTACTGTGCAGGTGACTGAGCACTGGAACAGGTTGCCCAGAGCGGTTGCAAAGTGTCCCTCACTGGAGATGCTCAAGAACCACCTGGACACAATCCTGTGCAATATGCTCTAGGATGACCCTTCTTGAGCAGGGAGGTCAGACCAGACGACCCAACGCGCGGTCCCTTTCAATCTTAAACCATTCTGTGACTCTGTAATTAATTATCAGTTATCTCTGAGAAAGTTACATATCAGGTTGTGTCTTTTAGATATTAAGAGAAAATTCTAAAGGATTTGCTCATAATTCAAAAGTTTCCTTCATTTGATTTTATGGTTTTGGTTAAAACTGGGATTGGCTTGTCTGCCATGCTTCTTAATGTATCAGGGAGTCATACACTGAGTTGAAATACACTGCTTTAATATGATTTCATTTCCTTATTGGAGAAAATACGATTAAAAAAAAGACAAAATGACACCTTATTTTAGCCCCAGAAATGCTTCCCTCAGCTACAGAAAGATGTAAATACAAATCCAGTAATACTACATTTTAGTTAGTTAACTCACTACCTCCATTTTGACTTTAACTGAAATGAAATCATGGGCTGCATACTATGTGCTTACATGTTCACCTCTCAAAACAAGCTCTCTGGTGATTAAGTCCTCCCCTCAAACTGCAACAAACTGACCAACCAACCAATGAACTAATCAAAAACAACCAAAAACCCACAAAAAACAAACCCTGGAATAATACAGAAAAAACCAACCAACCAACAAAAAAAAAAAAAAAGGCAAAATTTTGTAGCACTGGCTGTTGGCTGTCAGTGTTGAATTACATATCAAGGAGAAGAGTTTTATTTCCATAGGTTTGTTTGCTTTGGTAATTGATGTCTCTGCTTCTGTTTTTAAAGCTATCTTCAACAAAATGACAGCTTAAAAGCCCTCCTTATTCACAGCTTGAGGTTGAAATGGAATCAAGCCAGAGTTGGAATGGCTTTCCAAATTAGCAAGGGAACCTACTGTTGAAGTAGACTATTACCCTGCATGTGTTTGTGCGTACAGCCTTATTTCCTCATACCCACAACTGGGCTAGCTATCATTTACTCACCTCGCAAAGCTGCCTCCTTCCTGTTCTTCTCAAAAAACATAGTCAAAACAAAAGAAAAATCAACAGAAAGTCTTTTGTGCTTGAAAGCACTTTGCCACTTCAAATGGCCAAGCACCGTCACATCATCTAGGAAATAACACTGAAAGAGTCTACAAGTGCTCAAGGAAAACACAGCGGGGAAACATTTTCAAAGGGGCTGTGCAAGAGGCTCTGAAAGTCTCATGTCTAGCGAGTACTTACACAGTGTGAGTAGTTGCATGCAAAAGGCATGGGCTACAGTCACACCGAAGAAACACACAGAGCAAATTGCACAGATCAGCTGGCTAGGTGGTCTGCTAAGGAACCTCTTAACCATATGCAAAGACAAAGCTTTTTTTTCTTGAATTCACCCAATTTGGGTGACCCCATTTAGGGAACACCAACAGATGCAACTGCTTTAGAAATCAGAAATCTAAGTCACAGAAAGGCACAGGAACATAACAAGAAGACCTTTAAAGAGTTAATAACAAAGAACATGTCCTTCCTGATCTAAGTTTCCTACTCTCATACAGAAGAGTCCTGAATTTTATTGGAGATTAACAGAAATTACTTAGTTTTTGGACTGGCTTTCTTACAGGTATTAGCACTCACAAAGCAGCTTAGCATGCAAAGATGATGGGCAGTGATTTCCCAAATGTCTCTTGATCATTTTCTCCACAATTACATTTTGCACTGAAATCCATACAAATCGTCAGTAAATGTGCTCCTTACGGAGATGCTCCAGAGCTCAGGAGCAATGAAGAAGGGCAAAAAGAGCAGCAAAACTACTCCACAGCTCTTAGGAGATAAAGGGAAAATATCATACGCAATCAGCTGTGTATGTCTATGGGCTGCAGTCATGGCACAACTACATCTTGCAACCCAAGAGCTCTGTGCTGACAAAGTTTAAAATAAAAGGAGCTAAAATAGGAATTTCACAGCTAAGTAAAGGGCACATACAGAGCCTAAAACCACCAGTAAAGTTGCAGCAACAGCAAAATGAGACCACATGTCAAGAATACCACAGAAACTGCTGACTATGATAATGAACTACTTTTGAAAAATACAAGCTAATTCCACCTTGCCAAGTGAGTTGGATCACACATTATTCCCTAAAGCAGCAGTTGTTACTCACAGTTCCCTCTCTCAGCTGCCTTGCTGTACACTTGAACTATAAACTGATGGAGCGCCATACAGCCAGGCTCTTCTGGATCAGCATTCAGGTAAAGGGAATCACACATAACTTCATGTGGCTGGTGGCTTTCCTCATCAGCTGAAAGCACTTCTATTTAGCCCTCTGAAAGAGCTAATGAAGAAAATATGTGAAAGGAGGCTGTAGACAGTTGTAGACTGAACCCCCATCAGTTCCTTCTCCTAAGTAACAAGTGATAGGACAAAAGGAAATGGCCTCAAGTTGTTCCTGGGGAGGTTTATATTGGATATTAGGAAAAATTTCTTCACTGAAAAGGTTGTCAATCATTGGAGCAGGCTGCCAAGGGAAGTGGTTGAGTCATCATCTCTGGACATATTTAAAAGACACATATATGTGGCACTTGGAAACATCCTTAGCAGTGAACTTGGTAGTGCTACGTTAATGGTTGGACTCAGTTGTAAAGGTCTTTTCCAATCTCACTGATTCTGTGATTCTCTGGAAAAGGTGGATGCAGCTCAGATTGACTCAGCTTGTCCTGGTTTAGGCACTAATCCCTAAAACCCAGGTGAAATTCAACCCAGCCTTGGTGATTATCTTCTGCCAGCAAGACGTCATCAGAACGGACAGTAAGGGTTGATTTCCCCTTTCTGCATAGTCCTGAAGGGTGGAGCTGTGTGGCCTTTCCCACCTCTCTGCCTACAGTGGTGTTCATGCACAGCATGAACTCACTATGCAGGATTGCATGTGGGTGCCACCTGCTTGTCTGTAATTTACTGTATACACCAAGCACCTCACTGAGACAGAAATGGAGGGAGCGGCTGGGCTGGGGATCATCTACAACCTTATGGAAGGGGTGGTGGAGGCAGGACCACTGCTGAGCATCCTCAGTGCTCCTCCTGAGTACATGGTGCCTTGTCCAGCAGTCATGCTGACAGAGAAAGTCTCAAGTACTTTTCTAGCTGAGCTCATGGGGCTGCATGGGTGGCACCCGCTGCCCAGGAAAAGTGATGATGGGAGTCCACAAGCAAGGCAGTCTGTTACCTACAACATAGCATAGCTTGCAGGGCATCAAAGCGTTAGTTTTGGTAGCAAATCTCAAAGCCTGGCAAATGTTATTGCGCTTCTGGTCTTGCAGTGGGTATTTTTTCATAATTTATAGGTGGCTTTTTCAGAGAGTAATCTTACTTCATAACCACTCAGCTTTCCTTTCCATAGATTATTGCAAATGGCACAATTTCAAAAGATGCAGAAAAGACAGGGCTTTGGGGTTTTTTCACCACTAAATAAAAAAAAAAGTCCCAAATTGCTTAATAAAATCTCCCTTTTTAAAGCAGTTCCCTACCTGAAACTGATTCTCTCAGCAAAATATCTACCCTGGAATCAGAGATCAGTGGTCTGAGACAGAGGAGCTGCAAATGAATGTAGAAGCAGCAAGGACCAGAGGTGTTCCTGCCCTAGCACACTAATCTTGGTGAAGAGAGAAAGAAGACAATGGTATTTATGTTGTGAAAGGCCAAGCCTTCTGAAACTGTGATGGAAAAGAGATATACCTCCAGCCAACAACGGTAACCCAGCACGAAGTGGTGCTACTCCCAACTGCAGCAGTTAACTGGAAATGCGCACACAGATCATGAGTGACATGGGCTGCCTGTGCTGGCCCTGGCACTCAGACAAATGGTCTTCAGTCACTCTGATATGAAAAAGAATGACTTTTAATGACACCAAACTTTTCCTGTTTGTCCAGACTTTCTGTTCCACCTATGCAACACTTCCATGGGCTGGCTAAGTACAGTCCCCTTGAACGCGTCCCAGCTGCATGATCAATAAAATCTGACTCTCAGAAATACTTTCCTGATGGGACTTAGTGGAGTTACCAAGATGATTTGGCAAAGGAGTATTAGACATTAATCTTAATGGCCAGGAAAACTTGGATTTTATATTTTAAAATATGACTATGGCTTAGGATGATGTAATATTTTATTTATGTTTTCATATTATATAAATTATATAAATGTATATATTTTTAAATATAAAATGAAAACAAAATAAATCAAAACAATTTATTGGGGGAAATCTTCAGATATACAATACATTGGCAGGGCAGGGAGGAGGGAAGGCAAACTTCTTTTTTTTTGGCATTTTATTTTAGGTATTCTATCATGCAATAGAATCAATCTTCACTTAAAATATGTGCCAGTGTGATGTATTTACTGTTTTCAGGGGACCTATTTTCACACCAGAGTGCTACCTGGCATGAGTGAGCCCACGTGGAATGTTTTATCTGTCTGACAAAACCTGATGTGTTTTGGGTGCTTCATCATTATACCAACAGTTTTAATATTCATAGCTCTCTAGCCTTTGTTCCCTAACCTAAGGCTCTCCCCCACTTCTTCTCTTTATGTCCTCATCCTGTTTTCCAGCCTCTTTCCCTTGCACCTCCTTTCTTTTGTTCTTTTCCATATTTCACAGCCCTTGAATCACACCCCTGTTGCCAGACAGTTTGTCCTCTGTACTGCTGAATGGGCCCTTCAGAAGGCAGCGTGTCTCCTTCTCAGGAAGCGACTGCTTATTTCACACACAGAGAGGAGCATCAATTCAGCACAGCGGGAGAAATTACAGAACGCAGCCTGGAGGGGAGGTCGATGAGACAGAACACTCTTCTGGAGCATTCTGGCTTCATTTAACCTCTTAATAAAAGCAGGTTAAAGCACCCTGATATTAAGGACCATGTGAAAGGGGAAAAAAAAAAAAAAAGCAAGCATAGAGGGGAAGCATAGAGGGGGGAAAGGAGAAGGAGAAGGGAGTCTTTAGGTAGGAAACATGTCCTTGCAGGTACTGCCCATGGAATTCCTTCCTGATGTATACAGTATAAGGGATTGTATTATCATGCTCAGCTCTGCATCTTGCAAGTGTGCTTTTTTTTGCCAGACAGTATCAGGTCTGAGCAGTCGAACCTTGAGTCATGCTTTTTCTGCATCTGAGCAAGGTGGGGGAGAGACTTAAAAGGAGAGGGTGGAAAAAACATTGTCACTTACAAGTCATACAGACGAATCTAGAACATAATGTGTGCTGTGTCCTGAAAAAGAAAAAAGTGTCTGAAGGTTCAAAATTCTTTGCAAACACAATTATGCTTTCAAAGAAATGCTGAGAAAAGACTCCTATTCCCATTTCTCTACATGGGGAAACCGAGGAAATCTTCCCAAAAGTTAGTTTTAGACAGCTCTGGACTGGGCAGGCACAGGTAAAGGGATGGGGACATTACCAGTAAAATGAAATGTAAAATTGCCTGTTAATAGAAAATGAAGAGGCTACTGCTTTAACTTCATTGCACTTACTAATGCAGACTGATAATGAGGGAAAAAAATAGACCAGCAAGCCAAGGTAGTTTTTACTGCTGAGTTATGATGGATAGCTGTGCTCCAATAAAGACGTTTGAGTGGGATTTCATAATACATTATTTCTGTTTTAATCAGGCCCTATAAAGCAGCAACAGGACTTATATACTTCACAGCCACTTTGGATTATTGAATGCTCACAGTAGGCTGAAAGAGCACTTATAGTTCATCAAATTAAGCAAAAATGTAGAAATTAAGTACCATTAAGCCCACAAGCCAATGCATTTATGGGGCGTGAAAAGGGGGAAACAGAAGAGATTTAAAGGATGAGGCACTAAAATGTACTTATACAGTATGCTTTTAAGAAATGACATTCACGACAGAAGAAAACAATTAACAAGCGTTTCAGTCTATCCATCCTATGAGGTTAAGACCTATTTCCACACCTCTCCCTGGTAAAGTATCTATCTTCCCATGTCAGGTATCTGTCTTCCCTGGTCATTGATTATTGCAGTATTTCCAAGGAGCATGATATATTGTTCCCCACACACACTGCAGCTTGTATAGCATGCCTGTCATGCAAGGCAGGCTCAGCCTGGAGTTTAACAAATGTGATGTGGATACCAAGCTCAGAATCTCCCACCCAGAGCCTGTTTTGCAGGATACCATGCAGAGCAGAGGCACTGGGATGCTATGAACCAAAATTGCAGCCTTCTGAATGCAGAGCAGCTTTCCTGTCACATAAAAACCTCGTCCAGATCTACTGATTCTAGGAATTTCATTAATTCTCCCTGTCTCTGGGCCACCAGTGATGGTACCTATATGGAAACTCTTAGCTTGCTTTTTGGCACTATGAGTTTGCTAGTCAGTCCTTTCCTTCGCTGCTGGTTCCCGGACACCCATCATAAGTTAGTGATGCATTTTTTTCTCTGGTGGTTCCCATGCAAGTTTTCAATACATTAAGGATTGATTAGGGTTGTAGCTAAGACTGAGGCTAAGACAGGCTGAAGATCTCTTCTGCAGGAACTGGAGGCAGCAGGTACCTGCCCATTTCAGAAAGGGTTGGAAATTAATGCCTTGAAAGCGTAGGGTGAGAAGAGGGCAGTAACATCTAATTGGGAGGGATGGAAGGAACAGCTGGACATAGACAGATGAAGAAAAAATGCAACAAACTGTTTTTTTCTTCCATATACAGTACCTAAGATGGTATCATTTCTGTTGTGCCTCTTATTGTTGTGATAGATTACGGGAATTGCCACAGAGTAGATAGTAGCACAAGCTAAGATAGCTCTTTAAAAGCATGGAGGGAAAGCCATCAGGAATTATGAAAATATCAGACATTGAAACAGCTTGGAAATGAATCACAAACCAAAGCTTCTTATGGATTTGATAAACTGTTTGCAAGTCACGCTCATATATATCTTTAATTTAAATTGCAGCACGAAACATCACCTTTCCAGCAAGGACTTTGCAATAAAAATATGGTTGTTCTCAAAACAATTAACATTATTTCACACGTCTATGAAAGCAAAACCTCTGACATAAAGCAGTCAGCTGAAAATTCCCACTGAAGACTCTTCAGACCAGGGAGAAGTTTTGTTTCTAAAGCAAACTGACACAACTCAGAATTAATTAGGAAAAAAATTGGGAATACTATGTAACAATCAAATTTGCCAACTGTGTTTTAAACACTAAAATAATGAAAGTTTTATGATTATTATTCGCAAATTTCTTTTAAAACAAATTTTCTGTGTTCATTTTTAATTTCTGCTCATCATTCAGATCTCTTACAGGGAAGTTGTTAGATTAAGCTATTGAAGAGTCAAATTAAGATAAAAGAAGTAACCAGTTAAGATAGAAAAAGTGTTCTCTTTCCATTGCCTACAAAAACATTGGGTAGGCAGCCCATATTGGAATTGTTGGATTGGAACAGCTGGATTGAAAAGATTTCAGATTTGGATTCCATGGAATAATCCTTCAGCAACTGAACTGCGTATAAGAATGACCATGCACCAGCTATTGCAGTTTAAAAGAAAGTGGTTACCTTACATTGTGCTAGAAAGTAAAAGTTAATAATATGCATTGCCTCTTTAATAATTTTATTTTAGATAGTACAGAGTGCCTGTACCATGAGAGTGTCAAATATAGAAGCATTATTTATAGCATGGTCTCAATGCAAGGTGTTGGTTGGTCTTGCTCCTCCTTCTGCCCTTTGTGGTAGGATAAGAGACAAGCAAAATGAGGTTTGTAGGTATCTAGCACTCAAAAGTCTTCACCAGCATATACATGTCTATGGCTACGTTCATATGCACATATATTTATACAAATATATATACACACATATGTATAGAGAGTGGCTATGGATTACAGTCTGTGGTGCCATCTGGTGGAAAGAAGTCAGCAGCAACTCTACTGTTATCTTGAAAAAATACAAATGCAGGTATCCTTAAAATAAGGAAGGAATGAACGAATAAAACCCTCAAAGAAGGAAGGTCTGATCCATATTACTTATGGAAGTCACAGTGTTCATGAAAAAACAATCAGTTTCAGTCTGCCTCAAAACCTAAAACTTCTTACCTTAACTGTCTCAGACTGTCACACTCATTGATATGGATCAACAGTCATTAATGAACATTTAAAAGCTTAAATGGGTAATGGAAAAATAGAAACACTCACAGACATTTCTAACCATCTCCATTCCTGATTCTGTCTGAGGTAGAAGGGTTGGAGTCTTGCAGATTTAACGGAACAGCAAACATCTTCAATGTCTTCAATGTCTGCATCTCATAGTGAACCTTTTTATAGTGAGCAAGTCATGTTTATAGAGGCAGTCATGTTTTATTCGAAGAATGTGGACTGGCTTTCTCAAAATTCCCTTTCCGTTTTGAAGAAAAAGAAGTATAAATGGACTGGTTACTTTCTTAGATAAATCTCCTATCTTCAAGGACAACACTCACATCAGAACAGACCAAGGCCTGGAGGAATCTGCTCAATATAAGTAAGGTCTAATTCTTCACTAGGTTATGCAAAATTTGGTCATTTGGAAATATTCTTTTATACAGAGTTAAGATACTGTGTATTCACAGTTACACTGAGGACTAAGGATCAGGCATATCATTGTTAAGGCTTCCATGGCAGAAATAAATGCAGCAAAAACAATTTTGCAGAGAAACAAAAAAAGGTTGAAATGTTCATCAGCAAGAGTGGTGGCATTTTATCATGTTCATATTCCTTTAAAAGTAGTTTGACCTATTTCAGCTTTCCTATTTTCAGATTAAGATCCTGAAATGAGTCAGTTAATGAAATAATGATCAGGGATGTTTAAAAAAGGCTGGATAGTTTGTCAAATGTTCTATGTCTCACAAAGAAAACACTCTGGAAAGCAGAGATTTTAAGTACATAGGTGAATAAGCACAAATACATATCCATATGCCAGCTGATAATTAGTTTCTGCAGCTAAGGCAAATGTGCTACCTACACCTCTTTCTTAATTTTCTTTCTCCAGGTTCTCTTTTCCCCTTGCCCATTCAGTGGTTGTCTATCACTTCCCCACTAAGTTCTCAGGCTCTCTCAAGGCCCCATCCACCTCCCTGACAGCCATCAAACCCTCTCAAGAAAGCAGATGGAAAGGCAGTGGGGAAGAGAGGTGATACGACTAAATAAAATCCTATCCCTGCTGAGATAACATCCTAATCCAACGGCAGTCTTTCTTGATAAAGAAGGAGAAAAACCTTGGATAAGTTTTCAGGACTTGAGTTGGGGTTAAAACATCTTTAGAGCCACCAAATCAAATGTATTGCTTACTTTCCAAAACTCAGCATTATCAAAATTTAAAATTCACTCCAAAAAAAAAAAAAAAGGAGTTAAAATGTATTACTTCTGTTTCTGCCATTGTCTTATTTCTGCAATTCTTGCTTTTTGCTTTAGTGTTCCTTTGTTTCTCATTGCTTATATTATGATGTCTGAATCACAGGCTGCTTCTTGTATCCAGTGAACTCAATAGAATAATTTGTATTGACTTTATTGGTTATAGAATTGGATTTACTGTCCATTGCTCTAATCTGTTAGATTACTTTCCTGCTATTTCTTTTCTATATGTAAATAAACAATGAATATAAGGACGTCGTGCTTATTGGCTAATGTAGCTTGTTGGCTAACGAAGCTAAACAAAAGCAATGGCTATTTTGGGGAATAATTTTCACACACTTTTGAACAAAATATTTGCCATAGTTTTGACTGATTAGGATTTTTTAAAAAACAAACTTTGATTTCCTACCGAAATGAAACCATTTCCCAATAACTACAGATTCCCCTTTCTGCCTTCCTGTAGCTTTTTCCCCACCCCCATCTCTCACCAAATCCATTGGGACAAATTATCTTTTTTCTCCCAGTTTTTCTAACCAAATTCCTTGTTTTCTGTGCAAGCTCAGGAATAATTACTGACTGGGGGAGGGTTTCATTTGTAAAACAATTTAGTGAGTTCAGTGGTGAATGCCTGGAAGACCCTGTGATGTGCATTGTTACTGTGATTAATGACTCTTATTATTGATGCAGAACCATAAATTTATACAGGATCTGTCAAGAATAAATAAGAGAGCATTGTGTTCTGCTATAAAGAATTACAGCATGAAAATAGCAAAGATTTATAAAAAGCAAATCTTAACAGATAAACAAACACATAACCAAACTGTGAACACACTAGTTCTCCCTTTGTAGCTCTTGGAATGTTGTCTTTTCTCTGTGATGGGAGGGGGACTGGGCTCTTAGAGGATATAAGAAAACCAGAACACAAAATTTGAATTTAACAAGGGAGCTGATTCATTTCCTCATAAAACCTTGAAAAAGTCATTTGAAGACAATTTGTTTATGAACACACACTTAAACTGATGTCTGATTGAAGAAACTGACAGTAAATGGGATAGTGTCACAATTTTGGCAGAGCAGGAAAGAGTGCTCCTTTTCAGCCTCAGGGATTTCTTTGCAGGTTATCAAAGGAGCATTATCTCCTGCAGTTTCAAGGTGCTCTTTTCTCTGGGGTGCTGCTGCATGTCCTCACTCAATGATAAACTCTGTGCATAGGTACTGACGTAAACTGGGAGTGTGGAAAGCAAGGGCTGGTAGTGTCTGGTAATCTGGAAATTATTTAGGCAATCAACAGCCAAGAATATGCACTTTGGGATTTGGTAGTATTTACCTTGTTTAGATATACACCTCTGCCTAGGGCCAACAAAGGGGAGACAACGTAATTTCACCTGGGGCCTTAAAAACTACCAGAGAGATACAGCAGAAAAAATCAGGGAATTGTGGATTCCATATTAAAAAAAACATACTCAAGCTCACTTTCACTGGTTTTTAGTTGCAAAAAGGTAGCAGTGCCATCTGATTTTGTGCATAATAAAAAGTATCTCTGAAGTGTTTATGATGTTGTAAAACATAATATGGAAAAAGTAAGATCTAAACACTTGAGAAAACCTCCAGAGCATGTAACTGGATGTAGAAGTGAAATCTAATACCCTGAAAGAGTACAAAAATAACAAAATAAGTCACATATGAATGTTGTATTGACAACATATAAGGAAGGAATGGGATCAGATGTATTTCAAAGCTGAGGCAAGAGGGCACAGATAGCAGCATTTTTTCTCAGAACCTCAAAATCATAAGAATACCTTACATGATCACATGCATCACACTTTTTCTGACATCACCTCTGTCTTTCCTGTGTCCTCATACTATACTCAAAGGAATAATTTAGGCTCCTCTATACTTGATTCTTCTGGGTTGCTCTTGTTCCCTCTGTGGTTGTATTCCATGAGGTTTCCCATTCCCTGCAGTCTTCATCGCAGGGACTCCTTCAGCTGGCACCTTTCACACATTGCTTCTGGCTTCATTCTTAACACACCTCATAGATATTTCCATTGCTTTTTCTGAGCCTTAATTACCGAAAATGTGCCTGGGCAGTATCAGCTGACACTAGCTGGTTTCCTCTTTAATATCAATTGAAAAATGAGTTCCGTTTCTTGCTCCAAACATCACTTTCATGTCAGTTATTTCATGAGGCCCAGGAGAGTTTTACTAGAGCAGCCAGCTGCTGTGGGTGGAATCGTGCCGTGTTGGACCAGGCTCTGCTAGCACACACTCAGCTGTTACTGGTGTTCTGCATTTTGAGTGCTCGATACCTACAAGAACACCAAGTATTTTGAACAGACATGCGTTTGGTGGGAAGTGGAGGCACTGCTGCGGGGAGCTACTGTGCAGATAAAAGCAGTAATGAATTTTATTGCAAGAAAAGGAGGATCAGAGCTTCTTAAGTAAAGCTATGGGAGAGGACTGAGAAGGGATTTTTTTATTGCTCATTATAGTGAAAAGATTCCCCTCCTTAAGTCTTTCTGTGACCTCTGCACAGAGACCATTTTTCCTCTCTAGAGACTTGGACTGCCGTACTTTTTATTCTCTATAGACCACATCTCTCTGCTGTGTCTGTTGCACCAAATGGCACCTGCAGCCATTAAAAGTGAGGATGGAAAGAGCCTGAGTTTGCACTGGCATGCAGTGGGGTGGATCAAATGGACAGGCACATTTTATATGTATGTCTTTCTATTAAGCATTTTTTATTACTGAAAGTGTTGTAGAAAGAAAGAAACAGGTTGTCAGCTGTGCAATCTGCTTTTTCATTTGAGTTCTGAGGATGGGTTATGGTTTAAAGAAGGTTGAGGATAGAGTCCCTATGGCATAAAAATATCCCAGGTGTGTTTATATACATGTATATACATGTATACAATGTATATACATGTATATACATTGATATCCACAGCACGATGCCTTTCCTAAATGGCATTTTATACACGGGTAGAAGCAAGTGGAACTTTGCAAAGGATGGATGGCAGACATCTTTCTTTCCTTTGGTCAGAACCTTAGTCTGCAAACAAACTTATCACACAAGTGTGAATCTTCAAGAGACTAATTATTTTTTAGTTCTTCTTTTTTAATTTAGGAAGTAAGTTATTTCAGGGTGCCTTTAGCCTTTACAGTAAATCAATTTATGGGTTTGT